>NC_034591.1:105006459-105017978 GCF_900095145.1 Mus pahari | reverse complement strand
GGCTAGCCTGGTCTACCAAGTGAGTTCCAGGACAGCCAGAGCTATACAGACAAACCCTGTCTCGAAAAACCAAAAAAAAAAAAAAAAAAAAAAAAGAACCTGGCTTGGTGCTGGGTATTTTGATACCCATGAAAATTGAATGTTTAAGTGCTGGAGGATGATTCTTGTAATAAAAAAAAAAAAGGTCATTGAAGAGTGGGACTCAAGATATGCCATCTGACATCGCATACTGGCTTCATAATCTTTAGCTGTGACCATTTAACCTTATTCTCTGTAGGCCTTAAGTTCTAAGCGACAAATTACCATTTGCAAAGTAGCTGAGAGAATGTTTGCGTGCCAGGTAGAACGGTTCTCCCTAGTGGTGTAGGTGGATGCCATGCCGTAGGGTTAGGGAAGCTTCTTTCCTGTCACCTTACAAGCAGTGTCACCTATGATAGCACCACATAAGCTCCCTGTGCCTACACAAAAGGACAGTAGTGTCTAGGGGCACCAAGAATGACTTGTAGAAATTAGCAGCAAAAGCCTCCTGGAACTTAGCTTTTTTTTGTCTGGTAAATGAATTCCAGCTTGCCTCATGGCAATAAGATACAGAACCATGGGCAGAATTTGTTGAAATTTGATGGAGAGAGGAGTTGCTAGGTCTAGTTTTTAAGATTTCTTCTAATCTTCCTAGATTTTTGCTCTCTTCTTCAGTCATCCCTTTAGGGAATCAGGCTACTGAGCAAAAAGAAATTTTCTTTCCAACTGGGGGAACACCTGCTTAGCATTTGTGAGATCCTGCCAGCATGTATGATCAGTAACATCTTAGAAAAATAAAATTGGTCCCCCCCCCCCCGTAAGGGAGAGCGTGGGGACACTGACAATCCTGCTGCTTCAAGAACCTTTTCTTTTTTTAAAAAAAAAAAAAAGATTTTCTTTTTAAAGATTTATTTATTTATTTATTATATGTAAGTACACTGTAGCTGTCTTCAGACACTCCAGAAGAGGGAGTCAGATCTTGATATGGATGGTTATGAGTCACCATGTGGTTGCTGGGATTTGAACTCCGGACCTTCGGAAGAGCAGTCGGGTGCTCTTACCAACTGAGCCATCTCACCAGCCCTTTTTTTTAAAGATTTATTTATTTATTATATGTAAGTATACTGTAGCTTTCTTCCGCCACTCCAAGAGGGCATCAGATCTCATTACAGATGGTTGTGAGCCACCACTTGGTTACTGGGATTTGAACTCAGGACCTTTGGAAAAGCAGTCAGAACTCTTAACCACTGAGCCATCTCCCCAGCCCCAGAGACCTTTTCTTTTCTTTTCTTTTCTTTTCTTTTCTTTTCTTTTCTTTTCTTTTCTTTTCTTTTCTTTTCTGTTTTGTTTTGTTTTTCGAGACAGGGTTTCTCTGCATAGCCCTGGCTGTCCTGGAACTCACTTTGTAGACCTCGCTGACCTCGAACTCAGAAATCCGCCTGCCTCTGCCTCCCAAGGGCTGGGATTAAAGGCGTGCGCCACCACGCCTTTCTTATCCATACTTATCCACCTTTTCTTATCCATCCTTCTCAGCAATCCTTTTCTCATGACAAATAGGTTTAAGATCTTCATTTGAATAGAGTAAACTGCATCCCTAGTAGAGCTGGAAGTACCGCTGACATGTCCCTACCTTTGCCTTGTTCTGCTTGGACTACCTGGTATCCTGACGGTTTCATTTGACTTCCCAGATCACAATCATCTGGAAGGCAGCTCTTTCCATCAGTTTCATTTATATTGCAGTGTATATTTGAGGAATGCTAGTGTTTCCAATTTAGCATAGGGTGGTAAAATCCCAGCACAAACCAGCATTCCTTTGGGTGAAATTTAAGTCCCAAATAACCACATTATTTTATTTTATTTTATTTTATTTTATTTTATTTTATTTTATTTTATTTTGAGACACATATCTTACAGTACTATGCAGCCTTTACCTTGCCATGTGTCCAGGCTGTGTTTTATCTGCCAAGCTCTCTAGCCTCGCTCACAATCAGGGCCCCACCTAAATCTCTTTTGCCCCTGGATGTTGTTTCCTCTCACCTCACCTCCATTCTGATGTCACCATCTCTTGCCTAGATAGCCACAGCATTCCCCAGCATTGGGCCTTTAGGGCTTTAGTTTTAGGGCTTTCTCCTGGCCTGCAGCAGCACCCAGATGGCTAGTAGGCTACCTGATTTCTGAGGTCTGTGCATATGCTGTGCCCTCTGCCTGAATCTCATTGCTGTCTTTTTCTACTTTAGGCCCAGGCTCTGCTAGTTCTTCTACAGGAAGCTGTCATAATTACCTTCTACATAGTTTGATCTTAGTACGCTACATGTGAATATACAGTTAGCATACAAACAGGTTTCATTGTGACATTTCCCTACATTGTTTTGTTTAGCGTCTCCTTCCCACCCCACTGTATTTTACTTCTTGTGTTTGGTATGGTTTCTGCCTGTAGCCTAGTGCAATTTTTGCTTTTGATATTTGTTAGTGAATATTGGAATATTATGGCACTAATTGATAGTCCTGGATTGAAGGGTACTGTCAGTAACATGATTCAGGAATAAAATAGTAGAGCCTACATGGTATACACACACACACACACACACACACACACACACACAGGCAAGACACTCATATACATAAAAGTAAATATTAGAGTAGAGCTTCCAGCATCCCTAGGAGAGAGAACAGGACTAAAAATATAAGACATGGGACTGGAGAGATGGCTGAGAGTTTGAGTTCTTGATGCTTTTGCCTCTAGAGAACCCAGATTTGAGTCCCAGCATCCATACAGTGGCTCAAAAGTGTCTTTATGATTTCAGTTCCAGGAGATCCAACATCCTTTTTGCCCTCTGCAAGCATCTGACACAGATTTGGTCACAGATTCATGTAAGAAGACATACACACACACACACACACACACACACACACACACACACACACACACACATATAGAAATATAGGAAAAGAACAAGACATTTGAGCATCTCTGTATTGTCATCCCAGGTGTTTTTGACTTTATCATTTCCTCCTAGGGTGGTTTTTTTTTGTTTTTTTTTTCCTCTTTTTTTTTTTCCTCATGAGTTTCTTTAGAGATGGTAGTTCTAAATTAAACTACTGGAACTTATAAATTAGGCATGGCTGGAATTCCAGGACAGCCAGGGCTACACAGAGAAACCCTGTAAAAACCACAAAGTCATGCAGGTGGAAGCAGTGGCTTTATTAAGAGGATGGTGATTTGGTAGCTGTTCTCACCGGGAATGGCAACATGGCTGGCTTTCCGGTACACTCTTGGAGTTCTGAGCTGTTCATCCTTCTCTCTCAAGCTAGGTCGCATGTAATAGCACCTCAGTTGCCAGGTAGTACAGGAAAAGCCCTGGAAGGTTGGAAGTTGGAGGTAAGGTTGGACTTTTTAGACATCTCAGAATTTTCAGACCTGAAGGAAAACTACAGACAGGCCCTTGCACGCTGGGGGTATGGAATTCCAGGGACTTAGAGTTTGTAGCTAAATTGCCACAGTAAAGGCACTTTGCCACACAGTCAGAGAGAAGTACATAAACTTAGTGAGACTAGTTCCTGAATTCTGCCCTCAAAAAGGACTTCATTATTTTTACCGCAGTGATCTGGCTAAAGCCACTCGCTCTTTCCCTTCCTTCCTCACCTGCCTGGTAGGTTTTTCATTCTTGCCCTCCCAAAATCAGCTGTCACTCTCAGTTTGCCTGAGCACTCCAGAGAGTATAGCCGGGCCACTGCTTCCTGCCTTCTCTCCACACTGTGCTAGAGGATGCCAGCATTAGTACTGAATGACCTGGGGGTTTGCAGCATTTCCAGTTGGTCCTTCTTGTTTTAATTAGTGAAATTTTACTGCCATTTCCAGTTCTTTTCAACTTTGGTCCCTTAGCTTCATGTTGTTTAAGGTAAAATAATAGTGTATTTCTGAGCTCTCTGCTTTAGAAACTTCATTTATATTGTTTGGAGTGCGTTCTGGGGCTAGGAGGTATTCTTGTGACTTGAGGTGCTTGTGGAGGTCATGGGACAGCTGGGGCAGGTTGGGTTACTTCTGTGGGTCTCAGGCACTAATTTCAGATTGCCAGATTCTACAGCAAGACCATTTACCCACTGAGCTGTCTTGCCAGCCAGAGTCTATTATTATGTTCCCTTCATCTCCTGTGTACAGTTTTCCTGTGTGTAAGTTTATTTTACATAAGTTGTTGAACAATACATTCAAGAAAAACAGAATTGAATATGGTCTCACTGCCCCGAAGAGAGGTGTGCTTGGTGTGGAAGGGTCGTCTGTTCAGGACTTCTGAGACTTTGGGGTCATGAAATAGTCAGTACCCAGTACCCGTTCTCCAGACATGATGCTGTTGCTCTCCTTAACTCCACAGCTAGGTCCATAAGAACCATAAAAACAATTGCAGAATGGAAATGTGTGGCCTTCCTTCTTGCAGCTTCTGGGTAGACTCCTCTCACTATAGTTCTTTCAAGGTTGTGACTTTCTAAATGTAGGTCTGCAGCTCTCTTGAGGGCAACAGGCATATTTCTGAGGGAGAGCTTTGGATGACAGTTGGCACCGTTATTGGTGGGCATGCCTTCGCCACACTGCTTGGCTTCCTGGGCTCTTTCCTAATTTCCTCCTGGGCAGTGTTCAGTGCCACAGCTACTGTCCTTCTTGCCCAGCCCACCAGCAAGCATGGGGAGGGAACCTTACTGAATGTTCTTTTATTTTTAAAGAAACATTTATTTTGTGTATTTTATGTCTGAGAGTCCTCTGTCTCATGTACATCTGCATGCCAGAAGGAGACATCAGATCCCATTATAGACAGTTGTGAGCCACTGTGGGTGCTGGGATTTGAACTCCCGTGCTCTGAACTGCTAATTCATCCTCCAGCCCCAATTAACTGAATTTTCTTAACCCTTGGGTTATTATTCAAAGTGGCTATTCTTCATTCCTACCTGCAAAGGACCAGTTGACATCTGTCCCCAAGTTTTTCTATGTATTATGCTTTCCAGACCATGTGAGTGTTCTGTCTGCAAGTATGCCTGCATGCCAGAAGAGGCCATCAGATCTCATTACAGATGGCTGTGAGCCACCATGTGGTTGCTGGCAAATTAAACTCAGGACCTCTGCAAGAGCAGCCAGTGCTCTTATGTGCTCAGCCATCTCTCCAACCCCCAAACTCTTTAAGTTTTTTGTTTTTAAAGGAAGGTGTTGAGTATATATTCAGACACACAGAGAAAAAGACCCTCTGTGAAGCAGAGATGGGACTTGGAAAGCCAAAAAAATTCCAGAAATAAGTTCTTTTTTTTTTTTTTTTTTATAAATTATTTTTAAAGCTTTATTTTTATTTTATTTATTTATTTTAAGATTTATTTATTATATGTAAGTGCACTGTAGCTGTCTTCAGACACTCCAGAAGAGGGCATCAGATCTTGTTACGGATGGTTATGAGACACCATGTGGTTGCTGGGATTTGAACTCAGGACCTTCGGAAGAGCAGTCGGGTGCTCTTACCCACTGAGCCTCTCACCAGCCCATTTGTTTTGTTTTGTTTTGTTTTGTTTTTTGAGACAGGGTTTCTCTGTATAGCCCTGGCTGTCCTGGAACTCACTCTGTAGACCAGGCTGGCCTCGAACTCAGAAATCCACCTGCCTCTGCCTCGAGTGCTGGGATTAAAGGCGTGCGCCAGAAATAAGTTCTTAACCTGAAAACAAAGGCGTTTGGTCTAAGGGCTTCCACACAGGTGGTGTATTGAGCTAGGGCCCTGCTTAGAGGATCGCCCTCTTGCATTTGATCTCCTCCCCCATGGGCTGTTAGGCACCCTCAGTCCTGCCAGCTTGCAGTGCAGTTGAGGGGAACCCTTTTTCACCATTTTTTGTTTGTTTGTTTGTTTGTTTGTTTGTTTGTTTGTTTTAAATACTGAGACGGAATCTCAGCTGTGTAGCCATGACTGTCTTGGAACTCACTCTGTAGACCAGGCTTGAAAATACAGTGCTCAGTGGAATTAGCTAATGCTGCTATTAAAGTCTTTCATCTTAAATTCCTCAGAATGAAAACTCCAAAGTTATATTTATACTTTCTCTTTCCCCTGTTTGTTCACAGACTGATCTTAGAAACAGTCTAATTTTTATCCAGACTCTAACAGGTTTCCGCTTAGACACCTCTTACACAGTGTATGTGCGCTAGGTGTTTTGCTGAGAGCCAGTGAAGGCTGGTGTCACCTGTGCCACCTGTGCATAAAAGCAAAATATATCCTGATGTAAGATGCTGAAGCCCACCCTGGGCCCCAGGAGGGCACAGTCACTTGGGAACTTTTCCTTGTAAGGAATAAATGGCTCTGTTAAAGAGTGACTCTGATGTCTGTGAGCATATGCTGAGTGGACTCTTGTGGGAGCGCCCACTGCCTCCTGCTTGCCACATGTATGCTGTGAGGATGAAAAATCTCTCCATTCCTGACTCCTCCTTCAGCTCCTGCTGCCTCTCAAGGAAGAGTGTCCCACAGACAGAATTCAGAGGCGCATACACCTCTTTCCCCTCTCCCTTCTCTATTTCCTCTCTCACTGTCCTATTTGGTCCTGAGGATCAGGCCTAGGGCCTTGCATGGGCTAGACATGCCCTCTGACCCCCAAGCAGTGCTTAGCCCCACTCACAACTTTCTCCTTTCCACACTTACCATAAATTAACAACTTGGGAGAATCAAAATAACCAAATCCTATGCTCAACACTGTATGCTGTTGTGGGAATTCAATGGCTTTGGGGCAGCAACCCTGTGTAGTTTCCAGAGTTGGAAGCTGAAGAAAGTGACTCAAAGGTGTCTCATGTCACTGCGGCCGAGTTAGTGTTAGGAGCTTCCTTTCTGATACTCAAAGACTACTAAGAAATCAAGCTATGGCCAAACCATATGATGGAGGCAGAGGCAGAGAGTGGTGGGTCTCTGTGAGTTCTAGTCTACATAGTGAGACTTTGTCTAACAATCCCCTTCCCCCAATAGAAAGGAAAAGAAATTTTTACAACAGGTATCCACCGACATAGTGTTATCCATCTCAAAACGTGATACGGGCCAGCCAGTGGTGGTGTATACCTTTAATCTTGGGATTAAATTACTTAGGAGGCAGGGGACAGCCAGGGCTACAGGAGAAACCCTGTCTCGAAACAAAACAAAACAAAAAAGTGATACTAGATCTTCAGTGAGACTGAAACCTTGCTGAGTCAACACTGTCTCTGGGAAGATTGGGGGGGGGGCGGGTAAGACTCTATATGTATGTAATGTATGGGTTAATCTGACTCCATATGTATGTAATATATGGGTTAGTATGACGGGTGGCTGAAGGAAGCAGTCTCCGAGGGTTCAGCTTCCTTACGCAGTGTGTACCTGGCCCTAGCAGGTGTTTTTCTTACCAGAGTCACTGAGCTTAACAGGCTGTCATACACTGTACTGTGGGGGGTGGGGGGTGGCCGCATTGGGCTGTGAGAATAGCCAGACTTTGTCTGATCTTGGTTGCTGACTTCATTTGACTGAGAGATACTTAGATGTATAAGGCTTGTCTCTGAGTGTGTCTGTGTTGGCATTTCCAGAAATAATTTTTTATTGTATTGATTTTATTGTGTGTATATGTGTGTGCATGACCCAGCATACATGTGGAGGTCAGAGGACAACTTTCACAAACTGGTTCTCTCCTTCCAGGCTTTAGGACGAGGGATTGAGCTCAGGTCATCAGGTTTGGAGGCAAGAGCCTTTATCTGCTGAGCCATTTCACTGACCCCAGAGACAGTTAAGTAGGGAGACATTCTTTGAATGTGGGTGGGAGGTGGAGGCTGATGGAATAAAAGGGGTGGGAGGAAGTCTAGTAGTGCACAGGCTTTCTTGCTGTGTGCTTTCTGGGTATCGTGATGGCACCAGTTTCACTCCACACTCTCCCTACCATCTTATTATGGGCCCACAGTCCTTGCAAATTGCCCTGTTGCCTTTGAATCTGTGATCCAAAATAAATCATTTCAAGGGATTATCTGCTTTTTGTCATAGCAAATGGTTCATTAGTTCATGAGATACCACTCCCCTTTCCACAGTGTCCCTATAGCCAGAAACAATGGAAACAGTCACTTTGAGGGACATAGGATTCCACTTCCTTGTGAGCCAGTTGGTCCAGTATCTCCTGTGTGCTCTTGGGTGTGCTATCACACATTGAAAAGGCAGTTGGCAGATGGCCCTGAACTTCTTCCTTTGTCATCTGGACTCTGTTCTATTCTCTGTCTGACCTGTGTTTGGGACATACATTAAAATAATAGCAACCAGTTCTTGCCAATTTACATCCAGTACTCAGCTAACACGTAGTATTTTTGAAACCCACTCATTTTCTGGTAAGCTCTTTCTTTGTTGGGGATCAAGGATTGATAAGACCTGGAAGAGTGAACCAAGGGTCAGCATTTTACATACTGTATGGTCATGGAAGCGAAGGCTGCCTAGTTTTTTGCAAAAGGTAGTCCCTAGACAGAGTTGCACTGTGAAGTATTGTTCATACACTAATCTCGTGTTTGATAATTCTTTACTTGGTACCAGGCAAATAGAAAACAAAACTGTCCTCATGGAGAATGTTAGAAACTAGATAGTATATATTTAGATATATGTGAGTGTTTTAAAGCAGCAAACAATAGTTGGGGGAGGGGAAGTGGTGTGTCTTAGGTTACAATTGCTGGGATGAAACATCATGACCAAAAGCGCCTTGAGAAGGAAAGGATTTATTTGGCCTACATATCCAAGTGACAATTCATTGAGAGAAGCCAAAACAGGAGCTGGTGCAGAAGCCATGGAAGATTGCTACTTACTGGACTACTCATGGCTTGCAACCTCCTTTCTTATAGAATCCAGGACCAAAATCCCAGGCGGTGGTGGCACTACACACAAAGACAGGGGTGGCACCACACACAAAGTGTTGTGCCCTCTCCCATTAATCACTAATTAAGAAAATGGCCTACAGACTTGCTGACAGCCTGATCTTACAGAAATATTTTCTCAATTGAGGCTCCCTTCTTTATAGTGACTTTAGCTTGTGTCGAGTTGACATAAAACTAGCCAGCACAGGGTGTTCCTTAAATAAAGTGGTTCCTAACTGGCTGTGGTGGCACACACTTTTAATCCCAATACCCAGGAGGCAGAGGCAGACAGGTCTCAGAGTTAAAGACCATCCTGTGGTCAGCCAGAGCCACACAGAAACTCTGACGATAAAAAATGAAAGGAAGGAGGAAGGGAGAGAGGAAAGGGAAGGAAGGAAGGAAATAGGTTCCTTTGCTGAGAAAGTAGTGCTTAATCTTCACTTGTGGAATTTGTGAGTCTGTTTGGAGTGTTAATCCCAACTGCTGAATCCAGTAATGGACCCAGTACTCAAGAGAGAAGACACCATCATCCTTTCAGCCCCTGCCCTGCTGTCTTGTTAGGTTAGCTCAAGGGTTCACAGACCCGGGGGCAGTCTGAGTGAAGGCTGGGGCTCAGCTCCTGGTGGAGAAGGGTGGCTACGCGTAGACAATGTCTGTCTGCCTTACTGTTTCTTCAGCTCACCTGTGCTTTTTCCTTACAGCTACAAGGATGACCTCTAGGAAGAAAGTGTTGCTGAAGGTCATCATCCTGGGAGACTCTGGGTACGTGTTTCTCACACATCTGACCTCAGATTGGCTTGGAGCTTCACCCTCACTGATCTCAAGACAGTCTCACATTCTGCTCTGGGCCTGGCCTCTATCCTTTACTGTTTGGGTTTTCTGTGTTTGGCCTATTATTGAATTGCTTAAGGAACCCTCAAACATGTATTTCCTTGTTTCTGAAATTGCATTCCAGTGGGGTAGAGTATAGGAATAGTGTCTCCTGCCCAGGACTGAGAAATGGCATACTGGCCGGGCCTGGTGGCGCAGGCCTTTAATCCCAGCACTCGGGAGGCAGAGGCAGGCGGATTTCTGAGTTCGAGGCCAGCCTGGTCTACCAAGTGAGTTCCAGGACAGCCAGAGCTATACAGAGAAACCCTGTCTCGAAAAACAAAAAAAAAAAAAAACCAAACAAACAAACAAACAAAAAAAAAAGAAATGGCATACTGTCTGAAAGGAGTCTCAAGGCCTTTGAGGATTATAAACCTCACTCCACTCCTGTAAATTCTAATTGTGCTGCACAACTGGAGATAGAACCAGCACCTTAGACCAGTGGTCAGCCATTGAGCTATAGCCCTGGCAAGGCAAGCACTACTGCCTTAGGCTATGCGTATGTGCACTCTTCCTGGAAAGCCTTGAACAAGGAAAGCCTTAGCTCTCCCTTTAGGTTGCATTACCTTGACCCTACCCTTATCTTACTGAACACTTGGTTGGTGAGTTTTCTTGGTGAAAAATTCCTTGGGAGGAACATCATTTTTAATTTTTTATTATGTATGTGCATATGCATGTGAGTGTGAAGGTCAGTGCAAGAATTGTTTTTCCTCCTTCTCTGGGAGTCCTGGGGACTGAATTTAGGTTTTCCGGCTTGGCAATGAGTGCCTTTCCCTTTATCCGTCGTATGGACCCTGTTTTGTTGTTTTGCTTGGGCTTTATTTTGAAACAAAAACTGTGGCTCAACGCCCTTGAACTCACTGTGTAGCCCAGTCTAGCCTCAGGCTCTCAATGCTGCTGCCTCTATCTCTCAAGCACTGAATTCTAGGCATGTGGTGCTACAGCTGTCTTGGAACACTTTTCTGGCTACACACTTCTGAGTGGCTTCCTGATGTTACTTGATCACAGAGTGATGCGTAAACAGCTGAAATTACAATGCTGTTTGGAGTGGCAAAGTGATCTTTTCACAAAGTTCCATTTAGGAGTGTGTGTGTGTGTGTGTGTGTGTGTGTGTGTGTGTGTGTGTGTGTGTAAGGGAGATGTTTCTCTCGATCATGACAGGCAAGTTCTTTTAGTAAAATGCTTTATTTTGTTTTTTAACTGTTGCAGTCCCAGGAGTCAAACTCAGGCCTTGTGTGTGTCAGGCAAGCACTCTACCAGCTAATCTCTCTCCCTAGCCCAGGCAGGCTGCTGTGAACATTGTAAACACAGATTCCTCTCAGTCCCTTATTTGACTCAGACATGTGGGTTTTGTTCAATTTCAGTGTTGGAAAGACATCTCTCATGAACCAGTATGTGAATAAGAAATTCAGTAACCAGTACAAAGCCACAATAGGAGCAGACTTCCTGACCAAGGAGGTGATGGTGGATGACAGACTTGTTACCATGCAGGTGAGACACTGCTCAGCCGGGAGCCAGACTGCCAGCTTACTGAGTCTTTTTTAAATGGTGTTTGGGTGTGGGTATGGGTGTACACGCATGTGCATGTGTGCGTGTGGGGGGGTTGGGAGGGGAAGGAGGACACAACTTTGTGGAGTTGGCTCGCTTTCTTCCTTTCTGTGAGTTGTAGGGATTAAACACAGGCCATGAGGCTTCTGTGCCGAGCACTTCCCCTCTGTGTAGTACACCTCTGTGTGGTGCCTTCTGTGTAGTACACCTCTGTGTGGTGCCTTCTGTG
>NC_034591.1:104969384-105005799 GCF_900095145.1 Mus pahari | reverse complement strand
CATCGGATTCCATTACAGATTGTTGTGAGCCACCATGTGGTTGCTGGGAATTGAACTCAGGACCTCTGGAAGAGCAGTCAGTGCTCTTAACCGCCGAGCCATCTCTCCAGCCCTTCTTTTTCTTTTCTAAACTTAGCAACCTACCAGTTCCTTCTGTGTTCTAAAATGTCTTTATTTATTTATCTTTCCTTCTTTTGGACGGGTGTCTGTGTATTCATGACTGACCTTGAACTTATAAGGTTGCACTGGGGAGCTGGGATTAAAGTTGTGAGCCGTTCTATAGCTTATCTAAGTGCCTTTGTCCAGTGCTTCAGCTCAGAAATCTTTCAGGGTTTTCCTAATTTCTTACAGCAGATATTAAGATAGTAGTTAAGTATTTAATTGTTGACTATCCTAAATTGATGGCTCAGTGATGAAAAGTGATCCAGAGGACCCAGCTTCAGTTCTCAGCACTGCTGTGTATAACTTCAGTTCTAAGGGACCTGATACCTCTTCTGCTCTCGAGGCAATCTGGTACACAAGTGCTGGCAAACAGCATAAATAAAAACATTTTTATAAAGTTGAGTTCTGTTAAGCTGATTTAGTGTTTCCATATGTCTGCGCACCTCATGCCCCATGTGTATTAGTATAAGGTTGTTGAGGCATTTTATGTAGTGTATATACAGGCTTGTGCAGGAACACCTCTTGAAAAAGAACCCCAATATTTTTGTCTTGTCTTCTGGCCCATGGTCTCACTGAGGTAGTTGGTACAGCGACACTAAATTAAAGAGACATAACATCTTTTTTTGTTGAGTTTTACGTTAAACCTGAGGTCAGTCACTGCACGTGTGTGTGTGTGTGTGGTGTGTGTGTGTGTGTGTGTACAGGAACATGTGTACCAAGGAATGAGTGTGCCGGTTAGAAAACAGCTTCAGGTGTCCATCCATCCGTTTTCTTAGGCAGGATCTCACTTTGTAGCCCTGGCTGTCATTGAACTCAGAAGAAATCAACTCCTAACTGCTAGGATTAAAGGTGTTCACCATTTGAGACAGGGTCTTTGAAATTTATATTCTTGTTTTTCTACTACATACACAAAGCATACACATAACTAAAGCAACAAAAACAAAAGTTTATACTCAAAGAATAGAAACCTCTATTTTGAGGAATTTAACAGAAACACATGCCATTAATGTCAAAAAGTAAGATTACTCTGTAGGACACTTAAAACTGGAGTAAGAGGATATATGTTCCTGGCCATTTGAGGAAATCATGTCCCAAGTTACCTTCACAGTGACTGCTGTTTCTTAAAACAGGAATAGAAACAAAAATGGAAAAAGCTGCTATAAAAATTGAGGATATGGAAATTTTAGAACTTAAAAAAAAACTGTGGGGAATGCAAAAAACATCAAAATAAGTGAAAGGCACCATTAAACTCTAGAAGCATGGGTAGGCCCAAGAGCCCCCAGAAAGAACGTGTGACTTGGAGGAAGGGCAGTGAGGCTGGTGTTCTTTCCAGCAGTGGGAAAACAGGTGCTGATAAGACACAGGAGCTGCACAGACCTGCACCATCCGCGGCCAGCCCAGGGTTGAGAGCCACACTCGCTGCTGCAGTGTACCCCACAGATGGCATCAAACGAGAGGGCCGCACTGGGGACCCCTGGGACAGAAGCCGCCAGGAGAGAGCAGGATGAGGTAGCGGCTTCTGAATGATGGGGAGGAGTCTGGAGTGAGCCCCCCATATTTCTCAAGAGTTTTTGCAGGTTGTAATAAAAGATGAGAAAAGGAAGACATCCCACAGAAGAACCCAGTGGTGACCTCCTTGGTCTTTGAGTGCTGTTTGTACTTACAAAGGAGCCAGGCCACTTTCACTGCTAGTTTAGGCTTATCCATGACAACTGATTTATTTTTACAGGTGAGAGTAGCCCAGTGTGCATGAATTCTAGCATGCACAGTGGGACTTAGAACCATCTGTAACTACAGTCTCAGGGAATTGGACACCAGGCATGCAAGTGGTGCACAGACACACATGCAGGCAAAACACTCGTAGAATAAAACAACAATACATTTTAGAAATAAAATTGATTTGTCTACAGAGTGAGTTCCAGGACAGCCAAGGCTATACAGAGAAACCCTGTCTCAAAAAAACGAACCCCCCCCAAATAATAATAATGAAATAAGTACAGTGGCAATATTATAACTTATCAGCTTATCGTGCATGTTAGGTCCATCTGTAGCATCTGCCCAAATTATCAGTAATGGATAGATAAATATATGAATATAGAATATATGAATATGCTGGAGAGGTGGCTCAGCAGTTAAGAGCATTGGCTGCAGCCGGGCGTGGTGGCGCACGCCTTTAATCCCAGCACTCAGGAGGCAGAGGCAGGCGGATTTCTGAGTTCGAGGCCAGCCTGGTCTACAGAGTGAGTTCCAGGACAGCCAGGGCTATACAGAGAAACCCTGTCTCAAAAACAAACAAACAAACAAAAAAAACAAAAATAACTGTAGATACAAATATTAACTTTAGCCTATAATCTCAACACCCAGGAAGCTGAGGCAGAAGGATTGCAAGTTTAAGACCTGCCTAGGCTACATACAGCAGAAAGTTCCCCCCAGAATCCATTAGTCTTGAAGCTGTAGTTTCATGTTCTAGGTACATACCTGGGAGAAGAAAGGAGCCATGTCGCTCCTACACATGTACATACACATGTACATACACATACACACTGCCCCGCATCTCCTAAAGACCAGGTGTTTTGTGTCCTGCAGATCTGGGACACAGCCGGTCAAGAACGGTTCCAGTCTCTTGGTGTGGCCTTCTACAGAGGTGCAGATTGCTGTGTTCTGGTATTTGATGTGACTGCCCCCAACACTTTCAAAACCCTCGACAGCTGGAGAGACGAGTTTCTCATCCAGGCCAGCCCCCGGGATCCCGAGAACTTCCCTTTTGTTGTGTTGGGAAACAAGATTGACCTGGAAAACAGACAAGTAAGTGCCAACTGCAGTTACTGTCATAGATCGGCCTCCCTCCTCTGGGACCTGAGAGTGCAGAGGGCTCTCTACCAGGTTCAGAATAACGTGGGTGCAGGTGGGGGTGCTTGTCACCCGCTGACCCTAGTGGTGTGGGGCAGTCTTTGTTCCCAGAGCCTTGGTTACCCTTCTGTACCTTAAAGAAGGAACTGCTTTTCTCATTGGGGTAGGAGGGGTGCTGTGGGCTTGAGTCATGTTGCTCTGCCTTAACTCTACACGGCACTTGTGTTGGAACATAGCTTTGTTAATTATAGCTCAGCTTATTTCTGACATCTCTTTCCTTTTCCAGATTTTGTCTGTTGTTTCTTGGCTGGGGCAGGGGCAGGAAAGATCTAAGGGGTGAACACTGCAAAGTCTGTGCTGCCTGTCACTTTTAGATGAGGAAAACAGGGTTCATATCAAAGATGAGCTGTGAACCCCAGGATCACTCTCCTTTGGCTAAAGGCCACGTGGTCTGGCTTTGGACAGAGGTAGCTGGAGTTTGGGTCCCTCGTGTGGGCAGCAGAGTGAGCTGACCTGCAGGTCTATAGGCCACATTCTTCCTCCTTTCCAGATGTATTCTCACCAGCGTTTAATTGTCCTGGGAGGTGGACTGAGTCATTGTCTGCTGTTTGTGTCACTAGTGTCCTCCTCCCTCCCATAGGTGGCCACAAAGAGGGCACAGGCTTGGTGCTACAGCAAAAACAACATTCCTTACTTCGAGACCAGTGCCAAGGAGGCCATCAATGTGGAGCAGGCCTTCCAGACAATTGCTCGGAATGCCCTTAAACAGGTGGGTCTCAGGGCCCTCAAGCTCTTTGGCGCCCTCTGGCGAGGTTTCATGTTCTCTCTAGATGCATCTCCCCTACCTGCAAATGGGAAAAGGCATGCAGGCGGTCCTTGAGTAGTGAGGTCCAGACACAGCAAAACCTCAGGAATAGAACAGGGGCATCCTTGTGGAGGTGTGAGCTCGTCCCTGAGGTGGTTGGCTTTCATGTGCATTTTAGCCAATCAGGCCACTTAGGGCTCTCTCACTAGATCCCTGGAATCACATCCCAGCTGCTGTTTAGTCATTCGTGTCTGAGCTTGTACCCCTCATGCAGAATCAATGCCAGCTTCAGAGGGTGTGATTACCCAACAACTCAATACCAGAAACTTGCTTTTCCTGAGAGTAGGTATGTACACACACAAGTGAGAGATACAAGAAAACATCAAGGAACCCAGCTCCCAGCTACCCTCTCCTGTGAGACGGTAGCACTGTGAGCCAGGGCACGATAGAGGCCTATAATTCCAACTATTGGAGAAGCCAAGTCAGGATGGCAAGTTCAAGGACAGCTAGGGCAGCACAGTGGGGCTGGAAGTGTAGCTCCATACAGAGTTGTTTGCCTAGCATATGTAAGGTCCTGGGTTTTGTTACAGTTTGTGGGGAGGGAGGTTAAGAAAAAACAAGTGTAGGCTTGGGGACCTCCAACAAGCAAGTAACTGCTGACGCTCAGTTGCCACCTTTAATGCACCGTCCCTTTGAGCCTCTCATTCTAGGCTCACTACTGTGAATGGGCAGCATGTTCTCAAGAGGTTTGTTGGACATCTTCGTCTTTCGTCTTCTCTTTACTAGTGTCCCTTTGAACACTCCCTACCAGGATACCTTTAGAATGGGGCTTTTTACTTGTGAGTCATCTAACTAGGGTTCTTATATACCAACATGTGGTCCTTTCTGAGGTAGTCCTTGGGAGTGTGCCCAGAGATCATATGAACTCTTGAATAGACATCACCTTCACCTACCCTCCAACTCCTCCCACCCCCCAGTTCTTTTATTTGATAGCCCTTGGTCATAGAAAAAAAGGCCATCTTAGCTGGGTGTGGTGGTATCTGCCTATAATTTCAGCACTTATGGAGAGGACAGCAAGTTCCAGGACAGCATAGGCTACACAGAAAAGGAACACAAGATGTGCTAGAACATGCTATCATCTCAGCATTTGAGAGGTGGAGACTGGAGGATCAGAAGTTCAAGGCCAGTCTCCGACCCTTACAATAAAAAGTCATCTTTGTGTCAGATACATTTTAAAGGTTCCTTCTCCCTTCAAAGAACTCTGCTTCCAGTGAATGCGAGTGTTGGGAAGCAGCCACTGTCCCCTTGAAGTGTGTCCTTTGTTTAAATCATTCATGTTTCTCTTCCAGCATGCACAAACTGTCCTGCCCATGGCTGGGTTCCCTTTACCTCAGTAGTTCTCAACCTTGCAAAGACTGCAACCCATGAATATGGTTCCTCATATTGTTGTAGTGACCCCCCACTCTTCATAACTGTAATTTTGCTAGTTGATACATTGTAATGTAAATGTCTGATATGTGACCCCCTAAGGTGGTCATGATTCACATGTTGAGAATCACAGTTAACTGGGCCATCTTTATTTCAGCATCTTTTAAATTTTATGAATACACTGTCACTGCCTTCAGACACACCAGAAGAGGGCATCAGATCCCATTACAGATGGTTGTGAGCCACCATATGGTTGCTGGGAATTGAACTTGTGACCTCTTGAAGAGTGGTCAGTGCTCTTAACCACTGAGCCACCTCTCCAGCCCCTATTTCGGCATCTAGGGTACATCCTGCCAACCTGTGGCTACCCTAACCCTCTCCCACCCAGCTTGAGTTTTTGGTTGGAATTGTACTGGTCCAGCCATAACAAAATACCACAGATCAGACAGCTTATACAGAAAACATTTTATTTTGTTGTCACAGTTGTACAGTCTGGGACTCTCCTGGCCTGTACATGGCTGTCCTCTTGCTATGTCCACACAGAGCGGCATTGCTCAGAGCGCAGATGTGTTAATATGCCCTCTGGGTTGTCAGTTGGTAATAGATTCCTGTCCTGGCATGTGTGAGATCCTCTGATCCATCTCTAGTACCACATAAATCTAGCATAGTAATACATGTCTTAGACTCTCAGCACTAGGTGGAGGCAGGAGGATTTAGGAGTTCAACTACATAGCAAGTTCAAGGCCAGCTTGGGATACATATGAGACCCTGTGAAAAAGAAAATTGAAGTCCTGTGAGAGCCAATGCCACAGATAACCTTGTCTAGTCTGAAGACTCTAGGCACAAGTAGATACATGGGGGGGGGGGGTTCAGCATACAAACTTGGGGTTGATACCCATTCTGTCCAAGTTTATCACTCATATTCTTTGCTTTTTGTGTTAAATGTGTATATCAGTGCTGACAGGAATATTAATTTTATTGCTGTTTATAATAACCAAAAAGTCAAAACATTGCAGATGTTCACAAACTGGTGATTGTCTCAATAAGTTGGTCCATGTACTCCAGACACCACTCTGCCAACAGGAGCAATAGAGCAGGAACAAGTCTATAACACAGAAGTCAAAACAAATCCCAAGACCAGGCTGGGCTACAGAGTTAAGGCCCTGGACTAACAGATGTGGCCCATTGGCAGGCAGAGTGCTTGCATAGTATATCTGGAGCCCTGGCTTCCATCCTGCTTTTGGAGGGAAGGAGAGAACATGACTGGTTGCTGGGAAATGAGCAGCTCACTCAGTACAAGGTTTCCTTTTGGGGTAATGAGCATTCTGATGTGATGGTGGCCCAGTTTTGTAAGTACACCAAAACCAATGTGTTACATACACTCTTGGGGTGTTAGGCCCTAGTAAACCTCTTACTGTATATTTTTAGCTAGTGAAAATAATACTGTTAAGAACCTTTTTCGCCAGCCGGGTATGGTGGCGCATGCCTTTAATCCCAGCACTTGGGAGGCAGAGGCAGGCGGATTTCTGAGTTCGAGGCCAGCCTGGTCTACAAAGTGAGTTCTAGGACAGCCAGGGATATACAGAGAAACCCTGTCTCGAAAAAACAAAAATAAATAAATAAATAATCTTTTCCCTGCCCAGCACTTGGGAGTCAGAGGCAGGTGAATTTCTGAGTTCCAAGATAGCCAGGGCTACACAGAGAATCCCTGTCTCCAAAAAAAAAAAAAAAACATTTTCCCTTTCTTGGGTACGGTGCTGTGGGTTGGGCTCTAGCGCTTTGTGTAGGCACTCAGTTACTCCTCAAGCGAAGACCCAAGTCCATGCAGCATGGGCGCTGACGGCATATAATGGTAGCTCTGCCCCTTCAGCTGCAATATGTGGAAACAAACACCGGGAAGAACCAGCTCCTGGACAGCAGCCCAGAAACCAGGGGGTGAGCATCCTGAGACCATGGACCCTTGAGCAGAGCCCCAGCCGACAGTTAAGAACTGGCAATGACGTGAACTATGACAGAATGACAGAAATTCAGAACCTTAGCTGTGTGTGGTCTGCAGTGGTCCCAACTTGAGTTGGCACATTTCTGGCTGTGGCTGCTGCTGACTGAATCTCCTCACAAATTCTGCCACCCTTTCATATGGGTACATAGTCAGGATCTGTCCCTGTGACTCTAGTCATCCACCTGTCTTTCTCTCTATCTCTATCTCTCTCTCTCTCTCTCTCTCCTCCTATCCAGGAAACAGAAGTGGAGCTGTACAATGAATTCCCTGAACCCATCAAACTGGACAAGAATGACCGGGCCAAGGCCTCCGCAGAAAGCTGCAGTTGTTGAAGGGGCAATGAGCACAGAGTCCTTCACAGACCAAGAACACACACGTAGGCCTTCAATATGCGTCCCTCCTCCTCCAAACAGACCAGAACGTGAGCTCTCACATCCAGCTGCCAAAAGAAACTCCACCAAACAGTTATCCAACACACACACACACACACACACACACACACACACACACACACACTCGCGCGCGCACACACACAACACACACACAGCAAGCAAACTCCAGCCTGTGCCTGTCAGGGCTCTTGGGGCAGCTGCCCACCATGAGCCCTGAGTATGACAGGCATATGGCGGAGACCCTGGGTGCTCTGGGGTGCAGTGGGCATGGAAAGCTTACTCTTTTTGTCCACTGGAGAGTGAGAGAACTGATCACAGTTCATCTGTGTCTAATTATCTGATTTTTTTTTAAATGGTCTTGTGGTCTTTTACCCCTCCCTCCTTGAAGGTCCTGTGGGAAGGCTGGTGCCCAGGCTCCGTTCTGAGCAGGCTGTTTTGTATGTATCTGTTAATGCTTGTTACTTTTAACTAATCAGATCTTTTTACAGTATCCATTTATTATGTAATGCTTCTTAGAAAAGAATCTTATAGTACATGTTAATATATGCAACCAATTAAAATGTATAAATTAGTGTAAGGAATTCCTGGATTGTGTGTTTAAGTCCTCTAACGCAGGCGTGCAAGGTGGAGGGTTGAACCCTGTCTGGATTGCAGAGTGTTAGAGACTCAAGTTTGGAAGTCCAGCTAGTGGCAGTATTCTGTACAGTAGACACAAGAATTATGTGCGCCTTTATCACAGACTTAAGAGCCAAAAAGCTTTTCATCTCTGAAGGGAGAACTGGACTGGACAGTTCCCTTCTGTGTCTAAATTTTCCAAAAGGTTGATTTGCATAATATAGTAGTGTATACAATGGATAAATTGCTGTTACTTCAGAAATTAAAATTCTCATTTTCTCCCTTTCTGTTTTTTTTTTTTTTCCTTATATTCAACACTTTATGATGCCCTTATATCACTATCCTACTCAAAGAGGAAAGGAGAACCCACCAGACCTGTCCCAGTGACTCTACCTTTGTTCTAGAAGGCGCTCCTTTCAGGGTTGTGGTACCTGTAGGTTAGCAGACCCTCCTCCTTTCCCACCCACCCAAGTGTGGCCCAGCACTAACCCACCGTCTCTTGGGTTGAGCCCTGGCAGTTCTGTCCCCTCCCGAGGTCTTGCCCTGCATCATGGCTTGCTTCCCGGAGCACTTCCCCTTCAGAGGTCTACATTCTAGGGTGTAGGCTGAGTTCTTCTGTAAAGAGACGAACGTGATGCCAATAAAATTTAACAAGAACAAAGAACAGCTGCTGTCTGTCTTTCTCTCAAAGATCAAGCTATGTGGGGACATTCTGTATATTCATGGCACTCTCGGGGCTCAGAGGCAAGGGTGGCTTCCAGCTGATCCCTAGACTACCCACCCTAGTGTGGATCTTTTTCTTAGCCACTGGAAACAAATGTGGCTGAAGTTGTGTATGGTAAGTCGTGACCTTACCACAGCCACTGAGCCTAGAAGACTTTCACCAATTCAAAGCCAGTCAGGGCTGGAGTAAGACACTGGCTCAAAAACTTTAAAAATATCAGAAATTAAAGTAAATGGGCAGAATAGCTGACAGCCATAATCCCAAAACTGCAGAAATGGAGGCAGAAGAGTTGGAAACCTTGGTTCCATAGAGCATCTCACACCCACGCCGCACCATTAGAAAGCAGGTGTCCGTGTAGAATTGGTCATGGGAGGAGCCTGTCGTTCCTGCACTTGTGGGGCTGTCATTCCCACATCCATGGCTGGTCTTGCGTGGTAAACCCCAAGAGCTGCCTTAAGCTGTAGGAGTGGATAGAGTCCACCGAGGTCCCTTCCAAATGGCTTTCTTCTTTTTAAAGGCAAAGGCCTGCCTCCTTCAACTACAGGTGGGTGCTGCAGTGTTGAACTGAGGACATCAGGTAAGGCCACGATACCCTGTCATATCAACATTTTTCTCAGCAAGAAGAAAATCACTAGAAACCATGTAAATATCCCATACTGATTATGCAGATTTAAGCTTAATGTGCTTTAACCAGCAGTTGTGAATATAGGAAAAACATGTATTTCTGATGGTCCTATGAACTCCTAACCATAAATTTTTGTTGTTACTTCATAACTATAATTTTGCTGAGCAGTGTCTCAATTCCTAAGACCATAAGAAATATGTGTTTATTCAATGGTCACGACCCACAGGTTGAGAACTGCTGCCTTAAATTGTTAATGGCGTGCCAACCATCCTACTACTTGGCTGTATTTCTGTGGCCATAGCTAATCGTAGGTTTGGTTTATTTTTACTGCCATGGCCATTTGAGGAGCTGGTCCTCGGGTCACAGGCTAGAGGGGAACCCCTGGCCCCTCGGCTTCCTTTTTCCAGATATTCCATCTGTGTCGGACTTGCTTGACTGTGGCCTTGCTTGAAAGCATGGAGGGTACTTTTCCTCCCTATTGGTCCTCCTCTTCGTAGATTGCATAGGGTAGCGCTCACCATGTGGTGGGGTCTCGCCCTGAACAAAGGAATAGGAGACCCCCTCACAGGTATTAACATTTTTGAGAGATGCTCTACAGTCCCCCAAAACTCAGTTGGCTTTGAAGGGCAAGGGCAGAAATAGTCTACCTTTATATCTCTTTGACCACAGAAGCATGGCCTCTGAAATTGTTACCAAACACCTAGGAGGTGCCTGTCTGATACTGTAACTACTATGGAATATTTGTACAAAAGCCAAAAGAATACTCAAACTTCGATTAGATTAATATTTTTGTTCTTTAAGTCGGTTCTTGCAGTTATTACGGGGACTAGACCGGCAACTCCCTTGATCTACACAGAGGTTTGATACCGGTGCATTGAACTCTGACCTTTACACACCTCACCTGACTGCTCAGGCCCTTGCCACTCTACAGATACTTTTCCTCACGTAGGACACACCGAGCTGTCTCATGGAACCTAACAGCATCAGCACCACCTTGATAAAATAACGCAGACTCCAGCCTGCATACAGAATGAGTTATTACCTGTGCACATGCTGTTCCTAAGTAGCCCTTACAGTGAACAGCTCATGGAACGGTCCACTGTAACTGCTCTTGGTTTCGAATGGACATTACAAAGTGGAGACAGTGCTATACATCATGAGCTGAGTAACAGGGACCTTTACTCTGGCTGTTTTGCTGTTTTCCTTTCTCCCTATCACAAGCCAGATTGATTTGGGCTGTTGAAGACAAAATATGGTTGGGTCTGAAGTAGGAAAGCCTTCTCCAGGGACAACTCATTGTGCTCAAGCAGCACATGACAGCTTAATGTATATACAAAAAGCTTTTGTTCCCTAAGACTGAACTGTCAGTTTGCAATGAGCAGGAAACTCACTGTGAGTTCTGGCTGCACCCTAAGCACCTGTCCCCCTCATTTTGCCCAGATGAATTGTACCTATTGAGTCACGCATTGGGAAGTTTCTAAACTCCAGTTCATCCATGGTCACGAAGGATCATGGTATCTGTGTCTACCAATGCCTAGACTATACTTTGGCTAGACCTGGGTGACTAAAAGTCTGTAATACCCTGTGATGTCTTGAGACTGCTGATAAGGCTCTGTGGATGTAAGTGGGTCTGGGTTTTTGCAAGGGAAACATATCAGGGGATCCTGGGGCCATGCCTCCTGACAAAAGGAAAAGGAGACAGAGTTGAGTTCCTGAAAATCTAATTCCGCCTGGTGTTTGAGGCACAGCTGATCGTAGCTTTCTTGGAACAGATTGCTCTGTCTGCGGTGAGACAGGAGGGAAAGAGAAGTCCTGGGTCAGATTGGCAGCCTCTTCCCCAGTCTGTCAGCAGAGAGCAGCGAGTGAGGTCTATATCTTACCCATGGCTCTGACCCTACTATCTCCCACTGTCCTCCTTTAATAGACCACACAAGCTCTGGAAGGAACCAGAAGCCCCATTTGCCTATGTGATGGGTTTTCTGCTCCAGCCTCCCAGTCAAAGCTGGAGGCAGAACCTAATGCAGGTGGATGGGCTCCAGCTCATTACCTATTGATATACTAAGAGTCAGTATTGATCTGCTTATTCTGGGACCCAAACATCTACCAATGCAGTCATTTGCAGAAATCCCCCCTTTCTCCCCCCCCCAAAAAAAAACCTGAGTAGAACAAATATATACCCTCCTAATTCCAAAGGAAGAAAAAGGGTACAATTACAACCAGAATGTTATCTTCAGTGTTTAGACTCACTCATAATCTTTTGGGCTCCACAGGGCCAGGCCAGCCCCTCTTCTCTGGTTCTGCCTTCTACAACACACACAGCCTATCTCAGGATCTGCTGCTGTGCTGGGTGCTCATCGAGTCTTGGCATTTCTGCCACTAAACCAGGGCCACGTGCAAGACTCTTCACACATTACCAAGTCTGGCTGCCAGCATGGGATACAGCCTTGGTCCCTCTGGACTACACTCTCTGAAGCACTGTCCAGATTAACCTCGAGGACACTGACCTCTTATTAATCACAACCAGCTCTTCAGCCCCTGCTGACCAGAAACCATGATCACATGGACAGCCCTGATAGGCTCTTTAAGGGACTCTCAAACTTCCCTCTGAACCTTCACAAGCCAACCTGCTAGCTCATTATCAGCCACAGCTGACAGCTCACGGTTTTGCCTCTGAGATCCATCATTCTCCCATCTAGTCTCCAGGTAACGATTCCTAGAATTCATAGGACTTGTCTCTGAGACTAATGGCATCCAACTGAAACAGGTTTATATGCAGCTCATGGGTCCTTTCAGACCCTTGCTGGGCCTGCTGTTTGCCAACTAGTTTGCCCATTTTTCAAGAGGCACTGGCTGTTCATAGCCACCTTTCTGCTTGGACCTCACTCTACAACCATCAGGGCAAGCACTCAAGGTTGCAGCAAGCAGCATCTATCACACAGTGTCCTTTCAGGGCCCACCTAGTCCCGGTGGGGATATCTAACTGGAGTAAAAGTATTCCTGGTCCCAAGAATGCAAGGACACTGCTGGCCACTGGGATAACACTATCTTCTGATCTCGCAAGGTCCCTGCCAAAATGACCAGGCAACAGGGAACTGAAGTGGAACTAAACACTATCTCTCCCCCCACCCCCCACCCATGAGAAGCCATACTTGGAGAGTCACCCCAGGTTCTGCCACTCTGCTTTCAAGTTCTCGAATTTAACCCCTTGTTCTCCTGACTACAGCAGTGAGGGGTTTCTGCTACACCTAGTGAAACTCTGTTGCTTCTGGGGGGCTCTCCTGAAGGTACTTCCTTCATTGACAGGACTCAGGAAAAATTTTGACATACTTAAGGAACACAGGGATTGGCCTCTTCTGCTTCTCCCAGGAAGAAGCCATGAAGTCTGCGCACAGCTGTGCAGAGTCCATTAACCAGCGTTTGTTCCCTTCTCAGGGACCAAGAGATGTCAGTTGGTAAGGAGAATCTGGGAGACCCTTTGCTGATTACCCATCTAAAAGACAAAAGATACCCTGGAATGTCCTCCAAATCCTGTCTCCCTCTGCAGAACATCCTTAAAACATGGGCGTGGCTATCCTCTCCTTTAGCTTCCAGAATATTTGCTGCATATGACCTTTTAAATGCCCTGTGGCCTTAATGAATTCCTTCTTATAAGACCTAACATTCAAGAACAACTCGGAAGTAAGTGTACTTTGTTCTTTGATGAGCACCCAGAGGAGATAACGTGCCACAGGTACCTGTAATTTAGAAAGGACTTTTTCCTGAGCTTGTTTATGTCACAGTGACTGGAAAGGAGGAATGAAAGCGTGGGTACCAGAGCAGGAAGGAAGAGAGCAAAAGCCGGCAGCCAGCGGGGAAGAGACGCGGAGGTGTGGGCACACAGGCATCAGGGGCCAGCAGAGCACTCATTTCCAACCTCCCACCCCAGCAAGCCGACCCCGTTTTGCCACTAGCTGTTACTGGCACCTGGAAAGCCATGATGAGAGGTGAAGGCTCCTTCCTCTTTTTCCCCACCAACTATTTATCGCAAGTGCTGAGGCTAGGAAGGCCTTCCTGTGCTGAGGCCTCCAAGCCTTCCCCGAAAGGGCCTCACAGCCAACATGGTGTCTGCTGTAAGGCCAACAGATGCACAATGCAGACATGGGGGAGGCCTGGGTTAGAGGCAGGAATGTGTGTGAAGAGGACACTTTTCATGCACACGCAGTCTAGCTAAGGTTGACCCTGTTCCTGCCACCACAGCCCCTGTGTCAGAGTTCACATAGGAACTTTCATACCTCTTGAGAGCTACAAGGAAGACCAAGACAGGGCATCTAGTAAACTGCAGGCAGACATCGTTGGCATCAGCCATGATGAGTCCCTCCTTGGAGACGAAGCTTTCCATCCTAGTTCACTCAGCAGCTTCTCAATTCCAAAAAGCCTACCTTGAACTCAGAGCCATGTTGGCATCACTTTCTCAGGTCAAAAGAAGACAACCCCAGCTTTTGCCTGCAGACGAGGCACAGGGAGCCAGGGCCAGACTTCGCCCAGGTTGTCCACTTAGCTATTATTCACAGCCCAGCTGAAGTGCCCAAGAGCCAGGAGTGACAGAGGCAGCTCTATCCGGCAGAGGACGGACAGACGAACGGACGGATGAATCTTCCCCTTCCCTGTGAACCCGTTTTCCCAGGTTCACAGATTCCCAGTGGGGAATCTGCCCTCTTCACACCTTCTTCCTTGAGAAGACTATCTGTTCCTTGCTGGGTTTCTTGAGACAGTTTGCACAGTCTCTTAGGAATGGCTGAATCTCAAGGGAGCACTCTCCTCCCTGCAGGAAAGGTCAGCACACACCCCCTCAGAGCCTCTCCCTTCTGATGGAGGTAGGGCTGATTGGGGTCTCACCATGGGAGTTGTAGTCAGTGGGTCCCCTAGATCAGAAGGGACCCTCGGAGTACTGGATGGGTCACAGGCACCTTTGAGGTCCCTGCCGAGATTTCACATTGGATGTATGACCTTCTAGGTCTTCCCAAATCCTGGTAAACCCCCAAGAAACGTAATGGGTGAAGGCGCCCGTCTAGAGAGCTGATGAATTCATTCCGGCATAAACACAAAATTGAACTGGGGAAGACTGAAGAGACCCTGAGAGAAGAGAGCTAGCAACTTCACACAGCTGTAGAAGCACAGGGCTGGAAGCCCCTTGTTGCACTGCCGCTGCCTTGGGCCCTCCCCTTTCCCTTGTCAGCCCACTCTAGATACCCTCTGACCTTCTGGGAACAGGAAGTCTGCCTTAGCTCTCCATGCTTCCCCTGGGAGTAGCCGGAGTCACAGCTTGTGGTCCCATTTGTGCAACCACAGAGCTATCTTCCGTTTTGCTTTAATCTGAAGGTTTTGTTTGGAAACAGGGCTTTACTTGTCCTGCATGCTGGGATGACAACAGACATGTACTACCAGGCCGGGTGAAACCCAGTGAATTTAAAGAGTATGACTGCACTGGCTGCTACAACTGCCTGTAACTAGCTCCAGGCAATCTAGTGCCCTCTTCTGGCATGGCCCTCTCCCAGTAAGATATGACTTTAAAAAACAAAAAACAGAGCTAGAGAGATGGTTCAGTGGAGGTTAAGAGCACTCACTGCTCTTCTAGAGGTCCTGAGTTCAATTCCCAGCAACCACATGGTGGCTCACAACCATCTGTAATGGCATCCGATGCCCTCTTCTGTTGTGTCTGAAGACACACTCACATACATGAAATAAATAAATCTTTAAAAACAAAACAAAAAAACCACACACACAAAACTAACAAAACCAAAAGATAAAACCACACACAAAGGACACTCAGTATGCCATGTATGCTGGGGTCCACATGAGGGCTGCAGGGCCTCGGCCCCTCCTGTTCTAACCCATGATGTGCCTGGTTCACCTGTGCTTTCTCCCTGGCCTAAGCCTGAGCAGCCCTGAGAGGGGTCTGATCAGCACTGTGTTTTGTTTGTTTGTTTGTTTGTTTGTTTGTTTGTTTTGGTTTGTTGTCTTGGTGTTTTATCGGCTTGGATTTTTGTTTGTTTTGTTTTTGTGTTTGTTGTTGTTTTTTTAATTTCCTGGAACAAAAGGAAATTAAATAAATAAAAGGACAAGAAACGTTAGTGGTGTGCCATATGTGGCTGTTATATGTCCCTGATACTGCAGGGACCAGGGTTCTGGATTTGAGATACTGAGCCATAAGGTGCTTGTTGCCCAAGCCTGGAAAATACAGGTATAGGGCTTTTCTTCACCCTGTGGTCATCGGAGCCAGCAGTCTGGTGGTCTCGGATGGCCGTGGCACCCAAGAGGTCTGCTTGCAGGTTTGTCAATCTCTGCCTGTCTCTGTCTCTGTCTCTGTCTCTATCTCTCTTTCAGCTTTCTGGGAAAAAAAGGAAAGAGGAGGCGCCTTAACCTGATGTGTGGGAGGGACGCAGTCTCCAAAGCAATGACCTCAGATTACCTGGAATATGGTTCACGGGGAACCCCCTGAAGCCTTTCCCTCTTTGGCTTCTGGGAAACCGGTCGCCAGATCCATAAAAGGGCGTGGCTGCAGTAACACTAATGTAGGGCGGCCTTGGCCACCGAACACATTTTCAAGGCCCCCACATCCTCCCTAGTTTCTACTGGCTGGAGAAGGGTCTGTGAGAAGGCATTGTGACTGCAGCGCAGGGACTCCCTGCCCCCTCCCCGCCTCTGCCTGTGACTGGTGGGCGGGGAACTTGTGGATCTCCATGGAGATAGGATGGGCGGGGGAGGGGGGCGGAGTTGGAGGGGGGGGAGAGTGCTCCCAACGCTAACCCAGTTAACGGCCAAACTGCTGAGCTGAAAGGCAGTGGGACTGACTGTAGGTGCTGCTGCCTTCCGACCCAAAAACCAGAGAGGTAGCTGCGACTTTCTAGGAGCTGGGCCATCCTAAGTGGGCCAAAACCATGTCAGCAACAAGCTCTTCCCTCATCCCTGCTAATCTGAGCTGGGCAACAGCCTTGTGGCTCGCCTGAGGCCCTCTGGATGGGGCTGACTACCCTGTCCCCAGCACCAGGCCTGAGGCCCTTCCTAGCTCACTTAGGCAGATGAACATTTGTGAGCATGAGTGCCAATTACACGGAACTTGGTTACACAGACTGGCCGATAAGACCAGAAGAGACTAGCACAAAAAGGCCCAGAACTTGAGGTGCCCTGGAGGAAAGACATGTAAAAGTCACAGGCATGGCACTGGGCAGCCCTACTTGGTGTGTGGAGAGTCACAGGGCATGAGGAAGGGTGTGGGGAGGTTAGTGTAAAGCTGAAATCACAGAAGGGCCCCCAAAAGGGTGTTCAAGCCTCCAGGCTATGGGAGACATGGATTTGGGTGGGGACAGGATTAATTTAAGCTTCAAAAAAATAAAATCAAAGCCCAGAGCCTCTGTATTTAGTAACAGAAGACCAACCTGGATGGGCAAGGGCAGAAACTCCTAGATTATTCCCAGGGATCTGATCACCCTTCCCTTTTGGGGCGATTTTGTGTGTGTGTGAGAGAGATAGGGTCTCTGCATGGCCCTGGCTGTCCTGGAACTCACTATATAGACCAGGATCTCTTAACTCAGAGGTCCTCCTGCCTCTGCCTCCCCAGTGCTGAGACTAAAGGCATGTACCCCTGACTCCTGCTCTTGAAGTTTTATCCTGAAAAATTTTGAAGGTTTACAAAAGTGCCCGAAGTACTGGCCCATGGTGTTGATCCTGGCCTAGACCACCCAGTAATGAAAGGAACCACTACCCTGAACCCACAGTCCCTGGCTTTCTGTGCCCTGATGCTCTTCTACCTTAGCTATGGCACAGGAACATTAAAAGGCAACAAAACCAAAACCAAAAAAACAAAACATCTTTTTATTCAAGACTAGAAGTGAGGAGGCAGGATTGACTGGTGTGTGTAACAGTGAAAAACATGTCCCGTACTGCCCAAGTTTGGGGAAACACTGCTCTTGCAATTTACCCCAGACATGAACTTTGACCCTTGCTTCCAGATGAATAGCTAACACTACTCTGAAACTACAAGCCATAGGCAGAGCCACAGACAGGGAAGCTCCAGCCCCTTGGCTGGGTCATGCTGAGCTCTGGTCTGTTAAGGGCTCCTCGGTCCCACTGGTCTAAGGGACGAGGTCGCCCCACGGCTAGCCATGGCTCTGGCCAGTGTGGTTGGTCGGTGGTTGCTTTTCATGAGGGCCTTTCTCTTCCTGAACTTTAAAACAAAATTCACTTAAATCTAACTTGGGAACTTCTAAAAGAGAAAAGCTAAGTCTGCTAATTATGGAGCTGATAAAGAATGGTAAATTTATTCCCTTTTTTTTTTTTTTTTGGTGGCAGGATGGAACGTAGGCCCTCAAGACTACTAGGCAAGGGATCAGTGTTGAGTTGTCTCAGCCTCCTTTGAATAAAGAGAATATAAACTACTGGGTTTTTGGAGTAAAAAGTATAGCAAGATTATAGAACTAAAAATTCCTTTGTCTACAACAGGGCCTGAAACTTCTTGGGGGCAGAAGGACACAGAGGAATTCAAAATTTTTGAAAAATGAACACTCCCCACCAAATGTCGATTATTCCTTCTGTAGCACACAGTGAGAAAAGGACATAATTGGCCTTTCTGCTTCTCATGTTGGAAATGTATCAAATATTTGACAGGCTTTATTGGGGCAATGTTTACATAGGAGCTGACCTTATATAGAGAACACCCAGAGTCTACAATTATCAGAAAAATTAGTTTCTTCTGTTATGTCAAAAATAACAAGCAGGAAGGGGCGTCTTACAGCCTTGTTCACAGTATAGGCAGTGCACAGGAGGTGGGGGCAAGCATGCTGCTTAAGCCACAAATACCAGCTACCCCTTCCCTGGGGAGGTCTCCCTGAGGCCAGAGGCAGTTTCTGGGCCCTTTGCCAGTGAAACACATGCAGAGCCCCTTTGGCACACCTGATGGTTGTCTTTGAGCAACTTTAATGGTTATCCCAGGAAGCTGAGTGAACTCACTCACTCTGCATTCCCTGCCTATCCTGTGACTTCTCATCTGTCATGATGTGACCTGCCAGGTGCCCCTGTGATCCCTGCTAGCTGGACAGTTACAAGGACAAGAAGAGCAGGAGCTGGGAAGTCTGCTTGGACTATATTCCAGACACACCTCCTGGGCCCACCTCTTTGCTGGACCTCAGCTTCTTCATGTAAGATAGAGGCTGGGACAAGGCACAGATGTGTTAGGGGCCCTGACCGCCTCCTAATAGATGACAGACTGGGTTTTTTGTTGTTGTTTTGTTTTTTTTAAACTTTCACATATATAAGTCCCAAGGTAGATTGTCATTTCTAGATTTCTATCACTCAGTGTTATCAAGACCAAGTCTCTAACAAGGAGATTGATATTGTAATCAATAAAAGATAATTTAGTCTAAAAAGGAATCTGGGTGGCCTGTTAAGGAATGGCAAAGGAGAGGTGTGGGGACAGGAGATAAAGTCAGAGGTCAGCAGGGGGCAGGGTCCAGTGCAGACCTGCAGTGGCACAGACTCAGGCACAGATGCAGCTGTGTGTCAAGGCAGTGACACAGCCTGTGGCTGTGGCTGTGGTTGTAACTGACAGTAGGGCCCCAGCAGCTGCTGATTGGCTCTTGAGTAGAGGAGCCCAGGACCCCCAAGATCTGAGGAACTCTCTGTATTAAAAGGAAGTTCTATGCCCCTCACAGAGACATAAGAAGTTTTGTATGAGGGTTTGAGGCGAGGTCCACACCTGCCCTGATGGGTGGCCTAGATTCCATGAGCTCTTGGAACTGGGTCCCCCGTGGAAATGACATGAAAGATTGAAAGACACCCAAAACCGATTCTTGGTTTTGAATCCCATCTCATTTATTCAACAAACATTTATTGAGGGCCTACTATGTGCCGGGCTATGTAGCAGTGAACTACAGGGCTTTCCTCTAGCTAATGACAGGATCCCAGAAAGTGGTGGGCATGTGAGAGGACTGCTTAAATGGATCCAACAGTAAAGATTTGCTATCAGACTCTAGCCAGTCTCTCAAGCCGGGAGTCCCCTCCCAGCGTCCTGATGCTGCTCTCAGAAACCCTCCCTGCCAGAGCCTGTCCTGCTGTCTGAGGTTGAGGTTTTCGCCTCCTCCCCCTTACTGGAGATCAGTGGCCCAGCACAGCACGGTGGGAGCCTAGTGACAGATCTTGTGTCATTCTGATACCTAGGCCCCATTCACAGTAGTCTCTCACCTCATCCCAGCTCCTTAGGGGCCAACCCTTTAGGGACAGAAGCAAGATGTGACTGGAGGGGGCCAAGGAGCTCACCGCAAGAGTTCAAGTAGGGCCAACAGCCTCGCACCATGGCTGTAAACGGGGACCAAGTGAAAAGGGACCTTTGTCCCCAAAGCAACTGGATGCCCCAAAGCTCGGGAGCTTCCAGCTCTTGGCACAGAGTATGGACCATCTAGGGTGAGGCCCAGGAATGGGTATTTATTAAACACATCCCAGATCAACCCCTTTTTGAGCCAGAATATAGAAAACAATTCCAAACTAAGGGTCATGGGGAGGTAGCAGGGTCCGAGGGAGACAGCAGGCACACAAGGCAGGAACAGGAAAGAAACCAGGGCTTCTAGGGAGACTATAAAACAGAAAATGAAATTACATGGAGGGAGCGGGGCAGCCAGCAGCGGTAGCACTAGGCTGGTTTTCCCAAGAGTCTGAGGAGGCTGGCAAACTATGATGCTGTACCAGCAAAGTAGGAATATGAAGAAAGAGGCATGGAGAAAGACATGTATAATAGTCAGTCAGCACAGGAAAACTGGAAACCCTTCCCCCTACCTGGGCATGCTAAAGATGAGCCCACAATACACAAGTGCAGAAGGCAGTTTCTATGCCAATAACGTACACAAGGTTAGAAATGTGAGGTGCCCTGGCCTACCTCCACTCTGAGGAATGCTCCTTTCTTTCTTAATAAACTGTCCCTGTTTCTATCACTATTTGTGTGCCTCTGTTAGGTCTCAAATACTGGATGAATGACTGAGGTGCCTATTATCATACCCAAGACATCTCTCAGTAGCTGGGTTCCTCCCCGCGCTTCTTGCCCTCCCTCTACCCTAAGCCCCTCCCCTCCCTCCTCCCCAGCCTCTGGTGCCTTATAACTGAGCCATTTTGGCTACACTTACCTCTTGGTCTCCTGGTCTTGGCCACTTCTCTTGATGTCCTTCCCCCTCACTGTTCTTATGGTTCCGTGTAGCTTGCTGGCCATGCGCAGCCTGGCTTCCTCCCTCTGCCTGCTTTCTCCCTTGTATCTACAATAACTCTCGTCTCCTTACTTTGCTATGTCCTCCTCCCAGGAGAGGCATAAATGAGCCCCTCCTAAGGGACTCAGCCTCCACAAACCAAGCTGCTGAGCTGACTCTCCCAAGTTATGTGCGAGATCGCTCATTTCTGCTGGCTTTCACCACCCACCAAACTTGATTCCAGAGTCCAATCTGTCTGCTGCTGCTTCTGCTACTTCCAACAATTCAGTGTTTCCCTCTCTAGTCTGTGAGCTCAGTTCACATGTCAAAGCACAAGAGAAACCCTAGAAATCTGAGCAGGTGCTCTCCAAATTCAGATCCGTTGCTTATTACAGCAACAGAGACAGGAACGGGACTCAAAATACCTAAGCAGGCCAGAAGGTGATGAAAAAGGGATCTGAGACCTGGACGAGGCACCAAGCACACCAAGCCAGTGCCTCCGTTTCTGTCCCTGGATCTCTGCATGGTCCTGCACAGCCTCTGTACAGGGCAGGGGGTGGGGTCACCTCCTTGCTGGAGCAATGGCTCAGGTATGGCCATGATCAATGCAGCAGGCTTCTCAGGCCCAGAATCCTAGGATGAGAACTCTCCATAGCTAGGGTTCAAGATCTCCAGGGTGAACCCCTAGTCTGCCGGCTCCGGGTCCTTCCCACAAGGGCCTCCTTATGGCACGCTTGTTCAAATCTCAAAGCCTTCTGCTAGGTCCCAGGCACAGCCAAGAAGGTCCACAGTTAGGGTCTGTACCTATCTGGAGCCCACTGAAGCCTCTCTGCTGACCTCCAGCAGACACTTCACTCTGGCTTGGATACCCCAGGTTCCACTGACAGTGGGAGGGTGGGACCAAAAAATGGGTCCCAGTCAACTAGCAGCACCCCATCCTGGCTTCACAATACTCATTCTATCTTAAGGGCACTGACTTTTTCTCTGTGCTCTCTTCCAGGCTTAAAGCCATTTGATGTTCCTAAATGGAGGACATCCCTCCTTTACCCCACTGCAGAAGGTAAGGGCACAGTCCCCAGGCTCTGGCCCATGGCTTCAAGACACCACAGGCCCTCCATTTTCAGGCCCTGTGGGGCACCTGGCCTAGGCTAGAATCCAAACCAGACTGCTGCTCAGCAGTTAACATCTGCAGGGGCCCCTCCTATCTCAGATCCTGAAAGGCACCCCACTGAGGGCTCTGTCTGTAAATCGTTAGCTAATAGACTTCCAAGTGCCCAGATTTCTTACTTGGACAAGTAGCTATGGCTACTGTGGCCACACATCCCACACCTCTCCTCTGCTGCAGGATGAGAGAGCCTGGCTGTGTCTGCAGATGACCAGCCATGCTGCTGCTGTCTGTTCATGGCATTAATAACTCTTCTAATAAACTCCTTGCTCCCACAATCCATCTTGGTGTCCCCTCTGAGCCCCACCATTCAAGATCTTTCAGCTTACAGGGTGCGGGTGCTTGGTCCTGGTCCTCCTCCCTTCTGTGTGTCACTTCGGCCAGGTTGCACCTTGGGTCCCATCAGTCATTTCTCGAAGCTACCTTCACCCCATGAACATGAGACTGGTACACAAACAGTTAGGAGCAGGGGCTGGGCATTAGCAGCAGCCTAAATTCCGCTGCCAGTCCTCAACAGGTCTATTAAACAAGCGACGGAGGAAAAAAAGATAGAGTGACTACACAGTAGAGGACCAGAGATCCAGCAACACTCCAACAGCATCCTGCCTACCTCCTCCAACAAGGTGGTCCGTCCGACAAGCTGTCAGGCATCTCTGTTTGCAGGAAACAAGCTTCATCCCTGCCCTCAGCCCTTTCCTTTCCCTCACAGGAAAATCGCGGGAACATTTATCCAAGGTGCTGAAATGTGCTGAAAGCCAACAGGAGAGGCATATAAATAGAACATCAGTTCTCAACCTGGGGGACCACCACACCTTTTCAGGGAGGCAGAATGATCCTTTCACAGGGGTCACCATCAGAAAACATATATTTACATTACGATTCATAACAGCAAAATTACAGTTATGAAGTAGCAACAAAAATAATTTTATGGTTGGGGGTCACCACGCCATGAGGAACTGTATTAAAGTTGCAGCATTAGGAAAGTTGTGAATGTCTTCATTCTTGCCAGGCTAACAGTATTAGGTTTCTGGTGAGGAGCTAATCAGGATGTGCCCACCTGCAGTGGCCTCCTCCTTACAGCTGCCCTGAGGGAACAGTTAGCCCTCTCCAAGAGCCTGTGTATCTGTGGGCCTCTGACAGCCTCAGGTGCCCTATTTCCAAGAGAATGGCAGGTACAGCATTTCCTGAAGGAAGCTCACAGACCTCAGACGTTGTGAGAGTGCCATGGGTCTAAGTGGGCTGACTAGACAGTCATCCATTCCAACTTCCCCTACTCCTTTGCAGTCACACATTCCTTCCGTGAAGTGCCAGCCAATGCTGGGCTTGCTCAACTGCATGGTAGAAAGCCTCCCTTCTTCTGAAAGCACTAAGAAGGGACTCCCAGTCTACCTCAAGGACCTGAGCTCTCTTCCCAGAACCCCCACCGCGCTCTTTTTCCACAATGTTAACATGCAAATAAATCCCCTACCAAGATGGCAGTCTGCCTCAGTGTGTCCCTTGAACCCAGTCCCCAAAACCTTTCAGTTATGAGATTGCCAAGGAGAAGGGTCGCTCACCTCAGATGCCAACTGACTGGGTGTGGGAGGTGCCACAGAGCCAGCTCTGCTCTTAAGAGCTCACATCAAGCAAAACACCAAGACCTGGGCTTGCCATCGAGCCTGCCAACCCCCAGAGTGATCCCTACAACACACATAGTGGAAAGAAAGAACTGGATCTCACTGGTTGTCTTTGACCTACACACACATGTAGTGGCATGTAGTGTTCTCCCTTCCCACCTCACTAAATGTAATTCAAAAGAAAAAAAAAAAAAAAAGCAAGTCCCTATCTAGAAAAAGAACACCAGAAAATTCAAGCTGGAGCCTTGTCCGTGGGTAAAAAGCAGCAGCAGCAGCAGCAGCAACAGCGGCGGCGGCGCCTGATGAAAGTGCTATGTATGAAGGAAATACTGGGAGCCAGCCTGCTGACCAGAAGGGAAAGCCAGCCCCTGTCACAGGCCCAAAGACTGGGGTGCACAGGCGCGAGGCAAGAGCCTTGAGTGAAGCGTAAGGAAGAAAAGGTGGAGTGTGCTGCAGAGCCAGCTCACTGATGAGCTGCCACTGGAGTCTATTAGCAGAGGCTGGCAGCACATCCCTCTAGCAGACCTGGGGTGAAGTGACGATGGAGGCTCGGACAGACGTGGGGAAGTTTAGTTTGCAGGCAGACTTGTCAGCAGCAATAGAAATACACAGTCCAACATAGCTACCAGCAACCTAAAAGGGGGTCCCTTTGTCTTTAGGGGTCTCCACAGAAATCATTTCAAGATGAGTCAGAAGTGAAGCAGGGCCTAGTGAGTTTCAACATTCAGTGGGCGAACAGAAGAGACAGATGGAGAAAGAAGGCGGCCCCTCCCCCAGGAATCTTCTTGAAGACTCTCACCAGCAGAGAAGCAAGAATTCCAACCTGTTACTGGTGAAGGCCAGTCTCTTTCCCTAGCCAAAAGTGTGCAGTTTTTTAGGAATCTCACCAGGAACCCCATTTCCGGGGAAAGGACTCACACTGCACCCGCTTCTGCAGACCTAGCAGTGCTTGGTTTTAACTAGTCAGATAATTCTACCCAAGAGACCTCTGGAGTCCCCCAATAATCTCACCTGTCAAAAAGAGACGGCCCAGTGGATAAAGTGTTTCTTGATGTGAAAAACATGAGGTTTGAGTTCAAATTCCCAGCACCCACATGAAAGCCCAGCAAGACAGCACGCCTCTAAAATCACAGTCATGGGAGTGGGGACCTGGAGTGTCACTGGCCAACCAGTCTGCCACTGGGGCTCTAGGTTCAGTGAGAAACCCTGTCTCAAAACACAAGGGACTGGGACTGGAGATGGCTCAGTGATTAAAAGAACTCAGATATGTTCTTGTAGAGAACCCAAATTCAGTTCCTAGTACACATGTGGTGGCTCACAACCATCTGTAACTCCAGTTCCTGGAGAGCCAATGTTTTCTTCTGACCCTGAACACTCTTGGTGCACAGACATGCATGGAGGCAAAACACTCATATGCACAAAATACCCTTGAAAACTAAGGTGAAGAGGGACAGAGGAAGACCCGCCATTTCTTCCTCTATATATACACAACTGAATGTATCCTCATACACTATACACATGGCGGAAGAAAAAAGACAAGGGTTGTTTAGCACTCTTTGGAGATGTAACTTGAGAGCCACCAAACAGAACACACAGCTAATGCTAAGAGAACTCATCTTGACTCCACTCCTGAAGCCCTCATATATGGTCCTGGGTGTGCTTTCATTCTCTTGAGTATCCTCCTAACAAAATCTCCAGCTCTGCTTCATACTGGCTAGTCCTGACATTCTTTTCTGCATCAAAGCTGCAAATGAGTTGTGCCTGAATAGAGGCCCCTAAAAAAGTATGGGAACTCTGAGTGTGACAGTGTGGCTGTGGCTGTGGCTGTGGCCCTTCACCGCTGACAAAAGGATATATAATACACAGTTCCAAGACATGGGCATGGGCAGGGAAGGAGGGGGAAGGAGTGGGAAGGAAAGGGAAGAGGAAAAAAGAGGGGGAGGGAAAAGGAGATGGGATGAGGGCTGCTATCAGTGGTGAGGTGCCTGCTACACAGGCAGGAGGATTGGAGTACTGATCCCTGGGCCAGCTGGGCTTGTCTATGCACGGCCATAACTCCAGCAGCACCAGGCAGATGCCAGCAGATTCCTGGGCTTGCTGGCCATCTAGGCTAGCTCAATTGGGGAGCAGCAGTTTCAGTGGGAGACCTAATTTGGGAAAATAAGGTGCAGAATGACTGAGAAAGACACCCAAGCCCCATGGCAACAATTGTTCTACATGTGGGCACCTGCACACCACACACACACACACACACATTACATCTTTACAATGACTTTCCAAGTTATGGTCCTCAGAGAATATAATTTACAATACAGTTTAAAGATTAAGTAAAGCTTAAAGTATAACTTTTAATTTTTCAAACACCTATTTTTAATGATGGTTCTTAAACACTTTAACATCCCATGTAGCCCACCACCCAGCAGAGATAGTGGAAAAGAAAGGATACACGGGAAGTGGACCTGTTTAGAAAGGTTCTTTGCAGCAACTCCCATCTGTGTTAACTGGATATCGGCAGTGTGGTTCACAGGTTGCAGCTCCATCCACTCGAAAACACCTCACGGATACACCAGCCGTCTAGCTTGGTAGAGCCGGGATTAGCAAACAGGAATCAGAAGCATTTGCACTACCTAGCAGACACAGCCAGGCCTCAGCTTTGGCTGGAGTCAGCAGGAAGGACCAGGGAGAAATGGCCAGGAAGTTCTTGGCTGTGCCTCTCTCAGGGAAGTGAAGATCAAGTCATCCCCTGCCACTGTTCATCAAGTCCTATTTATATTCTATTTATACCCTCCAAACATCACATCTCATCCACAGGTCTTGCCTCAGCTGTCTGTCTCAGCTGACATCACTGCGCATGAGCCCGAGTTTGCAGAAATGGCAAGAAACCTCAGCACACCACCAGATGTTTTTCTGTTGTGTTTCTCTATGGAGTCCCAACAAATGCAGCTCAACTATACAGTGTACCTCGGACCAATACATGTGTGTTGTTAGCAAAGAATCCCTCATCATGTGTCCTTTCATGTGCTTGGTTGAGCAGAACATCCTTTTCCTGTGTCTGCTTCAGCTAAACATTCCTTCACGAGTCTGCCTTAGTGTTTCACACTTGTGTGTCTGCTTCAGCTAAATGTTCCTTCACCTTCACGTTTGCCCCAGCAAAACACCATTCAACTGACTTTCCAAAGAACTCTTCTTTTTTTTTTTTTTTTTTTTTTTTTTTTTTTTTTTTTTTTTTTTTTTGGGTTTCTCTGTGTAGCCCTGGCTGTCCTGAAACTCACTCTGTAGACCAGGCTGGCCTTGAACTCGCCTGCCTCTGCCTCCCAAGCGCTGGGATTAAAGGCATGCGCCAACACGCCCAGCTTGCCAAAGAACTCTTAAGTTTTCACTTTATTAAAGTGCAAGCAAAGTTTAAAAGTTTAGTAAAAATATATGCACTAGCTCACTTTTTAAAATCTTAAATTTTCCTTTTGTGAATGAAATAATGTTTTTATGGAATGCATTCTTAGATGTTAGGGATTAGAGAAGGGCTAATACGGTAACAACTCAATGTTCTAAGCATTCTTGCCTAATTACAGTTCATTTGATGTTTAGATGCCTTAGGAAAAAACAGCATCTCTGTGGGTAATTTTGGGTTTATCAATTGTATTGAAGTTTCCTGACTCTTAGCAAGAAAGACAAACTAGACACAAGAGGGACTCTTCTCATGCTGCTTTGTCTATCTTACCTCAGACTGACAGGACAAATAGACATCAGTCAGGTGACCGTCCAGAACTTACTGAAGTTTCTGCCTGAGCCTGAAGGCAGCATTCCAGCACACAGGGCACGAAGCAGCAGCAGCAGGCTCCTGGTTGGCTGGAGACAGGAGTGAGTGTCATCACCATAGAGGGGGTTTAAAGAAAGAGAGGGTAGTGAGTCCAGGAGAACCTGCACCCTAGCCCACTGGCCCTCCTCCTGAGAACTATGGAGTCACAAAGGGATGACTCCTCGGTCTCTGGGCTCTGCTAAACCCTGGCCACTTCCCGACGATCCTTCCTTTGATGGAGATGAGGTCGTGGGGTCATGGGGCAGGCACACCCAGGAGTACTGAGTTTGAAAGGCCGAGAATCGGGGCCTTCTTGATCTACAGGCAGTCGCTCGCTCTCTTCACCAAAGAGGCCAGGGAACTGCTTGACACCTATTGGAACAAAGCTGGCCTGGACGCTTCAGTGGTGTCTACTATGTCCTCCGCAGGCTGACCATTGCCTGAACATCCCTCTCTCCTCCGTTGGCCTACTTCCCAGGCTTTCAGGTCCTTCCCTGGACCTCCACCTCGTGCAAGCCCTCCAAAGCCGGCAGGATCCTCAAAAGCCAGTCCCCTGCCACACCCTCTAAGGGAAGTGCCTTAGGGGTAACCTTACACTTTTCCATCCTGGAGCCCCCATCTAATTCTGAGGGGTCCAGGGATGGCTACTTAAGCATCACAAAATGGGGTACTTGGGGCCAGCGAGTGGTGAGGAAGTGTCTAGGGAGAGTCCCTGTGGTCGTGTGCCTGCACTGACTCATCCTTGAGATGCCAGGCGTCCAAAGCCCAAGGTGCCAGACGTGCAGCCTCAGGGCAATTCCCTTCTGTTGTTCCCTTAGGATTCGGAGAAGCCCCCCGCCCCAGCACGCTCTCGGGCTTTGCCTTGCTCCTGTCGGCCGCGTGAGGGCGTACCCTGTGTTAGTTGGGACAAATTAATGCCCTTCCTGCGGGCAGGGCTGTGGTCCCCTGGACCCAGAACCAACTCAGGTGCCTGAGGAGCACTCTTGTCTGCCGCCTGCAAAGTTCTGGGTCTTGGGGTCTCGCCCGGGGCCCGCGCTAATCCTTTCCAAATCGAGCGCCCCCCTCCTCCACGCTCCTGTAGCCGGGGGTACACACCTCTGTGCCGCTCCGCTGAGCCCGTCCTAGGCGCAGGCCGCCTCTGCGCAGCGCAGCGGGCTCGGACGCTGTCCAGGGCACACTGCTGAGGGTGCAGCCGCGTCCCGGAGCCGCGGGCGGAGGAGCCAGTGGCCGCGGAAGGCGCTCCAAGAAGCACAAGTTGGCGCTGGCCTGGGCGCAGGCTGTTGTTGTTCTCAACGTGGTCCGCCACGGGGAAATAAAAGCGGAGCGGGGCGCGCTCTCCGCCAGAGCGCAGCGCGCACGCCCAGAGCTTCGGAGCTCGCGCAGTCCCGCCGCGCTCCCCGCAGACTCCTCTCCGCCTCCCACACCCCCCAGCCCCGCCGCGGCCGGCCCGGCCCCCGCCCGCACCTCAGCCCTGCCGCCTGGTCCCAGGCCCGGCCGCGGCCGCTCCCGCCTGGAGCCGCCGCGCGCCCCCAGTCCCCCGGCGCCGCCGCGGCCCCTCGCCTTCCTCTTCCCGGCGCGGCCCCCCGGCTACCGCGCGCCGCCTGCCGCCAACCCGCTGGCCACCATGTCGGTGGAGCTTGAGGAGGCCCTGCCGCCGACGAGCGCTGACGGGACGGCCCGCAAGACGGCCAAGGCCGGCGGCTCTGCGGCGCCCACGCAGCCCAAGAGAAGGAAGAACCGCAAGAAGAACCAGCCGGGCAAGTACAGCCAGCTGGTGGTGGAGACCATCCGCAGGCTGGGGGAGCGCGGCGGCTCGTCCCTGGCGCGCATCTACGCCGAGGCCAGGAAGGTGGCATGGTTCGACCAGCAGAACGGGCGCACCTACCTCAAGTACTCTATCCGGGCGCTGGTGCAGAACGATACGCTGCTGCAGGTGAAGGGCACCGGCGCCAACGGATCCTTCAAGCTGAACCGCAAGAAGCTGGAGGGCGGCGCAGAGCGGCGCGGAGCTTCGGCGGCCAGCAGCCCCGCGCCCAAGGCGCGCACGGCGGCGGCGGCGGACAGAACGCCCGCCAAGCCGCAGCCCGAGCGGCGCACGCACAAGAGCAAGAAGACCGCGGCTGCTGCCAGCGCGAAGAAAGTGAAGAAGGCGGCCAAACCCAGCGTGCCCAAGGTGCCCAAGGGCCGCAAGTGACGTCCCTGCGGTCTGGCGACATTATCGAGTTTTACGTCTATCTGTCCCCCTCCGCGCCCCCCCCCTCGGTGTACCGGTTCCATAGGGTTCCGCCTGGCCCAGGTCCCTGATCCCTGTTCCCTCCCCCGCCCCTCCCCCAGCGATGCTGCGTTCTGTTTGCTTTAGGTTTTTGAAACGGCCCTGGCGACGCCCCCATTGGCTCTCACCCTTGGCAACGGCCGTTGCCATGGTTACCGGCCCGGCGGCGCCAATGGCCTGGCGGCGCTTGCCTACCGTGCCCGCCGATGGCCACCCGGCGCTCCGGTTGTGCGGCGCCTTGCTCCGCCCGCTGCCTTCCTGGGGCGCAATAAAGGGTTCCAACCTTGACCATTGTCGTTGTCTTGTGGGCGCTGGAGGCTGCTTGGGGTCCCTGCGGGGGAGTCGAGGGTCATTAAGACCCGCTAGACAACTCGCAGGTGGCTCTGCCAGAGGTGGGACTGGTGTGCTCTGAGACAGCTGCCCAGTGGAGAACTCTTGTAAAAGGGTTCCCAGCCTTGGGTTGCTGCAGTGTCCAGCATATAAAGGATTAAAGGTTTCTACATGTTGGAAATTAAACCTCAGGATCTAGTGCAACATAATGGACAGTTTGGCCAAATGGAAGACCAGGAAGGTTCTGAACAGTATGTACACATACAAGGTGGGGTGAGGGGGTGAGATGGAACCTGAGTTAGGTGAGGTTTACATGGTGCTCTTTTCCTGTATCACCTTTTTGGGCCTTGGCATTGTCTGAGGGTGGGAAGGGACCAGTGTTTCTTGGCAGGCGTGATCATGAATCAGACTGAGCCGCCCAAAGTGGGCATTTCACTGCCTCTTGGATGCCTGGTACCTGGCTGAAGGTGCCCTGCGAAGGGCATAGGCAAGTATCATGTTGAATTGGGGTGTACCACCCTCAAGCTGGTCAGTGAGGCAATGATTTCCAGATGGCTCAGTCCACAGGGTCATAACAGCTAGGCCTAGGAAACAACCTTGCCCTGCTCCATGGATCTTTTTGAGGTTTCCTGAAGGCTAAGGGTTGACTCCGGCTCTGTGGTTCTTCTCCAGGTGCTGATGAAACCCCTAACCTGACTCTTACCCTCTTAACCCACTGGAGGCTTTTCATAAGCTCCTGGGTGCCTTTCAGGTTATTATTCCTCGTTGTCTTTATAATTCCCGACTCTGTACCTGCCTTCCAGTGCCTTACCCCTCACATGCTGCTCTCTGGTTCATCCCTCTCTGGCACCCATCTCCCATTGACTTCTGACTTCTACCCCAGGCCTAGGCTTTCCTAGACACTGAAGGACCCAGGGCACTCCTCAATAGATGATAGATGTCTTATTTGGGATTTCCTTTTTCTTTTCTTTTTTTTTCTTTTCTTTTATCTTTTTTTTTTTTTTTTTTTTTTTGAGACAGGGTTTCTCTGTGTAGCCCTGGCTGTCCTGGAACTCACGCTGTAGGCCAGGCATTTTCTCTTGAGGTTTCCTCCTCTCAGATGACTCTAGTTTGTGTCAAGTTGATATAAAACTAACCAGCACAGTAGAACAGGACCCTTGCCCATTGTAATTGTCCTTTTGGGGACCCAGACCACCCCAATGTGAGGTTACAGGGAGAATACTGAATCTCTCCAGCCCCAGGGGCGGTTATGTGACCTAAGACCTGGCCAGTAAGATCTAAAGTCAGTTGTTAGCTGCTGTGGGGGGCTGGAGAGATGGCTCAGTGAAACAGACTGGTTCCTGCTGCCAGAGCGGTCAATGCTGAGTGACTGGAAGACTTCTAAGGTGACCACTGAGAAACAGCTGTTCTTTCCTCTGGATCACTAAATGGTAGGAATATGAGGGCAGAGTTGCTAGTGGGAAAGGCTGCCTGAAAAGGAGTCAAGATTGGGGAGTTGGAGGCAGGAAATGGGCACATGTCCAAAGACTTCTGAATGGAGCTCATGGGCCTGACCACCCTAGGGCTGCTGTACTGCTCTGTAGATAAGTCTGTTTGAATTGGGTTACTGTCAACTGCATCCTGGTCTCCAGATTCTTGAATTATCTTCCTCCGTATTCCTTTGTCATTTCTTTGAATGGTTAATCTTCTAAACTTTCTGCCCAGGGTCCCCAAGCCCTCCCTTACCTGCTCAACGAGACTCACTCATGCCGTGGGGTGCTTGCTGAGTTTACCTGCCTGAGAAGCATCCTAAGTTAAAGCTATATGACCCGAGCCAGCCACTCCTATTTCCCATGGGCCAGGAGCTAGGAAGAGCACTGTACAGCCTTGGTCTCCTCCAACTCCGAGAGAAATGTGTGCAGAAGGGTTACTTTACGGGTGCAGCTGTTAAGTCCCTAGGATGAGACACAGCCAGCCAATGGCCAGGTTGGAACCCTTGTGCCTTTTGACATTATGTTCCTGATCCATTTCCTCACTATGTCCTTGTCTAGATCCCAGTGGCCCTGGATTCCAAACACAAATGCAGTTGCTAAGGAAAAGACTTTTTGGGAGAGGTAACCTGATACAGCCAAGAGGCTGAGAACTTCTCTGTAATACAGTCTAGGCCCGATTGCTGCCTCTCTGCACCCACTAATGGGAAGGGCTGGGTGGAAGCTGAGGGTCAAGGTGCTGGACCTGGCTTCACAGGGCTTTTGATTGGGGAACCAAGATTGCTCTCTCTGAGCCAGAGTTTCCTCACTCATAAGTAGAGTCAAGACCAATTTTCTTGTGATTACACACCTGTAAACAGGCTACTACAGGTCTTATAAGCCCCCAGATCTCAGGTCTGCTTTGGGGATACCCAGGTCTGCCTTCTTCATAGCCTCCAGACATCCTTGTTCTGAGCACCGAAGCCAGAGTGACCACAGGCTGGAGTCACCATGTCTGTAAGAACCTGTCCTGAACTTGTCCCTCTGCCAGAGCCGAGCATGGGCTTTGGAAGGGGTAATGCTGAAGGCTTGGGATGTCAGATTTCATATGATGTAGGGCGGTACACATCAGGCATTCTGGCCATGTCCCGAGGCAGCAGTATATGGCTCTAATTTTTTGTTACTGTTGTTGTTCACATTATTTTAATTATTTGAGAATTTCTATCATGCTTTTCACCTCTACCTCCTGAAAAAGGAGGAGGAAGAAGAGGAGGAGGAGGAGGAGGAGGAGGAGGAGGAAAGGGCACACAAGCCCAGTTTGTGTTGCCTGTATACTTGATAGAGGGCTCTGATTTTTTTTTTTTTCACAAAATGCTTTTTTATTCCTCTAATTGCTAGCTCTTGTAACTAACTTTGGCAACATTAGAATAATAACTTTTATTTGGTAAAACAAACAACCAACTTCACAGAGTAACAAAATAGTAATGTTGACAAATATTTAATACACATGTAAACAAAACAAAGTAACATTGCTTTCAAAATAGATAGAGCTGTTGATATAAAACAAAGCTTCCAGAGACTCAGCTCACTCTACATCTTTGTGTTAGAGGCACAATGGACTTGAGCTAGTTCACTTCTAAGACAGAGCCAAAGCTCTTGCTAACGATTTCTTCCTCTGCTTCTGTGACTAGGAAACTTAGCTAGATTGCAGAGGGGAGAAAGCTTTGGGGAGAGGTAAGACACCTTCCAAGAGGAGGAGTAAAGGGGACTTCAGAAGCAGGGGACACTTCTAGTCACTCTAAATCTTGATAAGCTTCATAACCACGAGAGAGGTGGCAGCCATGCAGGCTTAGGGGAAGCGCGGTGACAGCATAGCAGCCATGCAGGCTTAGGGAAAGCGCAGTGACAGCAGCCCGGTGACAGCAGCCCAGGCAGCCTCTGCATGGGGGGGTGGAGGGGGACGGGAATTTACTGAGGAATGGCAAGATCAGTGGGGGGTCACAACAGTGCAGCAGCAGCAGCAGCAGCAGCAGCAGGGGAGTCTGGTCTGGCAGCACAGGGGGACAGGAGAAGTGTGTGTGTGTGTGTGTGTGTGTGTGTGTGTGTGTGTGTGTGTGTGTGTGTGTGGTGTGGGGGGAGACAGGAGAAGCAGGAAGGCAGGAGCCAGAGCCCTGGGACCTCCCTTAGCAGTGAACAACAGTCTGTCTTCCCCAGGAGCGTGCTTTAGTGACACAGAAAACTACTGCCACAGGCAGGGCTGGAGACACTCGACACAGGTCTAAGACGGTTGGTTCTTATGTTTACCATAGACAGTAATGTTTATATGAGTCTGCAGACTCATTTCATAAACAGGATTTTCCACCAGAACAAGTGGGACAAATACACTTTCCACACCTAAAGGAAAGGTACAGGGTAAAAGGACAGGGTAAAAGGAGTGTGATGTGGCAAAAAAAAAAAAAAAAAAAAATCACTGAAAAAACCAATCAAAATAGTAAAGAGGCGGATCACAGCCAATCAATGGTCAAGCACAGAGCAAACAAAAGATACAACCTCCTGTCCCTCCCTCAGTCTTAAGAGAGAGGCTGAGGCCTGGGGATAACCTCTTCCCATTTTTTTTTTTTTTTTTTCATAGAATCTAGAGAAAGGTCACTAAACTGAAGAAGGAAAAATGGAACAGGGACATCTAAGGAACCTGTCCCCACTGCCTCTTGTTGTTTGTTGTTGTTGTTGTTTTGTTTTTTGTTTTTGTTTGTTTTGTTTTTGTTTTTTTGTTTTTTGAGACAGGGAGAGAAGGGTTCTCAGAAGGGTCTCTGGGACCAGCCTAGAGGGCTGCACTAGAACTCAGCTGGCTTTATAGCTTTGAGGTGGAGGACAGGTGACAGGGCGCTACGCAGGTGAAATCTGTAGCATATAAAGTGAAACTACTAGAGTAACTATCATCCTACTAAAAGTGTGACTAAAAATAGTTGCAATGGGGTGTGCTGGCCCCCCTTTAATCCCAGCACTTGAGAAGCAGGGGCAGGCAGATCTCTGTGCTTTTGAGGCTGGCTTGATTTACATGGTGAGTTCCAGGACAGAGCCAGTGCTATGTAGAGAGACCCTGTCTTAATAAAATCAAGCTAAATAACACAACAACCGAACAACCCCCCTCTAAAAATAAAAACCCCAAATGCAGCAGCCTCACCCTTATTGGAAGGGGGGGCAAGCAAGGAAGGCATCTAAAATGTCATCTGTTGGGTTTTTCACAAGGGCCAGCGAGCCTGCTGATTTCCTAAACCCTTGAGCTCATGGCAAGGTGGATCCCATAGAGAAGCTTGCTCCCCAGCCAACTTGAGCTCAGAGGTGGGCAGGCCACCATGTCTCTTTAATCACCACGTCACGGGGAACATCAAGAGGCATGGTTAATGAAGAGACATTTTTAACACAGTTGGTGCCTGGTTCAGTGAGGTGAACCACTCCTGTGCAACAGACTGCACGGAGCCATATGCACGAGGCCAGAATCGGGGGGGTGGGGCTGTGGTGTACCAGGAATGCTTAGAGTGTTCACACGGGAGATCAGTGAGGGGCATGGTATCATTAGGCATCCCCTCCCAGAAGGCCACCTCCCATGTGTCAGACATACTCTGTGATGAGAATAGGTACCAGAAGCCATGCCTGGGCGAAGTCAGGATCCCAATCTCATTGGGGATAGAGTCAAATGTCATTCTCTAACTTATAGTCTATGAGGGAAATAAAATCCCCTTGGGTTTTATTTTGTATAATTGCCCAGAGATATCCCAGGGTCACAAGTCTGGTATTCTGGACAACCAACCATACCTAGTCCTGTGAGTTTGATGACTGAGAATGACATAGATGACTCTCTATGGACACCAGGTTAGCCTTGAACACACAGAGAGAGCTGCCTGCCTCTGCCTCTTAGCTGCTGGTATTAAAGGCATATGACACCATGCCAGACAAACATTCTTTTAACTGGTTGAAGACTTTTCCATTCCTATGTGGTACAGTTAGCACAGAGTTTAAAGTTGTCCGGTGTAGGTGCTGAGGCAGCCATAGACAACCAGAGGTGACCCACCGTCACAATGACCCAGACTACACCCTGCCCTGGGGCCTCCTCTACCCTGGAAGGAGTATAATAGAGCCTTCCAGGGGGTAGGAGAGAAAGTTCCCACAGAAGGGTGACCATTCCTTCCATTCTGAGGACCAAAGCCTCAGCAGCAGTGTCTGCTAGGTGGCTCCTCAATACTTTGGTCCTCTTCCACCCAGTCCCTTCAGCAGTGGGTCCTAGTCACTGTTCGGTTGCCATGGAGAGACACCTTGGCCACGGCAACTCTCGTAAAGGAAAATATTTGATTGGGGCTTACAAGTCGAGATGTTTAGTATACAGTCATCATGGTGGGAAACAGGGTCATGCATGCAGGTATGTTGCTGGAGAGGTAGCTGAGACTTTAATATTCAGATCTACAGGCAGCGGGAAGATAGAGTGACACTGGGCCTGGCTTGAGCATTTGAAACCTCAAAGCCCAGCCCCAGTGACACACTTCTCCAACAAGGCCACACCTTCTAGTAGTGCTACTCCCTAAGAATCAAATATATGATCCCATGGGAGCCATTACTATTCAAACAGTGCATGAATGTAGCATCCTTGGGAAACAAAGATTTACCTAGTGAGTCTAAGAGCTCTTCTGAGTCGTTATCTGTGTCATTAAGATGATCAGCAGTTCCTTCCCCTTCCAGATGGCCATGTGGTAGCATGTATACACATCTGGGTCAGATGGCCCTGTGGCAGCATGTATACACATCTGGGTCAGATGGCCCTGTGGCAGCATGTATACACATCTGGGACAGATGGCCCTGTGGCAGCATGTATACACATCTGGGTCAGATGGCCATGTGGTAGCGTGTATACACATCTGGGTCAGATGGCCCTGTGGTAGCGTGTATACACATCTGGGTCAGATGGCCCTGTGGTAGCGTGTATACACAT
>NC_034591.1:104967615-104969369 GCF_900095145.1 Mus pahari | reverse complement strand
GACCTTTGTCTGTTCTCCTTGCTCTCCCCATCATGGTGATTCACATGGCAGTGGACCTTTGTCTGTTCTCCTTGCTCTCCCCATCATGGTGATTCACATGGCAGTGGACCTTTGTCTGTTCTCCTTGCTCTCCCCATTATGGTGATTCTCCCTGTTCTTCCTCTCTCCTCTGTCCCTTACCTGAGCAATCTAAAAGTCCCACCTCTGTCTCCCCATCCAGCCATTGACTGTACAGCAATTCTTTATTATCCTAATCAAAGCCAGCCGAGGGCAGGGACCCTCAGGTCTGGAAGTGCTGCTTTGGTAGCCAAATTAAGACAAAGCATTAGAATTAATTCCCCACAAGAAAAGCACCAAGCCGGGCGTGGTGGCGCACACCTTTAATCCCAGCACTCAGGAGGCAGAGACAGGCAGATTTCTGAGTTCAAGGCCAGCCTGGTCTACAGAGTGAGTTCCAGGACGGCCAGGGCTACACAGAGAAACCCTGTCTCGGAAAACAAAAACAAAAACAAAACAAAAATAAAACCTCAATGCTCCCCCTCAACTGCATACCTCCTTCAAGGCCACAACCTCCTGTTCCTTCTGAAACAGTCCACAAACTAGAAACTCAACCCTAAAATAGATGAGCCTATGAGGGCCATTGTCACCCAAACCACCACAGAGTCACAGAACTACTTGCCCATTTCTCTTACTAAGCTCCAGAGAACCAAGTAACCCTATTAAAAAATGGGGAACAGAGCTAAACAGATTAATTCTCAAATGGGGAAACTCAAAGGGTTCGGAAATACCTAAAGAAATGTTCAACATCCTTGGTCATGAGGGAAATGCAAATCAAAAAGACCCTGAGATTCCACCTCACAGCAGTCAGAATGGCTAAGATCAAAAACTCAGTGTCCATCTCTCGAATGACTATGTCAAATTGACATAAAGCTAGTCAGCACCCAGGGCTTTCCCACATAGCCCTGGCTAGACTGGACCTTTCTATGTAGACCATGCTGGCCTTAACCTTCAGAGATCTGCTGACTCTGCCTCTCTCCTGGGAGCACAACGATGCGACCGACGCTTATACCCACAGATCACCAGGGAAACCAGAAACGTAGTCACGCAGGGTTGTTCCTCAAAGGAGGAAATGAATACCCGTTTTCTGCCCAGAAGGGTGGGAGTGGATATTGTTAATGACCTGGTGACCTTTGCTGTCTGTAGAGACAGACCTCAACCAAATCCCCCAGAATGTTTATCCCAGGCTTTCCCTCCATAGACCTTTATCATGAACTCTGATTCTCAGTCAACAGAATCCATCCTTACGGGATTCCACGTGTACTTCAGAGCCTGCTGACCTCTGAAGTGGAAACTTCTGGTTTCGTTGGTTTCTTTGGAAAGTCAGTTGTGTAGGTTGGGGTTTTGCTGGGGCAAACACGTGAAGGAGTGTTTTCCTGAAGCAGACACAGTCAAAAGGATGTTTTACTAAAGCAGACATGTTAAGGAATGTTTTGCTGAAGTGGACAGAGGGGAAAAGATGTTTTGCTAAAGCAAGCACGTGAAGGACACATGAAGGATTATTCACTAACAACTCACAAGCATTGGTTCGCCTTACACTGTGTTGTTGAGCTGCCTTTGTTGTGTGAGTCCATAGAGAGAACCTGTAGTGGTGAATTAGTTAAACAAATTTGGCTCCTAGTGGGTTGCATGTGCTACACCTGGCCAAGAGCTCTCTGGATTCTTGAATGACACACACACACACACACACACACACA
>NC_034591.1:104964688-104967000 GCF_900095145.1 Mus pahari | reverse complement strand
AAAAAAAAAAAAAAAAAAAAAAAAAAAAAAAGAGAGAGAAGAAAGCACCAAAAAACTTCTCATGAGGTTCTCGTGGCTTCTTGCCGCTTCTGTGTACTCAGGCCAATTGGCAGAGTGGTGTCAGCTGATGCAGACTCACGTGGAGTTTTACAAAGACAGACTCACATGCTGAGGCAAGGCAGACTCGTGGAGGACACATGATGTTTGGAGAGAGTATAAATAGGACTCAACAGACAGTGACGGGGACTTGCTTGCATAGCTAGCTTTGCAACACCTCCTGGTCTCCAGTCTTCATTGATCTTCGCTTCCTTGAGGGAAGCACAGCTGAGAACCTCCCCTGGGCAACTCCCTCCTGCTAACTCATACTGATTCAGCAGAGGCCTGGATGTTTCTTGCTAGGTTGTGCCACCACTGCCAATTCATGGTTGCTGTCCCAACACTACTGAACTGGACTGCTGATAAATTTGTGAAAGTATCTGTGAGTGGTTGGAGCTGCTGCTGCTGACTTCTGTGAACTGAACTGCTGATTTCCTGACAATGGAGATGAGATTTGCTCCAAAGAACAATTTCTAAATGTGTCTATTTCCTGTATCCTAATGCCTTTCTTTTCCACTACCTCTTGTGGGTGGTGGGCTAGAAGGGATATTAAAGCATTTAACAACCGTTATTAAAATTAGGCCACAGGTGCAATCAGCAGCCCAATGTCCTTCCTTCCTTCCTTCCTTCTTTCCTTCCTCCCTCCCTCCCTCCCTCTCCCCCCACTTTTCTTTCTTTTTAATTTATAGCAGTGGTTTACTTTTCCATGGCAAATCCAGTAACACGAACAACCCTGAGCACAGCCTGGACTCCAGGAGTCCTTTCTCTGCCTATTCCTTGTCTTACTATTTGACGCTTTGAGCTCAGTGTAGCAAAGGCGCTGTCAAAGGATGGATCACAGGTGTCTTGGATGCCATCATCGTTGCACTCTCAAGCTTACTCCAGAAAAGTGCTGCTGATGACAGATTTGGGGATGCTCTGGAAGCAAGCTTGATGGTGAAGAACGTCCATAAACTTGAACCATTCACTTGTGTGCTTTTTGAGATTCTTCTCCACAGTCAGGAAGGTTGGTATTTCAAATGCAACTTGTGGCAAGGTAAATGTTCCATCTGTGCACTGTTCCAAGTATTATTTAATCGGCACATACATTGTCATTTGGGCATTTGATGTCACCATTAGGGTCTGGTTCATGACTTCCTTCCCATGAGACCAAAATCTAGTTGAGAAGAACCTAAACAGTAAGGATCCCAACCAGGCCTGAGACTTGAGTCCATCAATGGCTGCACTGGGTGGATGAGTACTGAGATGTGTAGCTGCCTCCGCATGCCCAGCCTTCCCTAGGGTAACCATGAGGGTCTTCACTGTATGTTTAATCTGTTCCGATCCACTGCAAATCTCAGATGATCATCCAGTCACAAGTCCATTCATGAGTGGGCAGCAGCAGCTAACTATGGAAGACATTTCAAGGGCTATGAGAGACTTCTCCTTCACTCCTTTCCGTAGAACAGATGTCTCATAAGCAGGACCGTCCTTATTGGTGTTGAGAGACAGGGTTGCTCAGACACATCAGCTGCAGCAAGTGACTCCCACACACGAAGACCAAACTTCCAGTGACTGGATGGAACCTAGCTCTGTGCTCATAATTCAGCACTGATATTGTATTGACCTCAGTGTCATTCTTTTTACCAGTCCCTGGATGAGAATGACTTGTGTTTTGGGGGTACTGGAGGCAGTTGCTGCTTAATTTGAATTCAAATGAGAATTCAAGGTCAATTGGTTCTGTTGCTTTAGGTTCAACTTAAGAAGGTGCTTCAATATGGTCCGGCTTTCTCCTTTTACTGGGTTCTGACATCTTGGAATATTCCCAATGTCCTTCTTATATTTTTGGTTGTGAGCCTAGCCTTTAATGGCTGAGCCATCTCTCCAGCCCCCCAGTGTCGTCCTTGATGACACCTTGGACATGGTGAGTGGGGGTTGCAAGCATTAGGGCTGACCTGGGCTCAGTGGCCATCCTAACCACATTTGAGGCAGGGACCTGAGGGTTCTCATGCTTTGGGAAGCAAGGGAGCCTGGACAATTGCTATGGCTGGCTGAAAGACCTTAACCAACCTTAGGTATTTTTTGTTTTGGAGCTTTTTCATCTCTCCTATGCTATACTTTACAGACCACCACTAGCTGGGCATTGTGGCGCATGCCTTTAATCCCAGCACTTGGGAGGCAGAGGCAGGCAGATTTCTGAGTTCGAGGCCAGCCTGGTCTACAGAGTGAGTTCCAGG
>NC_034591.1:104962659-104964544 GCF_900095145.1 Mus pahari | reverse complement strand
AAAAAAAAAAAACTAATACTTCTGCCTGTGGAGTTAGAAGCTCCCACTCTTGACATTTAAGTTTTGTGCTAATATCAGGGATACTTTGGGGGGAAAAAGTGCTTTTAGAACAGGCTTGGAGAGACAGGCCAGGAGGCACACTGTCTGGACTTCATCTGCATGTGCTCTATCCTGGTCCCCGACTCACCTGTGCTTCTCAGCAAGAAGGTTGTCGTTGAGAATCATATAAATGCCCTGGAAAGTAAGGCTGTAGGATTAGGTAATAATTGGAACTCTGTAATAAAGGTGGAAGGATCAGAGGTATAGAGTCCCAATCTTTGTCTGTTTGCGAGTGTTCTTGCAAACGATTAAGGGGGCAAGTCCCCTGATGACGCTGTCTGCCCTGGCAATATCCCACAGAGAGAACCGTGGCCGGTGCAGGCTGCACAGGGGCTGGGGTGGGTACCCAAGGGGGTTGACTGGTGACTTACCGATGACGAGGGATAAATAAAATCTGAAGAGGCCAGAGAGGGAGAGGAGACTGACTTGTTAAGTGCAGGAATAGCTGAAAGGAGTTGAGGTTTCTTTTCCCTTCCCTCCCTTGGTTGGCTTAAAAGTAATGTGGTCGCTTGATTTAATCAAGATAGGAGTGAAGTGACATAGCAAAATTTCATCCTTTCCAACCCTAGCAAAGAAGCTGTCAGCCATGTGGGTATTGAGGCCAAATTCTTCAGGTTGGATGCCAGGTGTAGAGGCTGGAGATCCCAAGGGGCTATGGGAGGGGAAGTGAAGACACCATTCCCATGGATAGAGAAGGGACAGAGAGGAAAAATGCCACTGAGGCCTGTAACTGAGAGCATCCGCAGGACTCAGGGAGGACCAGAGAAAGACATGAGCCGTTCAGTGGGTCATTACTACATTTAATGGAGGTCAGGGGCTTAGCCTGACTAGGCCAGAGGAGTGAATCAGCACCTGGTACCAGGCCTTTTGTGCAGGGCAGAAGGTGAGGCCAGAAGACAAGGGTAAAACCCAAGCTCTCCGAGGGACTCTTATCCACAGGAAAGGGTCAACTTCTATTCTCTAATTGTCCGCTTGGTGGCTTTCTGAGATCCCACTTTGTTTCTGCCTCTGTCTGCTAACCTAGGCCCAGTCCTGGAAGCTTCTAGCATCCACACTATCTAATCTAGGCCTAGGATATTTTGAGCCTCTGAGACTTGCTGCTGCATAAGCTCACCATTCCCTAGCTCTTTCCGATCTCTGGCTGACTGGTTTTCTCAGCTGTTCTGGCTCAACCTCCTCTTCCAGTTGACTGATTCAACTGGCTTCTTTTTGCCTTTCCTGAATTATTCTACTTGGCCTCAGACAACCACCTGTAACTTCAGTTCCAGGGAATCTAATGCGTCAGGCATGTACATGACACACAGACATACTTGCAGGCAAAACATCCATACAGATTAATAAAAACAAAACAGTATGGGCCAGGTATATTGTATGAGCTGAATGTGTCTTGAAGCTCTCAAACTCTCTTCCTCCTCCTCCTCTTCTTGCTCTCTTCCTCTTTTTTCTTTTTCTTCTTTCTCTTTCTCCTTCTTCCTCCTCTTCTTCCTCACCCTCTTCCTCTTTTTTCTTTTTCTTCTTCCTCTTCCTCCTTCCTCCTCTTCTTCCTTGCCCTCTTCCTCTTTTTTCTTCTTTTTCTTCTTCCTCTTCCTCCTTCCTCCTCCTCCTCTGTCTTAGTCAGGGTTTCTATTCCTGCACAAACATCATAACCAAGAAGCAAGTTGAGGAGGAAAGGGTTTATTCAGCTTACACTTCCAGACTGCTACTCATCACCAAGGAAGTCAGGACTGGAACTCAAGCAGGTCAGGAAGCAGGAGCTGATGCAGAGGCCGTGGAGGGATGTTCTTTA
>NC_034591.1:104941481-104960324 GCF_900095145.1 Mus pahari | reverse complement strand
TTTCTTTCTTTCTTTCTTTCTTTCTGGTTTTTCGAGACAGGGTTTCTCTGTATAGCCCTGGCTGTCCTGGAACTCACTTTGTAGACCAGGTTGGCCTCGAACTCAGAAATCTGCCTGCCTCTGCCTCACAAGTGCTGGGATTAAAGGCGTGCGCCACCACCGCCTGGCTCAGACACTTCTTTTCTTGATGACTTCAGCCTTGTCAGGATTGTCTGGCACTTTTGACCTGTTCTTCAGTTTGAGGGCCAATTTTATAACCATTTGACCCCCCAAACAGCTTTCTGGTGCCTGCTAAGGGCATTGTCCACACAGCCTGCCACATGCCCCACCGAGCTGTTGGCTGCAAGAAGTCCTCAGTCATCTCCATAACAGGCATGCCGCTCTGCAGGTAGGTCCTGAGTCCCACAGGCTGGCACCTGCTGTTTTGGGGTGTTTGAGACTTTGGTTGTGAACACTCATGCACTCTCCTGTGGTTCCTAGGGTCTAACTTTGTCCCAAGAGGGCAAAGTCCTTGGCAAAGGCTTTTCATGCATGCCTGTCAAGTTGTTGCTCTTCAGGGAATGAAGTTCCAGCATTTCCATCCCTTGCTTCATCCTCTGAGCAGAGGAAGAATGTGCAAGCCCGAGGAAGAGAGCAACCCTGTCACCTCAAGTGAGCCATTCGCAGGATCTAGGAGCCCAGTGCATGAGCTGTTGAGAGACAAGCTGTTGGTGGCATACTCCTCATCCCAGCCCTCTGAGGCAGAGAGAAGCCGATCACTGTGAGGTGTTCCAAGCCAGCTTTGACTACATGGTGTTATAGGGCTACAAAGTGAGACCATGGCTCAAAAACATGACAAGAACAAAACCAACCAACCAAAATGAGAATAAAACATAATTTGAGTCATTCACACACATGGCACACTCACATGCACACGCATACGCACGCACACACACACACAGTGATCTTTATAACAGTGACATCTGAAGAAATAAGCACAATGATTTTATATTTTTGCATAACACATTTCTGAAAGACCTAAGCCTGTGGCTATCAGTAGCCTGTGATTCCTGGGTGCAGGGGTCAATCACAGGGATGTTATAGAGACCTATGGAAGACCTATGGAAGAGTGGTGCTGAAGTTCATAGGAGGTAAGCATTACTTTTAAAATGTGTTTACTCAAGTCTGTTATAGCCCCAGTTCTCAGGCTCCAGTGATCAAGGGTGTTTCCTGGATACTCCCAAGAGAATCTTTGTCTTCCTGCATGTAGGAAAAGACAGATCAAATGATCTTTTCGGATAATATCGTTCTGCAAATGATTTGGACTTCCTATAGTCTATACTCAGCAAATTTTGAAATGGCCTATCTTTAACATTTTCAGGCCTGGCACAAGTCTGAGAGTTAAGTTTGCACCGTAGCACCTGCCCTCCAGACCCTCCCAGCTATAAGCAAAATCTCCACATTCCCCAAGATGCAACATTCCTCCTGTGCCAGGAGCCCCATGGATTGCTCCTCAACCTACCTGTGCTAAGTCATGCACTAGGGACCAAGCTTCTGGCTTTAGCCTATTCTTGCCTTAGTGCCAAGCAGTTTTGCCTGAGGCACTGAATCAAGATGGGCTGCAGAGAGGACAGAGACGAGCATCTAACACAACCCAGACATTCAGTACAGTCTGCTTCCCCCAGGGCTAGAGTGAAGGAAAGAATCCCTAAGGATGAGTTGCCATCCCCTAGTTGTTGCTTAAGTGTTGGGCACAGTCTGGGAGGCCAACAGGCAGCCCAGACAGCCAGATCCTCCTGATACCCACTGCTCAGGAGAATGATGCCAGTCACGGTCCCACACAGCACATTTAGACCGACAGACCAGTCTGCCCTGCTTAGTCTGAGGTTTAGTTAAACATGAAGGACAGATGTCCTGTGGTGTGGAGCACAGATGGAATCATGTGCCTTGTCTGCTCTGTCTTAAGTGGAAAGGAATCAGTCAGCTTCTTCTACTGCTGTTGTGGCAACAGGTTTCATGGAGTATGGACCTTTACTTAGGTATGCTCTGAGCCTCAAATAATTTGAGTTCCCAAAGATCTCGCTTCCCCGAGTCCTCTGGCTGCCGAAGTCTGCTGCAAGGTAAAGGTTTGTTTTCTCAAAGTTTCCATGGGCACACTCATGACCTTGTTTAAAAATAAAATGAAGCCAAAATGATTCTGGATTCTCTTAACCACATTTTCTTGTTCCTTTCCTGATTCTGCCTCAAAATCTTGGGTATCTTGGGTAGTCTCTAAAAAATAAGTCATTTAGAATCATCGAATTATATTATTTGTATACAAGGAATAATAGTTTTAATAATATTTACTTTTCGTTTGAAAATAAATCTAAAACTTAAAAAAAAAAATGGACAAACCCTTTGCCCCCTTCCCATTGGATCAGTACCGGGTTTTGGTGGTACTAAGGAGGAAGGGTATATCGTAGCTGGCTCCCTGACTCTTGCAGAGGTTGCAGGCCAGATCAAACAGGCCTGGATTCTCTTTGTAAAATGGAATAATCTGAGAATTAAAGAAATGGGTGCGAAGCTCTGGGCGGCTACAGCAATTGCTCACTAAACACGTGGGCATTTCTTCTAATCTTTTTAAAGAGATAGGCAACAAGTAAAATGGCCTTCATCTGTGATTTTGGGTCTAAAATAGAAAAAAGTCATGGGAAGGAGGGGTGGGAAAACGAACACTCTATAGGTAGAATCTCTTGACTAATATACTCTGATTTACACACCTGTAACTGGATCAGTAAGGGCTTTTACTTTTTGAAAAAAGAAGGAAAACGGAAGATGTCCCCAGCTAGTGAGATGGCTCAGTGGGTAGTGTGTTGCACAAGTCTCACAAGCTGGACTCCACCCTGAAACCCATGAAGGCAGAGGGAAGCACCTGACTCCAGTTTTCCTCTAACCTCCCTCCACATGTGTGCTGAGCACATTTTACACACACACACACACACACACACACACACAGTGCTCCAGAGTTCTATAGGCAGGATCAAACATTGGCAAGAAGGCGGGAAAAACAGTCACAGTTCTCTGAAATCAGTAAAAAATGGATACGCAATTAGCAACGTTCAGTAAAACTGAAGGCTCAAAAAAAAAAAATTAAATTAATGCCTGATGTAAATGAATTTACAAAATGTACAATAATGAAACTGTATTCTCGGATATAAAAATGTAGGGTCTTATGTAGGCTGGTTTTGAACTCCCAGTCCCCCAGCCTCCATCCTCCCTTGAGCTGGGGTAACAAGTGGGTACCTCCAGGGCAGGGTAGCATGTTATTAATATGAAAGTGCTCCTTGAATGAATAGTTACCCACGCATTGCGTTCGTGCTTATCAAAGCCCTACTAAGGAATTTTACCATAAATAGAAAGGGAAGTGGTAATAAAAACAAAGGAAATGCATTACAGGATGTAAAGGTCAATATAATTGTGAATATTGCAGTAAGTTATCTGAACTTAAAAACTTCATTGAAACGAGATCATTCCCTAAACCAGAGGCCACAGCAGAAGCACAGGGTGTCAGGACCATGGCTACTAGAGTCAACCCACAGCTCTGAGCTGGCTCAAGTGAAAAGCCTGAGAGGGAAGACAGCCTGGGAAAGCCAGGGTGGTGGGCCTGCACGCACCTGGCTCCGCCCCCAAGGACCCGCCCGCCTTGGGTGGACGCTGCTGGCACACTCACACAACACAGGATCGGTGTAGGATTGGTGGAAATCCCGACCCCTAATTTGCATAAGCCGGAGGCCGGCCGGCGTGCGTGCCCGCATCCCAGGATCCCACCCAGCTGCAGCTGCCTCTGCAGGAGGAGACCGTGCCCTCGTTTTCACGTCCCTATCTATACAGGACAGGTCCTTCTGGGAGCCGTGGCCGCCAGCTGCTCTGATCTCTCTGCACTAAGGGGTTGCCGAGAGGCCTGGCAGAGACCACCGGCCCTTTTGGCAGAGACAGCCCTCGGGAGCGCCTGTACTTCGTACTTAAATGGTGGAGTGGAGGCACACAGGGCCGCAGTAATGATACTAAAATTGGACTAACATGATTAAACGAATGGCACCTGGTCAAATACTTTAACAGGACAAAACGTGGATAAAAGGTCACGCTCTCAGGGCTTTATTTTACTTGCCAAGGGAAATAACATCCCAAGCAACTCATTATGAAGTGATTTGGTGCCAAGGAAAGACAAGGGGCTCCACAAAGCGAAGGGCTCACCTGCTGCCTCGATGCCCCTGTGCCCGCGCAACTTTAGAGGCCTTCTCACCTAGATCCTTGCTCTCTGTGCTAAGGGTCTTGAAGGCCTCTGTACCCAATTATTCTCCAAATCTTCGCCAAATCACTCAGCCACTTCACTTAGGTTGGTTTTAATAAACCCAGAAAGATTTTGAAGTATTAAAAGTGAAAGGTTGTACTGAAGTATTAAAAGTGAGTGGCTGCTGCCACTAAACTGAAGGCCCCAGAGGCCCACCTTTTTATGGTAAAACTCATACTTTAAAACAAATAACAGGAAAAACTGGGCAAGAGCCAGAACTCTTGCCAGCCAAGGTTTATCAATCGCAGTTTATTTAGGACAAAATACATTTTAAGAACTTAACTCTAAAGGAGAGCCCAGAGACAGAGAAGCGCCTCCTTCATGGAACACCAGGGAACAGGAAAGCTCCCAGCAGGGAGGCAGGTTCCCAGCAGAAATAGGAGGGGTAGCAGGGCCCACAGGGCTGGCCTTGGTAGGCAGCCATCTTAGGCTGTCCCACGGTAGCCTTGTTCTCCTAGGCCCATAAAGGTCAGCTGATATTGGGCCACCACCTTCCCAAGTAAAAGGTTACAATTCCAGTCAACTGGTGGCAACAGTAATACTGTACCGGCCGAGGCCTGGTATGGAGGAGTCTGTCACTAGCTGTGAGGCTTCTTGGCCACGGGCTCATCCTCCTTCTCCTGCTTCAGCCATCGATCCAGGAAGCTGCTGGTGGCACCTCTTTTAGCAGGCAATGGGCTCTTCTGGAGAAACTGGCTGGACCACTGGGGTAGACCTGATGCATCCTTTTTGGGTGAGTCAGGGACTTCCTTTTTGGGGGACTTTGTAGCCAGCCACTGCATCATCCTTTGACTGCTGCCACTTGCCTTGGGTTCCTAGGAGAGAGAAAATTCTCATAGCATCCAGGATTGATCTTCAGAGGGAATACCAATGTGAAGGAAGAAGCATGTCCCACCCCCAGCCCCAGTCTATGCTAGTATAGTGTTACTAAGGATGAAAATAAAAGATGGCTGTGAGGGCCCAGGGTGGGAGAAGCACTTCAAGATCAGAGGACAGGAGTCAGTGTAGAGCCGGAGAGTCTTCCGACAATGCAGAGAATGAAATGCCTACTGGGAAATTCAGTGACTCAGGGGCTGGGGATGGGAGGCTGCCAGTCAGGCTCAATGGTTCCCTGCTTAGTATATCTTGACTGTTACTACTCCCTCTGCTGCCTGCCTGTGTGCCACACCTAGTCCTGAAATGAGAAGTTCTCTGTGAGGTGACATTGAAGAGTATAGACCATGATAGAAAAAGATTAGCATAGCTGGGCCATGGTGGCGCACTCCTTTAATCCCAGCACTCAGAGTCAGAGGCAGGTGGATCTCTAGTTCAAGGCTAGCCTACTCTACAGATTCAGATTTAGGACAGCCAGAGATACAACAGAGAAAACCCTGTCTTAAAACAAAACAAAACAAAACAAGTAGTTGTCCAGTCCAAGGTGAATTATTACATTTAAACCTTATATTTTCATTTACTATGTATTTACCCTGTTTGTATATGGAGACCACAGGATAACTTGTAGGATGGATTCAGAGAATCAAATATAGAGCTCAGGCTGTCAGGCTGACCACAAGTTCCTTACCTGGTGAGCCCTCTTGCTGTCCCCATAATTAAAGTTTTAGAGGAAAAAAAATTCAGTGTCAGGATTGTAAAATATTTCAGCGAAATTAGGCAAAAGCAAAGCAGTGAGGGCGACCGTAGTGTGGAAAACAAGAACCTTTAGGGGAAATGTGGGAGGCCAGCTGTCCTCACAGTCCTCGGGTACTGCCTTAGCATTCTAAGCGTCCTGTACCATGGAGTCCCTCCATGCCACAGAGAGATGAGAGCTGTTTCTATATGTCAGCAGAGCCAGCTCTCTGATGAAGACGTTCCCCTCCCACTGCAGGCATTTGCACACTCATGTGCCTTCAGAACCGAAAGCACTTTCTTTGCAAGTGCGAGGACCCGGGTTCAACCCCTAGCATCTGCATAAATATGCTGGGCATGGTGGCATACACGTGTAAGGCCAGAGCTGAGGATTCACACAAGGCTCTCTGGTTAGTCTAGCCTAATTGGTGAGCTCTAGGCTAGTGGATTCAGTGTTTCTGATGATGGTATCTGAAGTTGTCCTCTGACCTCTAACGTGCACATGAATGTGCATATACACATGTACTTGCACACACAGAGATATGAACACACAAAAGAAAAAAAAAAGAATCGTAGCTGGAAACAGATTTAAAAATTTCTCACATTTACTCTATATATTGGATCCTAGACTCATCAAGGAGATTCTTAAGGACACAGAAAGCCAAATTTCGTTTGAATATTTATTTTACATATTTGAACAGGTTCCAGCATTTAACTGTGTGCAACTCTTTTTTATTCTCTTAACCCAGGGCCTCTTAACATGGTAGACACGTAAGCACCCCATTACTGAGTGGCACTGTAGCCCCAGCAATGACTTTGAAAGAGTTTTCGGTTAGGGGTTAAGTTAGAGTAGAATCTGAATCTGTTCTGAATCTGTTATGCTTACCTTCCAGAGTATGAGAGCTCTTGGTAGTTTAAAATGAATTAAAATGCTGGCCAGATGTGGTGATGCACGCCTTTAATCCCAGCACTTAGGTGTCAGAGGCAGACAGATCTCTGAGGCCACCTGGCATGTCCAGCCAAGGCTACACAGCGAGATCTTGTCTCAAACAAAACAAAAATCTGACTGTGGGTGTTAGAGAGTTGGCTCAGCAGTTATGAGCTTGCTGTTTCTGCAGAAGACCAGGGTTTATTTCCAGGCACTCATATTGGACAGCTCACAACTGCCTGCAACTCCAGCTCCAGGAGGTGAGATGACCTTTTCTGGACTTTGCAGCCATTGCACTCATGTGCACAAACCCACACACAAACACATAAATAAAATAAAATAAATCTTAAAAAAAATCTTAGAAAAAAAAAAAAAGGCAGGCATGGTGGTTTGTGTCTTTAATGCCAGCAATAAGGAGGCTGTGACAGATGGAGTGAGTCCGAGGCCAGCCTGATTTACACAGCAAAATTCCAGGCCAGCCAGGGAGACATAATGAGACCCTGTCTAAAATTCCAATGACATGAAATAAACATTAAGGTTCTGATGATGCAAGGGCATATTCTAAACAACAGTGGTCTCAGAACAGACAAGTCACAGTCCCTACCTTCTTAACCAGCAAGTCAGCAGGAGCCAGACACTCAGGAGTGTTGTTTCGGGAATTGTTCACCACTGGAGACACCGGGTGGAAGGTGATATTATCTATGGGGTGGATTAGCTTCAGGGCTTCCTGAGTGGCGACCTCACCAAAGTCAAGCCATCTGGAGACTGCTTCTTCTCCATCTAGTATGGCAGGCATCCTGGCCAGGGGTCAGACGGAGAAGTAGACGAGGGTAGAGAAAGGAAAGAAACTGAGTCAGCTGATAATTCAGGCATCACAGGGGCTCTTGGTCCCCACTTTCACACATGGATGTGGCCCCAAGTTACTGATACCACCTGATCGTGCACTGGAGTCAACATTCATTAACTTCTGAAATTTCATGGCAGTAAAGGGAACTAAGACTAAACCTAGTGTATGCTAGTGCACTTCCTAGAAAGTTGGTGAATTTTCCTGGGTGCCCTGACTAGAATTAAGAAAGAAATCAGACCCTGGAAAAGTCTGTGAACTACCTCCAGACATCAATTGTGAAGGCTGGCCAGGCACTGTCGTGAGCCTGTAGTCACAGCTACACAGGATGCTGAGGTGGGTGGATTATTTGATCCCAGGAGTTCAAGCTAGCTGAGGCAACAAAGCAAGACACAATCTTTTGTTTTGATTTTAAACAAATTCTTGCTGTAGCCTAATCTGGCCTCAAACACCTGATTCTCTCGGCTCTCCTTTCACTCCCTGAGTGTTGGGATTACAGGCTCCATGTTATCACACCAAGTGAGACATTTCTCTTAAAAAAAAAAAAAAAAGTCAAGGTAGCACATATATGTAATCCCTGCACACAAGAGAACGAGGCAGGAGGATTATCATGAGTTTTAGGCCAGCCTGGACTATCACAGTGAGTTCCTAGCCAAGTTTGGTTACAGAGTAAGACTCTGCTCAAAAAACAAGAGTGACTGAGAGAGAACAAAAGACCCTTAAAAGCTCTGAACTCTGGATGCATTCATACGTCTTGTGCTGAATTATAGCTTAGTTAGGAACATCAGACATTAAACCTTTCTTAAACAGTATACAATTATAGTCCATTTTTAAGTCAATGGCATTTTAGATGAGATGAAATATACAAATTTAGTTTAAGATTTGGCAAAAAGTAGAACTAATCTCCCACATGAGAGTCCACACACAGAGCTTAGGACAAGGCTAGAGCAGGAACGCTGCAGTACTGCATCCTTGCGTGCTCAGAGTATCAGTAACTGAGGCAATCATTCCTCTGCCAGTGACTCCATTATATACGTATACATTTTTAGAATTTCATGTGTGTGTTTTCCTGCATGTGTATCTTTGCACATCCTGTGTACCTTAGGAGGCTCACCCAATGTTGGATTCCCTAGGGACTCGTTACATACAGAGTTGTGAGCCACCATGCAGGTGCTGGAGATTGACCCTAAGCCCTCTGGAAGAGCAATAGGTTCTCTTAACCACTGAGTCATTTCTCCAGCCCTCACTGATTTATTTGTGGGTGTATGTATGCCTCCTGTCGTTGCCTCTTCAGCATATATTATTGATATGTGTCACCACAACTAGCTTATTTTTAAATTTATTTTTGTAGTACTAGGTATGAAACCTAGGGCTTTATGCATGCTAAACAAATATTTTCCTACTGGGCGACATCCCAGGTCCTCTTTTCATTTTTCTTTCTTTTTAAAAAAATTTTTGGGTAGCCCTGGCCATCCCAGACCTTGCTCTGTAGACCTGTCTGTCCTTAAACTCAAGAGATCTGCCTTCCTCTGCCACTAGAGGGCTGGAATCAAAGGTACGTGCCATAGCACCTAGCTCATCCTTCTTCTTAAGGCAAAGTTTTGTTAAATTGCCTAAGGTAGCCGAGGACGCAGGGCCCTCCTGCTTCACCTTCCTAATAGCAGGAGTAAAAGCTGGGGCTGTCAGGCTCAGCTTGGTGCTTGTGTTACAGCTGCAAATCAGTTCCCAGGGTGTCTGATGTATCAGCAGATTTACATTTGTTTATGCAAAATCTTATCTGCAAGAAATACTGGGTGGAAAGAGGCGTGGTGATGAACCATGCAGAGGAAGGCAGAGGCAGTTGGATCTCTATGAGTTTGAGGCCAGTCTGGTATTCACGGTAAGCTATAAGACAGCCAGGACTATAAAAGAGACTTTATGTCAACCTCCGCTCCATCCCACCCCCATTAAAAGAAAGAAACACAGGTTTGGGAACTGTAAAGTAGTTCATTGTTTATTGACCTTGCTGAGGACCCAGGTCTGATTCCAAATACCCATATATTGGCTCTGTAACTCCAGTCCAAGAGGATTTGACAACTTCCTTTGACTTCAGCAAGCAAATGGCATGCACATAGCACACAGACACACATGCAGGCAAACACTCATATATACTTTCTCTGCCCACTTCTTTCAGAGTAAAATGTGACCTTTTAAGTGTTCCTGCCACCAAACCTTTGTTTCACTATCTTAAACTGTGTTATGAAAACCAGCACTGAACTGAAGACAAAATCAGCAAGGAAATTATTATTATCATTGTTACTGAACAGGTATTGAGGCAAGGTCACCCCTACTGGTCATTTGATCTATAAATGTAGTGAGAAAGACAAAAGGATCATTGGAAAACACGAGAAGGCAGTTGCTGAGATGGGAAAGAGTCCTTCTATATTAAGTTTGGCCAAACTGAAAACCAGAAGCAGCATCTTTACTGTATCTCCCTGTGACTTTGAGATCAGTTAATTATCCTGTGTCTATTATCAATGCCCCAGGACACAGAATCTTTACAGGTATATCTGGGGCTGACCATGCTGTCCTGATGCTGTCAGCCATCCTAACCACAGCTGGGCTGCTGTGGGTTTTGCTCAATTTGAAGATGCCATCTCTAAAAATGCAGATGGCAGAACCCTGAGCATGCCTTTTGGCTTAAACATGAAATAAAAACCAGTTAATTCTAAGTATTAACAAAATGGATCTCACTGAGCTGCCCTATAACCAGAAGAGATATGAAGAAACAGCTACGGAAGTATTCATCCATGTTAAGGAAATTGGCTCTGACAGTCTGGAGAGATGCTCAACAGAGAGCACTGGCTGCTCTTTCAGAGGACTTGGGTTCAATCCCTAGCACCCAAATTGTGGCATTCAACTGTCCTTAAATCCAATTCCAGGGAATCCAATGCTTTCTGCTGGCATTCATGGGCAACAGGCACGCACACGGTACATAGACATGCATGAACCCAAAACACCAATATTCATAAAATATAGAAACACTTTTTAAGGAAACTGGCAGTGTACCTGATATGGTAGCATTTGTGGTAATTTCTGTTTGGAATGGTGAAAATATGCTGAGGCCAAGTGCTCATATCCCTTGGGTCACTCATGAAGATGGCAGCACAGTGGCACCACACTGCTGGTGGCTTTGATTGTATCCTATCACCAACTTGTCCAAATGTCAAGCCTTTCCACTTGCCTCTCATTGGTATCTATAAAACTGGTGGCACTTGTACTTTTGTTGTGGGCCAAGTAGAGACCAATGTTATCAGACCTACTTGGTGGTTAACTTTGCTATTAACAGTCAATGTCACAACTGAAGTATAATGTCTACAGAAATGCACCCGAGGCTTTGAATGAAGTTCTTTCTTCTGGAGACAACACAGATGTCAATGTCAAGAATGTCTCTTTGAGATGTTTCTTGTGGCAACAATAAAAATGACCCACAATGGAAGCATCTAGCTTCACTGCCTAGATGATTATCCTAAACCACTTTGGCCAAATTAGAGCACGGAATGTATTAGACTTACATGGCTCACTCAGTGTGCACCTATGCTAATTTAGAAGGAAAGACTGATCACACATTTGCTTGGAAGTTGGCCCTACACTCTATTTGGTGATGTTGCCACCATTGATAAGGCTCTAGTCCAATAAATAATAAATATATTTTAATAAAGTAATAAAGCACTGCTGACAAATGGCAATATTAAATAGGTGTTTCAGGAAGGCAGAGATGGGTCAAGAGGTTCTAAAAAGAAAATGAGGACTTTGAAGATGAGCATAACGTCAGCCATCAGAAGTCAACAATGACTAATCACCAAAGCTGACCCCCTTACAACTTCACAGGAAGTTGCCAGGAGCTCAACATGAACTATTCAAGTATCGCTGGGCATCTGAAACATTGTAAAAACGAAAAAGCTTGGTAAGTGAAGGTCCTGTCAGATAACTAAAAATGTGCTCAGAGGGTAAGAGCACTGACTGCTCTTCCAGAGGTCCTGAGTTCAATTCCCAGCAATCACATGGTAGCTCATAACCATCTATAATGAAATCTGGCGCACTCTTCTAGGCAGAACATTATATACATCATAAATAAATATTTAAAAAATTGGAAAAAATCCCTTTGAATGGTCACTGCATCTTATTATATGAAGCAATAACCAACCAAAGCAATAACCAACCATTTCCTAACTGGATTGTGACATGAAACAAAAAGTAGGTTATATATGACAACCAGCTATGAGCAGCTCAGTGGCTGAAATGAGAAGCCCCAAAGCACTTTTCTTTCTTTCTTTTTCTTTTTTTTGCGATGTTTTTTTTTTTGTTTTTTTGTTTTTGTTTTTTTGTTTTTTTTTGGTTTGTTTGTTTTGGTTTTTTCGAGACAGGGTTTCTCTGTGTAGCCTTGGCTGTCCTGGAACTCACTTTGTAGACCAGGCTGACCTTGAACTCAGAAATCCGCCTGCCTCTGCCTCCTGAGTGCTGGGATTAAAGGCGTGTGCCACCACGCCCGGCTCCAAAGCACTTTTCAAAGCTAAACTTGCATTGACAAAACGGTCCTGGTTACTGTCTGGTGTTTGTCACTGCCTCTACTCTGGTTTTCTGAATCTCAGAAAAACAGTTGCATCTAACAAGTGTGCTCAGCAAAGCTGAGATGCACCAAAAACTACAATGCCAAAAGGCAGCACTGGCAAACAGAAAGGCCCAATTCTTCTGGCAATGCCTTCTTCATCACAATGGCCCACAACCAGTGCTTTTTAACCAGGCCCTAAACAAATAGGCTGAGAAGTTTTGCCTTATCCACCATATTCACCTGATTTCTTTTCTTTTTTTTCTTCTTTTTTTAAAGATTTATTTATTTATTATATGTAAGTACACTGTAGCTGTCTTCAGACACTCCAGAAGAGGGCGCCAGATCTCGTTACGGATGGTTGTCAGCCACCATGTGGTTGCTGGGAACTGAACTCAGGACCTTAGGAAGAGCAGTTGGTGCTCTTAACTGCTGAGCCATCCCTCCAGCCCTCACCTGATTTCTTACCAACTTCTAAGTGTCTTGATAACCCTTAGCAGGAAAAATATTACCATATTCAGCAAGACACAAAAAATGCTTTCTAAGAGTGTGTTAAGCTTTGAAGTTCAGTTTTATGCTATAGAAATATACAAATTTCTTTCTTTTTTTTTCCTTTTCTTTTTCTTTTTTTGGTACTTTCTCTGTGTAGCCCTGGATGTCCTGGAATTCAGTCTGTAGACCAGGCTGGCCTCAAACTCAGAAATCTGCCTGCCTCTGCCTCCCAAGTGCTGGGATTAAAGGTGTGCACACCACCACTGCCCAGACACAATTTCTTATTGACAAAAATTTGTTGATTGTAATGATTTCTAAATGATTAATAAAAATGTGTTTGAGACTTAAAATAACCTCATATACATATTAAAATTAAAAAAACAAAACTAAGGAAAACAGAGTAAACACAGAAAACTGACCACAGTGCAACTGAGCTTGCAGGAATATACAAAAAAAGCACACAGCCCACCTCAGATACTCATAGATATCTTGGTTGACACATATCCAAGGTATATAGTCTTGCATTTGTTAATTTTTATATAATTTGAAAATACTCAGGGACATGAGAGATGGGTCAGTAGTTATGAGTACTGGCCATTCTTCCAAAAGACCTGGGTTCAATTCCCAGTACTCACATGGAAGCACATAACTGTCTGTAATTCCAGTTCCAGGGGGAACTGTTCCTCAAACAGACATACATGAAAGCAAAAGAAAGATACACATAAAAATAAAAAAAAATTAAATATGCTTAAATATATATATATATATATATATATATATATATATATATATATATACACACACACACACACACACACACACACACACACATAAATAAAGATGCCTAGGTTTCCTGGCTCAAACATGTCAGATTATGTACACAAATGAAACTATTTTAAATATTGAAAAACTAGAAATGTTAAGCATTTTGAAATAAAAATGAGAACATGATTATTTCCAAGACAACAGATACAAAATAAACACCACTGGTAACAATGCTGTAAAAATAAAGATCCGTATCTGAGCAACATCACAAAATGCTTAAGTTTTCTCAAAGAGAAAGCACAATTTATTTATTTAATGTAACAAGCTTCAATACCACAAAATCAGCTCCTTTTACTGCTAGTATTGATTGGTTTGGTGGTTTCAAATACACCTACATGTCCCAAAGCTTTTTGCTTTGAAAAAGCCACAAATGCAGTTGAATATAGCACTCAAGGGATTCTAGCAGTCACACAAAAGATAAATGAAGGTGACTATTCAATTTGATAAAATGTTCAATTTTTCCCCAGCACCAGATACTATTATTCTTTAATGTTTCACTACAGACAGCATCTTGCTATGCAGTAGTAGCTGGTTTTAAACTTGTGCGAAGTTTCCTGCCTTTGCCTCCCAATGCTAGGTTATATTGTAGGCCTGTACCACCACAACTGGCAGACAGTGTTGTCTTCTCAACCTTCCCCTGAAATTGTTAGTTTTTTGTCAAGTTGACACAAGCTAAAGCCATTGGGGAAGATAAAAGGAAAACTGAGAAAACTGTATCAGAGTGGACTGTAGGCATAGCTGTGGGCATTTTCATGATTACTGGCCGACAGGGGGAAAAAGTATCTGAGTACACTAGTATGCAGCATGTCTCCATGGCCTCTGCTTGAGTTCCTGCCCTGACTTACCATCATGATGGACAAAGATTAAGATGAATATTAAATAGACCCTCTCCGCCTGGAGTTTCATTTGGTCGTGGTAATAGGAAGCAAACTAGTTTCCAGTTTTATAGCCCAGACTCACATTTTACTGGTTGTACAGCTGATTTTTAGGAGACAAATATATAAACATTTATAGTAAAGGGTAAAAGCTTTAATTTCATGAAGTCAATGTACTTTATCTTTTAAGATTTATTTTTCTTTCTTTTTGTTTTTTGTTTTTTGTTTTTCAAGACAGGGTTTCTCTGTGTAGCCTTGGCTGTCTTGGAACTCACTTTGTAGACCAGGCTGGCCTCGAACTCAGAAATCCACCTGCCTCTGCCTCCCAAAGGATTTCTTTTTCTTTTTTTTTCTTTTTAAAGATTTATTTATTTATTTATTACATGTAAGTACTGTAGTTGTCCTCAGACACTCCAGAAGAGGGAGTCAGATCTTGTTACGGATGGTTGTGAGCCACCATGTGGTTGCTGGGATTTGAACTCCAGACCTTCGGAAGAGCAGTCGGGTGCTCTTACCCACTGAGCCATCTCACCAGCCCAGGATTTATTTTTCTTATTTGTAGTTATGTGTACATGTGTGTGTCTGCATGTGGGAATGTCCACATGGCTGCAGGTGTCTGTAGAGGCCAAAGAAAGTGGATTGCCAGTAAATACAAGCATAGACAGTTGTGAGCTGCCTGGAAATCAAACCTGGTCCTCTGCAAGAGCCGCAAGAGCTCTTATCCACTGAGCCAATGAGTCAGGGGTAAATCTCAGTGATACATCACTGGCCTAGTAAGTCCATGGTCATGCTAAGGACATAGTCCACCATGAACTACACCACCACTCCCTAAAAATATTTTTAAAATCTCAGAAATTAAAATTATTTCTTAAAGATTTCACTGTATAATTTTGCAAGCATGTTGGTAACCTTTGGGGGAAAGTACATCATGCTTTGGGGAAACTGGTTATAATCTACGTAAGTCAATTTCCTACTCTCTAAAATCAGAGCAAACTCTCCCCAGGAAAAAACAGTGACTTGCCTGTTGTGGATGTCACTCAAACCTCTGCAGGAATCCACAGTGATGATGCTGTAGGAATACAGGCATTCTCGCCCTGGCGGTTCCCAGCAGTCAAAGATCCCTGCCATTGTCAGCAGCCTCCAGTTGTCCCAGACCTTTTCCTTGTTGTCAGGGCTGCCTGAAGCATCGTTCTCACCTGACTGGAAACAGCAGGCTGATTAGACATGCCCAGTGATGCTTAAGACCTGACAGCAGGTCAGCTGTTTTGAAACAATTTGGCTGGTTCTACTTTGATCCTATCTGACCCATTATCAACACCAAGAGGCTTCATGGCAAATGTTCACTGAAGCAGCAGATGCTGTCTTCTTAATACGCTCAGAAGTTAATGCCTTCATCGACTTTCAACTCTCTAAAATCTAGCTCAGGAAGGGTTCAAAGAGAGCTTGACTACTAGGAAAACCCTCCAGTGTGTAACTGCTCACTTAAAGCACAAGACACTAGACACTAGAGAGAGAGAAGACACTAGACACTAGAGAGAGAGAAGACACTAGACGAGAGAGAGAGAGAGAGAGAGAGAGAAACAAAACAAAACCTCGAGCTGAATGGAAAACAACAACAACAAAAACAAACTGAAAACAGCAAAGTCCAAACCCAGTTCCATTCCTATGAGAGTGACTTGATCTCATATTTAAAGGCATAATAGAAGACTAATAGAAGACTTTTTGGTCTCACATATCATGTCTAACAACAACCAAAATCGTAAGAAACACACTCTCCCTCTCCCACTTTCTCTCCTCGCCCCCACCCCCCACACAACAAAAAACCCAACCCAACCAAGATTCTACTGCCAAGAGAAATCATTAGAACCAGACTGAAGGCTGAAGGCATGATTACATTTCCCAGATGACTTGTTAAAAAACGTTAAAGGCCTCTTTAAAAAAAACAAAACAAAACAAAAAACATTACCCAAACTGAAACACAGAAAAGAAAAAATTCAGAAGAAACCACTCAAGAACTATGGGATAATATCAATAACCTAACACATCTATAGTACATAAATAAATGCTTTTTTCAGAAATATAAGACCAGCTTTCAACTGGGTTTAGTGGCATATGTCTTTTAGTGGCATATGTCTTTTTCTCAGTACTGAGGAGACAAGGTAGGCAGATCTCTGTGTGTTTGAGGCCTGTCTCTATAGGATTTCCAGGACAGGCAGGGCTATATAATAGAGAGATCCTGTCTGTTATATAGAACCCTTCACCTCCCTGCCCCGCCCCCCAAACAAAACAAAATGGCCCATCAATTCAAAAGCAGCTGTGGAGATGGCTCAAGTCAGTAAAGTGCTTGCCATACAATCACGAGGACTTGAGTTCAGTGAGCTTCTAGTTCACTGAGAGACCCTGTCTCAAAAAAACAAAACAACAACAAAACAAAATCCAAAAAAAAAAGCCCCCCCGACCAAAAAAAAAAACAACCTAATGTGAGGAAGACATGCAACACCAAACTGTGGCCTCTACCTGCATAAGCATACATGTTTATGTATACCTGGGTTCTCGGAACAAACTGGGCATTAGTGTCCCCTTAAGAGAGCAGGAAGTTGCTGGGCAGTGGTGAAGCACGCCTTTAATCCCAGCACATGGGAGGCAGAGGCAAGGGATCTCTGAGTTTGAGGCCAGCCTGGTCTATAGCAAAAATTCCAGGACAGCCAGGGCTACACAGAGAAACCCTGTCTCAAAAAGAAAAAGGAAGAGAGCAGAAGTAGCTTGTGGAGGAGCTGACTTGTCTGTAAAGGGGAAGTAGTCAAATGGTTTCTCAGAAGATCCAGCCGTAGAGGCTTATTTGATCTAGAAGAGCTTTCTTTGTTTTTTGTTTTCCCTTGGAAGAGGAATAACGCGTGGCTAACGAACAGACTGGATGTCAGAACTGAAATGGCTCTACCTTTTAAAGCTTGAGAGTTTGCTACCACTGAAGAACCCCAAGCAGATGTAAACATATTGAAGAATGCAGAATTATACATCACAAAGAAAAACCCAGGCTTATCAACAGTGACTGGATAAATGAATTCAAAAACCCAAACAAAGAGAAATAGTAAAGCTGGTGGCAGAGAGAAAACTGAGGAAAGAAAATGAAAGCACTCAGTCAATTTAGTTTTGAAATAGCTGACTAAACATCTAGGGAGTATATAGTTAAATCTTTATTTATAGCCAACAAAGTCAGCTCAATCAGGGACTGAGCACCCTAATCTGTTTTTCTTGTCTGCCTACTCCTCTACCTAAGAACCAATCTTCAGTTTTGACTCCCTAACACTATCTCGCCGGGCACGCTGGCACACACCTTTAATCCCAACACTCAGGCTGAGGAAGAGGAGGCCAGAGGCAGAGGTGGTTCAATCTGAGCTCATAGCCAGCCTGGTCTACATACCGAATTCCATGACAGCCAGAATTACAGAAAGAAACCCTGTTCCAAAAGAGTAAACAACACACATTATCTTAGAACCCAACAACTCTCTCCCCATCCTTGCTTGTTAGCCCCTCTTTACCTCCCAGAGTTTACCCAGTGAAACAGATTTTAGCTGTTGCAAAGTACTAATCTAATTAAAAAGAAAGCATAATGTTGGCATGTCTGGTTTATTTTCCAGTTTCTAATGTTAAGATGTGAGCCATCAACAGAACAAAAAAAAAAAAAAAAAGAAAGAAAGAAAAAAAAAGAACAAAGAAAAAAAAAAAAAAAGATGTGAGCCATCACATTCGTATCTTACAACGAAAGTTCAATGAGAGAAATATTATGGGCTGTCAAGATGACTGTTCTTCTGAAGGTCCCGAGTTCAAATCCTAGCAACCACATGGTGGCTCACAACTACCATCCGTAATGAGATCAGACGCCCACTTCTGGTGCGTTTGAAGACAGCTACAGTGTACTTAGAATAATAAATAAATCTTTGGGCCTGAGAGGGAGGGGCTGACCTGAGTGAGTGGTGTTGACTGGAGCGAGCAGAGGTTCTAAATTCAATTCGCAACAACCACATGAAGGCTCTCAACCATCTGTATAGCTACAGGGTACTCACATACATAAAATAAATAAATAAATAAATAAATCTTTAAAAAAAGGAATATTAAATATAGAGAATTACCAAGTGATTTAGCAATTATACTAAATATACATCCACGCAAAGCCCTCCCTGCATGTAAGTGTTCATAGCAGCATCATTCCAACAAAAGGTGGAAACTTAGTGGTTTAAAACTAACTTCCTTTCCTTTCCCTTTCCCTTTCCTCTTTCTTTCTTTTCTCTTTCTTTCTTTTCCCTTCCCTTCCCTTCCCTTCCCTTCCCTTTCCTTTCCTTTCCTTTCCTTTCCCTTTCTTTCTTTCTTTTTCTTTCT
>NC_034591.1:104937562-104941280 GCF_900095145.1 Mus pahari | reverse complement strand
CTAAGGGCAAAGTCCTAACCCACTGACCAGCAAAAAAAAAAAAAAAAAAAAGACAGAGTGTCTTTGTATAGCCATAGCTGTCCTGGGACTTGCTCTGTACGCCAAGTTGGCCTCCAGCTCAGAGGTCTGTCCTTATCTGCCTCCCAAGTGCTGGGATTAAAGCTGTCAACCACCAAGTGTAGCTGATACATACATTAGTCCCAGCACTTAGGTGGTAGAGGGGAGTAGAACTCGGGGAGTTTGAGGCAAGCCTGGTCTTCATACTGAATTCTAAACCAGGCAGAGTCACAAAATGAGACAAAGGTAGAAGGTAAATCCCTATTGCTAAAGACACAATGCCCCCCCCCCAAAATTATAAAAAATATAAAAAAACACCATGCCCTTCAGAAACAAGGCCCAAAGATATCTAAATTGAACAGGGTCCCATTCCCTCAGGCTAGCTTTTATGGAACCAAAGATATTATGCAAGCTTCCAAAGGATGGAGGCAACCAACAGTCTACCTAGTTATGATGCTTATGAACCACATCAATGACTGGCATGGCATGATAACCCAAAGGATGCAGTAGTGGCTCACATCCCATGGTGATAACCAATAGCTCACTAAATGGACTTAAGATCCACTCAACAAGAGGGAAACCATGCCTGCTACTGGAATGCCTACTAACCACTAAAGCCAGCTACTCAGTTCTAGAGACGTCATGGATACAGGAGAACTTACGACTACACCCACCACTGTCCTAAACCAGCATAATCCTTAATGGCAATCTACGCATTTGTCTTCATAGCACAGACAAGCGTAGTCTTCAAACCTCATCAATAAAACTTCTTTTTGCAACAGAGACCATTACAGAAAACCACAACCAATTAAAATGAAGAGTTGTGAAGCCCATCTCAATGGATACCTTTTTAAAACACTCCTGCACCTGAGGCTCAGAGAACACTGCAAAAAGAGAGGGTGGGAAGGCTATAAGAGCCAAAGGATGAGGAATTTGCTGTGAGACTGTATTTCCTAATAATGTCAGAAACTAAATCCACAAAGTCTTACCAACATGACTGCCCAAATGTGATCTGAACAAGGACACCACTGGACATGCCAAAGTAGATGGGGGAAAGGCCCACAAGGCCTCAACCCTGTAAAACCACTTCAGCAACTGAGAAATCCCGGGAGCGGGAGGACTATCTTCCCAGGGAGGAGCACACCAGCTTGTGTCCAGTGCCAGGTGGTCAGCACTGAAAACATACATATACTCAAAGTATCCAGACTGAGCAGGTTATACTTGGGAATGTAGATACACATATTTACATGTAATAACAATAAAAAGAACAGGCCATAGGACATGAGGGGTATGTGAGAGTTTAGAGGAAAGAAAGGGAGAAATGTTGCAATCATATTATAATCTCAAAAATAAATTGTAGATCTGTATTAATGATAAGTCAGTTTTGAGAAATGTGATATTAAGCAATTTTGTTGTATTAACAGCAGAGTATGCTTAACATACCTTATATTATACATCGATGAGTAGACTCAACATTGTATGTGTCCTATGTTTACAGAAACATTGCTATATGACCTTGATTTGTTTCTGTCTTTTCCAAACATACTGTTTACACAACTGCTCATACCTTCTCTGTCTTGATTTGAGGAAAATAGATGAAGTATGGTTGCCTCTGGTTTGTTCCCTGACACCGCTGCCACTCGTAGAATCCATCTGCTAAAACAACACACCGTCGTCCTTTCCCCAGAGGAACCTGAGAGAGAATAAAAAGGATATGGTCATAAGGTTAGGGTTAGGGTCAGCGCTGTACTGTGGTAGCAGAGGGCTTGCCTAGCAAGTACAAGACAATAGGTTCCACCTTCAGAACCACATCAAATACACACACACACACACACACACACACACACACACACACACACACACACCCCACAACACTCAGATTCCTGTATGGGCCTGGAGGAGTTAACCTTTACCTTTTTAAAGTGCCAGATGAGAAATGAGCTCAGGAAAGTATTTTACCATTGAGCTACCTACCCAGGAGGTAGCACTTAAAATCTTTTAAGATATTTTTTTTCTTTTAAAAAGACAGGGTCTCATTATGTAGCTCTAGCTGAAACTTACTATGTAGGCCAGATTAGCCTTGAACTCACAGACTGCCTACCACTGCCTCCCTAATGCTGGGACTAAAGACATGCATCACTACACCTGGCTTTACACATTTTCAAGATTTTCTAGACAGGGTTTCTCTGAGTAGCTCTGGCTGCCTGGAACTCAGATGCACCTGTTTCCGCCTCCCAAGTACTGGGATTAAAGGTGTTTGCCTAGCTTAGACATTCTTTTTTTTTTTTTTTTTTTTTTTTTTTTTTTTTTTTTTAAATTATTTCTGTGTGTGACAGTACATGTTTGTCATAAAAGGACAATTTATGGGAGTTAGTTTCCTCCTTTCACCACGTGGGCCCCAGGGATCAAACTCTGATCTTCATGTTTGGTGCAAGGGCCTTTACCTACTGAGCCATCTAATAGATCACCACATCACTTTTCTTCTATATAAAAAGTCACCACTCAACTAAACAGATGTTGAGAATTAAATAAAATACACAAAGGCAAAGAAGCACTTTCCCACTGGTGGCAGCTAATGTTATATAACAGTTTTCTCCAGGACAGAAGGGAAACTCAGGAGGTAATCAAAACATAACGTGCCTGAGAAGTAGAAGGTTCTAGAAGGCCCCTCCTCAGCTTTATAGGAGTAAACAACTGCTCTCCTAGGGAAGGAGACTGACCAGTCCATTTGCAGAGTGACAGCTTCTAAGTGCTGGAGTGGATTTCAGTGATGAAGTTGCTTTTAAGTGAACCCATACCCATACTCCTCTTTAAACCTCTTTAAACTCACTGGTTCACCAAGTTGAACTTTCATCTGTCTTGGGCTCTCTTTCAGGGTAGATATGTGTATTGCATCTCCCCAGTTAAAGTTTGCCAACAACAGCTAGTCTCCAGTTTGCTCCAAGTAGACCATGTTTCCCAGTATTACACACCATCTCATCCTTTCCCAGACTGATTTAGGCTGACTTTGAATGACAAACAAAACACAGCACAAGCAATGCTGTATCACAAAACTCAAGTAGTTTCTGTTCTGCCTTCCTGAATCATGAACACTGCAGTAAATGACATGCCACATCGGAAGTTTGGTTAGCATACACTCATGCTAGGAACGGTTGTTCCAGCCATACCAGCCATGGTATCAGCTATGCATGAAGAAGCCATTTGTCTTAGTTTGTTTCATTCATTCATTCATTCATTCATTTTTTGTTTTTTTTGAGACAGGGTTTCTCTGTGTAGCCCTGGCTGGCCTTGAACTCAGAAATCCGCCTGCTTCTGCCTCCCAAGTGCTAGGATTAAAGGCGTGCGCCACCACTGCCCGGCTCTTAGTTTGTTTTCTATTGCTATAGCAAAATAACAAGACCAAAAGCAGCTTTGGAGGAAACAGTTTTATCTGTTTATAACTTATCATGAAGGGAAGGAAGTCAGAGAAGGAAGTCAGAGAAGGAAGTCTCTAAAGACTTGAAGTAAATGAGACAGTGTGGTAGACTTAATTCCAGCCCTTGGGAAGTTGAGGCAGGAGGATCTTTGTGAGTTTGTGACTCTCAGAGTCTGGGTTAAGAGTGAGTTCCAGAGGGGCTGGTGAGATGGCTCAGCAGGTAAGAGCACCCAACTGCTCTTCCAA
>NC_034591.1:104897647-104937047 GCF_900095145.1 Mus pahari | reverse complement strand
TCAGACATTCCAGAAGAGGGAGCCATATCTTGTTACAGATGGTTGTGAGCCACCATGTGGTTACTGGGATTTGAACTCAGGACCTTCGGAAGAGCAGTCAGTGCTCTTAACCGCTGAGCCATCTCTCCAGCCCCTGACACTCTCTTCTGACACGTCTGAAGACAGCTACAGTGTATAATAATAAATAAATCTTTAAAAAAAAAAAAGAAAAAGAAACTGAGGAGAGGTATCAAGCCATGTGGCAGAGTATAGATTATAATAAATGGGTTAATTAGATTATAAGAGCTAGTTGAGAACAAGAATAAGCTAGGGCCTAAAGCTTTCATAAGTAATATAAAAGGTTCCTTGTCATTGTCTGGGAGCTTGCAGGCCTAGAAAGTCATGTTACAGACCCTGCTTCAACGACAGTAGAAACAAGGATGGAAACAGAGGCCATAGAAGAACGCGGTTTACTGGCCTGCTTTACATGGCTTGCTCAGTTTTGTTTTGTTTCCATATAACCTAGGACCACGTGACTAGGGGCGGTATCCTTTCTAGGGGCTGGGTCCTTTCTTTCCAATCATTGATCAAGAAAATGTCCTACATTTCCTCAAGTGAGGTTCCTTCTTTCCAGTTGACCCGAGCTTCTGTCAACTTGACAAATAACTAACCAGCACACCTACCACAGATATTTATCCTTGGCCAGGTGAAACAGCAAGCGTTCCTAGTCAAAACTACTACCTCACTGAGCAGCAGAGTTAGTCCACAGGGTATGAGAGAGAAGGTTTTCTTTTTTTTGTCTTTAAAATTTTGTTACTTTATTTACTTTTGGTGGGAAGGATCTGACCACGCCACTGTGGGCAGGACAGCTTGTATGTAGTAGGAGCTGGTGCTCTCCTTCCGCCATGTATGTTCTGGTGGCTGATGTCGGGTCACTAGCCTTGGTAGTAGGAGCTATACCTAGAAAACCTTTTCTGCTACCTCCATCCCCTTTTCTGCTACCTCCACCCCCTTTTCTGCTACCTCCACCCCCTTTTCTGCTACCTCCACCCCCTTTTCTGCTACCTCCACCCCCTTTTCTGCTACCTCCACCTCCACCCCCTTTTTCTGCTGCCTCCACCCCCTTTTCTGCTACCTCCACCCCCTTTTCTGCTACCTCCACCCCCTTTTTGAGATCAAGGTTTCATTGACTATTTCTGCTTGGTCTGGAATTCACTCTGTAGACCAAGTTGACCTTGAACTCATAGATCTGTTGGCCTCTGACTCTCAAGAGCTGGGATTAAAGGTGTATGTTACCACAGTGGGCCAACTGTTTTGTTTTAAAAACTGTCTTAGTTACTTTTCAATTGCTGTGATAAGACATGATGACCCAAACTGACACTGGAGGCTTAGTTTCAGAGAGTGAGTTCATGACCATCATGGTGGAGAGCATGGCAGCAGGCAGGCAGGCAGGGTGCTAGAATAGTAGCTGAGAGTTTATTATATTTTGAGGCACAATCACCACTCAGAGAGAGCAAGAGAGCAAACTGGGAGTATCATGGGCTTTTGAAAGCCCACTCCCCAATGACACACCTCCTCCAACAATGCCATACCTCCTAATCCTTCTCACACAGTTTCACCAACTGGGGACCAAGCCATTCTCATTTAAACCACCATAACCAATAAGTTTCGGAATTGCTAATCTAAACATAGCAATAAACAGAACAGGACCCAACATTAACAACTAGGAATATCCTGACTGAGTGGTGGTGGCACACACCTATAATCCCAGCACTTGGGAGGTAGAGGCAGACAGATCTCTGAGTTTGAGGCCAGCCTGGTCTACAGAGTGAGTTCCAGGACAGCTAGGGCTACACAGAGAAACCCTGTCTTAAGAAAACAAAACAAAAACAGCAAACTGAAAATATCCTTTGGAATATACTTCTCAGACATACAAAACACTTAGCAGTGTTAGAAAGAAGTGCCTTTCCCTAAACACGCTACCTACCTTGAACGACTGCTTCTCCATTATGGTATCACTACGACAGTTGGTAGTGTTGAACTGCAGCTTGGAAGGATCACTTTCTTTGAACCAAGATGGGACTAAGCCCCATCGCATGGGAATAATTATCCGATCTGATGAGTCTGCATCCTGCCATAGAAAAAAGATTAAGATTTAGTATCTGGATTTGTGGTATACACTTGTAATAATCCTAGCATTCAAAAGGCTGAAGCAGGAGGATTACTGCTACTTTAAGGTGAGTTTGGGCTACATAGAAAATCCAGGTAAGTCTAGACTACAGTGGCATACTTACTACTTTTGCAGAGGACCTGAGTTAGGTTCTTAGAACCTATGTCTGGCGGCTACAACTACACCTAACTCTTCCCACTGGCAGACACCCAGACAGATGCCTGATCACACACATAAATTTAAAAATAAGAACGGGTGAGCAAGACACAAAAAAACACAGTTAGTATATACAAATAATACAAGGTTATTTAGAGAGGAAAAGTTAGCTGGGCATGGTAGTACATACTTTTAATTTTAATCCTAGCATCTAGGAGGCAGGTGGATCTCTGTGAATTCAAGGCCAGCCTGTCTCAAAAAATGAGAGAGGGGTGGGGGTGGGGAAATGCTGGCCAAGAGTGGTGGGTGGAAAACACTTAATCCCAATACTTGGGAGATGATACAGGTGTATTGTGAATTCCAAGTTAACCTGATTTACTCTCTGAAGTTGGTCATAGGCCCAAGGAATGATACTATTAGTCATCTTTTCTGATAAATGGATTCAATGTCAAGCTAAATACTTATATGCATACCCAGAGTCCTGTGCTGCTCTCTGCACTGGTCAGAGAAGCTCCTGAATGTAGAGGGTGATGATGACTGCAGAGACTCACAGCTGGTCAAAGTACTAAGAAGGATGACTTACGTGTTCAGCTCTAAATGGACGCCCACCTCGTCCCTGTAAGGCACAGAGAACGCCGTGGAAGAGGAATAAAAAGAAGGTAATAGTTGGAAAGGGGAAGAAAGTAGAAGGCTGAGGAAGAGAGCAGTGGGTGGGGCTGAGAAGTGATGGGGGGTTAGGTTGATCACAATACACAGATTCACGCATGAAACTGTCACCAATTAAACAGAAGGATATAAAAGTGGAAGGACTAAGCTGGGCATAGTGCGGCACACTTTTAATCCCAGCAATTTGAGAGGCAGGTAAATTTCTGCCTTCAAGGCCAGTCTGATCTACAAGGAGAGTTCCAGGACAGCCAGGGACACACAGAGAAACCCTGTCTGGAAACACAAAACAGAATAAAAAAGGTGGAATGACTAGGTGTGCTATGAAACTGCCTTCCAGAAATGGCACAGCTGCTGTACCCAAGGACTCAAAAGTGAGTTCCAGGACAGCCAAGGCTATACAGAGAAACCCTGTCTTGGGGGAAAAAAAAAAAAAAAAAAACCCAACCCATCCCCCAAAACAAAAAAAAACCAAAAAAGGCCCATTAACATTCAGCATTCCACCGTGGTTAGGAGAGAACTCATGAAGCCCTAGCCCTCCCTGAGAAGCTATAGGCAGGTAAGGTTGTAGCGGGGGTGGGGTGGGGGCGGGGGGCTCAATAGTGCCTTCTTCTGGCCTCCACAGACACTGTACATGTGCTACATAGACATCCATTCAGGCAAAATATCTATGCACATAAAAATGTAAAATGCTTTTAAATGTCAGTGACGTCTTGGTTGAGAAATCCTATTTTTACAGTTCTAATGGTCACCTCTGAGTGTTCTCATCATTGCACAAAGCATCCCCAAACACAATGCATACAGAGTGGCCGAGAAGCAAGATACTGAAAGTATTGCTCATTAGTCATCTTTTCCTCTACGGGTCTGACTCTGGAGTAGTACAGCTGGTGGCACTGTGGTAGATGAGGGGAAAAGGAAGTACTTTGCAAATCAGTGGTTTCAAATGCAAATACTGCTATCTATACATATATGCCGGCAGTTGAACGGCTGAAATGTTCCTAATTTTATTTTAGAATTTGTAGATTTGAAAAAAAAATATCAAATATTTACCAGATTAAGAAATCTAAACAAATTGTATTACAGATGTGCAGTCAAACATTACACGGGCAAACTCAAATGACCCAAAGGAGGGGCTATGTTTGCTAGGGACTCCACCTTCCCATTCCTGCTCCCCAAGATCCATCCAGTGAAATAGGGACCCTGATCTGTTCAACAGTTAAGGCTACTTGCTGCACTTGCAGAGGACCTGGGTTCAGTTCCAAGCACTCACATGGTAGCCTTTGGTAACTTCAGTTCCAGTGGATCTGAAGCTCTGACTTCCAAGGGCACTAGCACACACCTGGTGCACATACATACGTACATACATACATGCAGGTAAAACATTAATTAGTACACATAAAAATCTGTTAAATTAAAAAAGAATCAAAAATATTTTATGTGTGTTAGGACTGAACTCAAGGCTATGAGTAAATGACATATGCTCTGTATCTCCGAGTAATATCACCAGCCCCAGACACACTGATTTTTTTCTTTACATCTATCTGTATGTGTCCACTCTCTTGCGTGAATGCCAGAGTGGGAGTAGAATCAGAGGACAGCTTGCAGGAGCTGGTTCTCTCTTACCATGTAACAAGTGTTGTCACCCACTGAGCCATGCTGCAAGCTCCGAAATCAGCTTTTTTTTTTTTTTTTTTTTAAGATTTATTTNTTTATTATATGTAAGTACACTGTAGCTGTCTTCAGACATTCCAGAAGAGGGAGTCAGATCTCATACAGATGGTTATGAGCCACCATGTGGTTGCTGGGATTTGAACTCTGGACCTTCGGAAGAACAGTCGGGTGCTCTTACCCACTGAGCCATCTCTCCAGCCCTTTGTTTTGTTTTTTTGAGATACAGTTTTACTATGCAGTCTTGACTAGCCTCCAACTCAGAGATCTGCCTTCCTCCGGCCTCCTAAGTGCTGGAATGAAAGGTGTGAGCCACCACACTTGGGTTTTTGTTTTCTGTTTTTAAGGACAGATGACGCTGATAAATCAGTAATATTTGAAAGCTGCGATCTTAAAAAAAAAAAAATTCAAGCTCGTCAGAGTGTAAACACCTGTAATACAGGATTCTGGAGACAGAGGCAGGTTTGCTGAAAATTTGAGGTCAGCTTGGCCTCTATAGGGAGTTCCAGGACCACCAGAGCTACATTCACAGTTAAGGCTCTGTCTCAAAAGAATTTTTAAATTTATTCAAATATGAGGTTCACATAATTCGGGCATGCGTTCAAACAGTTTAACTGACCCTGAAGAATACTGACTTATTCCTTGCAGAGGCCCAGAGTCATTAGGGCCTTAAGGTAGCTGCTTTCAGGTCATTCCGGAGGCTGGGCAGACAGCGGCACAGGGTCACGAGTCAGATGGCCACCGCGAGGCTGGCCCAGAAGCTCCGAGAGTGCCGACACGCCCCTTACCTTCTCAAAGTGCAGTCTGGAGAGGAGCACGGGGCTGCTGGACTGCGGGCTCTTGTTGTAGGACGGGCAGTACTTGTCGGGGTCCCTCCACTGCGGGAGGCGCCGCCGGCCCTGCCGATCCTGATAGGCGCAGGCCCTGGTGAGAACGTCTCTCGGCAAGTGACAGGACGTCCGTCCGCACATACTTCAGCGCTGCCTCTCAGCCCTGGAGAAAGTCACAAAACCCTAAGGTTCTCCTCCCTAGGTCACGGCATCCTCCCCGCGAGGTCCCATCTTCCACGGAGGCTCCGTTAGGTCAGCCAGTCCCGGCCACTGCGGGGCCCACAGTCCCGAAGCAGGCCCTCGGGTGGCGGGCGAGAAAGCCGCTCCTCCCAGGCTGGTCCCCACGGACCCAGCGGGGAAAGGCGAGAGCGCTCGGCGTGGACGCCAGTGACACTCGAGGGCCGCGGCCACCGCACTCCCGCCCCGGGGGGGGGGGACGTTCTGGTCCCGGGCGGGGCCTGGTCGGCGCGAAGGCTCCGGCTCAGAACGTGGGCGGTCCTCCGCCGCCCGCCCGCCCGCCGGCGTCCCCTCAGCCCGGCCCTCTCCTCCGCCCGCCCGCCCGCGTCCCCTCAGCGCGGCCCTCCCCACGCGTTCGCGTCCCCTCACCGCCCGAGGGTCTAGTCCACTCTTCCACGCAGCTAGCGTCCGCTTAAGGGACGCCCGCCCCGCCCCCTCGGTAGCCCCGCCCCCGACGTGACGTCGCGCCGTCGGGGTTCCCTCCCCACGGGTGGGGTGTGGCTAGGTGAAGCACAGACCTCAGACTGAGCACTCCTGGCCTCAGGGTCCTCCTTCCCAGGCCGGAATATGAAGCCAGGAAACCTGTCCTGCCCACCCTCGCAGGTGTAAGGCCATCTGAATTGAGACCCCTAAGGTCAGGAAGCCCCACCTGGTTCCCTTTTTAACATTTGTGTGGGGGGCGTATGTACACCCTTAAATAAGAGTGAGCAGTAACCTTCACAAAAGGAGGCTGACACACAATTTCTTTAGTGAAGTTTATTTGAATGGAATGGCTTCCCGGCTAATATCAGGCCTGGGAGTAGAAGGGGAGGGTATTAGGCAGAAAGAATAGGAGCATGAAGGTCTAAGCTGGAATGGGGCAGAGAGGCCAGGCAAGAGCAACTGCTCTGGAGTCCCCAGGAGAGGGATGAAGGTGGGGGGCAGAGGGATGTCTTTAAGGAGCAAGCCTTCAGGTCACCCACCTGAGAAAATATCCCAAATGAGAAACCTGACTCTCTATAACCTGTTAGGAAATTTCACATCACGTGACTTAGTTCACCACTGCATGTGTGACCAAGCACATGGCGGAGCCAGGACCACAGTCGTGAAATAGGCCATAGCAAAGACAGCTTAACTCCGCTCAAGTGTAGCCCGATCTCTTCAGGTTACGGGATTCGGCCGAAAGGTGCAGGCCTCTGTTCTAATGTGGACGTGTGTGTGCGTACAGTATACAGGTGTCCATGAGGTTAGGAGGCAACTATTGCAAAATGGTTCTCTCCTTCTACCCAGCGGGTAGTCCGTCCTGACAGGTACCTTTATCTGCTGAGCCATCTGAGCAGCCCCACAGGAGGTTGAGTTCTTCAAGTGTTTCCAACAGTTTGAACCACCTGATTTGAGTTTAAAGCCCAAGCCCTGAAGCATACCCTAGGATTTCTTACTCCAGCCCAAAAGGAATGCAGACCCAGAGCAGATCACGACACCCTCTAAGGACCTTAGCCCTTTGGAGACCCATCCATCTACAAATGCCTGAAGATGAGTGGCTTACCAGACCTGCTAGCTGTTGTCATTCTGCTAGCCATTAACCCCATCCTGAGCTTGGCACTGACACAGTCCCGAGGGGCTATGCACATGCTCCATTTGGTGAATGGAGGCAGGCCCTGAGCAAGAGCCTGCAGAAAAAGCAGTTATTCAAGAAATACATGCTGACTTACTACAGGGATGAGACGGTTTCTTTGGGTATAAATATTCGAGAAAGTCTGAACATTTTATTCATTTGTGACGTCTCCTTGCAGGCATGGTGACAAAATCTACCCTAGCATTCCTGAATGATAGGATGGAATTAAAAAAAAAAAAAATCTGTATTGATTCTTGATTGTTTCTTAACACAGTGGTCTGGGGAAGGGTTTCCACCCGCTTCACAGGGAAGAAGTGGCTTCGACGTAGTGTTGGACAAGCTAGGAGGAGGGCTTAGGCCACCTTTAGCCCACGGATGCCAAGATGATATCTACTGGCAGCTCCTCTGAGCTTCTGGCTGTCACCTGCATCGTCACTGTGTCCAAAAGCAGAAGCCGAGACCGCACAAGGATGTCATGACCACCCCGGAACACTCCTGGAAGTGAGAGGAAGCAGAGCTTTGTGAGGCTGAAGGAGGCTGTGCTGAGAGTGACACATGATCAAGGCAGCGCCTCCATGCTGAGGCACAGCTGGGAGGCCTGGGCGACGCTCACTGCTTCCCTAAGCTCTGGAACTTTGAAGGACATAGTGCTGCAGTAACTATCAATCACTGCAAACATCACTAACTATACATCACCTGAGCCTCCTGCCAGGCTCAAGTGAACGCTCGGGTATGCAAGGCTTATACCTCACGTTAGAGGCTCACAGACAGTGGCTGAATCTGAGAGTGCAGATGAGGGGGCGAGCCCTATAAGAAAATAAAACCACAAAGCAGGTGTCTGACAGGCCCAGGGGACTGAGTTGCTTCATCAAGGCCAGAGGGATGAGCCCTGCTGAGCACGCACTGAAGCAGAACACCTTCGCAACCATGTTTGTAAACACACCCAGCCCCCATCTCCCAAAATAACTACCACCACCCCCCCACACACACACACAAACCACCCAAGGCTCGGTGTGTCTCAACGACAGACCGCCTGCTTTGCCTAGCCTCGCCTTGTCTGACCATCAGCCCTGGAGAGGGATAAAACTCAGGTATGGTGGCTTGCTGAAGGCTGAGGCAGGGGAATTACGAGTTCCAGGAGTCAGGGTTATACATGGAGATTGTGCTGCAGAAATCTGCCTTGCCTCAATCACTGAGTTTCATTCTCAGCTCCATTCCCACAAATGTCTAGGGCAATACAAGCTTTGGCCATTTTTGAGCTAAACACAGGATAGCAAGTATTTACATATGAATTACAAAATAAGTTGCATGAAAATACTCTAGGGAAGAGAGTGGGCACAGGTGCTTCGAGAATGAAGCAGTAGTGTTCATTATATGCACCATTTAATTTTGTATGTGTTGGGAAATTTCCAAGATGAAATGTAGACAGCCATTCTTTTTTTTTAACTTATTTTTAAAAAACGTTAATGTATGTTGGTGTTTTGCATGCATGTATGTCTGTGTTGCAGACGGCACTGGGGCTAATTGTATTTGGTGTTAATTCTGTTCTCCTGAGAGAGGCTATGGACAAGGAATGAGTCAGCACTCAGGTGATTTCCTGTAATCCTTCTTCCCACCTTAATTTATAAACAAAGGCTAGAGACAGTGATTGGTCAGAGAAAGAGGGGGAAGGTGGAGCTAAAGGTTTTGGTGGAAAAGAGAGGGAGAGGGAGAGGGAGAGGGAGAGGGAGAGGGAGAGGATGACTGAGGAGGATGAAGAAGGAAAGTAGAGCAGAAGCACCTGGCCTGGAGAAACGGCAAGTTATAAGGGGTTCCTTATATGGGGAAGATGCTAGTGTAGTGGTAGATCTGCCCAATCTAGGCGCACAGCATGTATTCAAAATAATTGTGTTTTCATTACCTGGGCTTACTATGGCTGGAGATTTACTGCAACATGTCTGTGTGAAGGTGTTGGATCCAGGGGAATTGGAATTACATACAGACAGTTGTCAACTATGGGTATTGGGAATTTTGTTTTGCTTTGCTTAGGTTTTTCTGAAGACTGTCTCAATATGTAGCCCTTAGCTTTAACTTACACAAAAGTTCCTGTTTCTGTCTCTCAAATGCTGAAATTACAGAGTGAGTTACCAGGCCAGGCCCCACACCCACTCTTCTAATAAACAACAACAAAAACAAACCCATAAAGTTGATACTTAGATAAAGGGACATCAGACAAGTCACTGAAAAAGAAATGAGGGGCTGGAGAGATGGCTCAGCAGTTAAGAGCACTGACTGGTCTTCTAAAGATCCTGAGTTCAAATCCCAGCAGCCCCATGGTGGCTCACAACCATCCGTAATGAGATCTGACGCCCTCTTCTAGAGTGTCTGAAGACAGCTACAGTGTACTCACATATAATAAACAAATCTTTAAAAAAATATGAATAGAAGACACTTCATTCAAAATGAAAAAACTACCTTGAAACTGCATTGGGGTCTGGGGAGATGGCATTTGGATCCCCAGCCTTAGACCATGGAACTGCTGCTTTCAGATGACCAGAGAAAAGCTGAGTCACCATGCCACACCCTCTGCAACCAGTCCCATGGGATAAAGGACAAGGCCTCGCCAGGACTATGAGAGCACACAGGCGTTGCTGTGGGGGAAGTTGGATGGTGGCAGACAAAACCCAGGGGCACTCCCACCGGGAAGCTCCTCAAACCACAGACTTTCTTACCAGCTAGCAGCAGCGTGTGAGTGTTCTTGTTTTCTGGCACTTTGTCTGACCTCTCACAAGGATGCATTCCCAAGAACTTCACAATATTGCCCACAGCCTCTGCAGGGAAAAATCCCAGCAACATTAAGCCACAGGTGTATGAGTATTTGTGTGTTTTTGTTGGGTGCTAGTCAAATCCTGGGCCTAACACATTAAGCATGCACTTCCCACCCCCCACCCCAACCCCTCTGAAGAGGCCAGCCCAGTCAGTCCCAAGCTAGGTATCCCTTATTGCTCTGGATTCTTGGTGGGAAACAGGGAGGCACATTGGCCAGCCATAGTATAGTAAGAGATGATGTCAGCAGCATTTTACCTTCAAGTGTCTTGATAGTAGACAGAGTGAATGTTTCCTCCTTCTCAAACTCATCCCCGACCTCATCCCAGGCTGCCTCAAAGTTCACTTTCATGACTTTTTGGATGTGATCAGCCACAGTAACTTCTAGATCCTCCAGCTAGAGAAATGGAGACTTGGTTAGACTTTAGGAGAGACTTCCCGTTCCACATTTCTAGACCTCCCCTCTGAACTCATCTCCTTATCCCTTCCTTCCTGTAGCTCACTTAGCAGATACCTGCCACTGTGGGGACATGGTGGGCTTCAGGACACAGAGCAAGCCCGAGGTACCCAATATAAGTGGCACTGCTTCATCCGACAACAGTCATTTCTCCAGCAGATTCTGTACTTCAACTGTGTCCTCTAGGCCCAAAATAGACGGAACCCTATTGTCATCTCAGCTGTGAATGTAACATAACACTCCCATTCAGTCAGCCTGCACTGGCAGTGTCCACGCAACAAATTCTTTTTTCATTCTTCCAACAGATCTTCACAGAAAACTGTTCTTGCAGGTGTTTACAGGGCATATATACAGCAACCAATGTAGTGAAAGGCAAGCCCTAGCTATAGCTCCTGGGAGAAGAGGTCTTAAGGCATTTCCTGCCTCAGTCATTTTGGCTCAGGAATGGCCATCTCTACTTTGGTCCTTATTCTATACAAGTGTGAATGTCAGATGCATGCTAGTGACTAAGGAACTGTGGCCCAGCAGAGCAAAGGGGCCCAATTATCTAGAAAGCAACATTATAAGAGCAATTCAAGTCTTAAAAATCTTGCTTTCCTTTTGAGCCAATTAAGAATTATCCTAAGAAAAATAATCAGAAATGTGCTGGGCATGGAGGTGCATGCCTTTAACACCAGAACTCAGGAGGCAAAGGCAGGCAGATCTTCAAAGTGAGTCCAGGACAGCAAGGGTTCTGTTATACAGAAAAACCCCATCTTGAATCGTCCCNCCCCCCCCCCCACACACGCACAAAAAATCAGAAATGTATTTGTAAAAATCTGTACACATGTCTGTGAACCACAATCGTGCAGTACTTGCAGAGGCCCAAAAAGGGCATCAGATCCCCTAGAAGTGAAGTTACAGACAGTTCATTACTATGAGGGTGCTAGGAATTGAACTTGAGTCCTCTAACTGCTGATGCGTCTCTTCAGTCCCAGACATGATCCTCTTACCACATACTCATCCTCATAGCCTTCTTCATCCATTTCTCCCGTGTTGGGGTCACAGTCCTTAACAGTGAACTTCATCACACAGCTGAACGTGCATGCCACTGTGGGGAAGAAGGGTTGGATGAAGAGCAGGTGGCCATGACCTGCCCTTCAGGCAGCATTAATAACAGCTAACATGCTATCAACCCCAGCATGCCGGGCAAAGAAGGCACCACCTTAGAAAAGAAAAGCTGGTGATACCACTGGAGAAGTGAATTTGAGATGTCTGGTCGTTTGTGCCAGTCTCTGAGGAATACTGTGCTACAGTAAGAGTACTTGTCTGAAGACCAAACGGGCCTTGATTCTAAAGTTACAACCAACCTAACTGAGGCTCAGCTTCTTCAACTTATTAATAGGCAGTACTTAGCCTCATAGAGTTGCTGTGAGAAAGAAATAAGATAATATATGAAAAGAACTTGGGCCTATGCAATTCTTTTTTTTTTTTTTTTTTTTGGTTTTTCGAGACAGGGTTTCTCTGTATAGCCCTGGCTGTCCTGGAACTCACTTGGTAGACCAGGCTGGCCNTAGCCCTGGCTGTCCTGGAACTCACTTGGTAGACCAGGCTGGCCTCGAACTCAGAAATCCGCCTGCCTCTGCCTCCCGAGTGCTGGGATTAAAGGCCTGTGCCACCAGGCCCGGCGGGCCTATGCAATTCTTATACCTTAATCAGAGTTTCTGTGTTATCCTTAATGCATGGACTCCCATGAAGTGTGAATGGTATCTACAGAGCTCACCAGCTGTGGGGTCTTCAGTGGGCAGAGCTACTAGTGTGTAGCAGGTCCCAGGCTGGTTGTAGGGCAAGCTCCGCACAGGCACATAGGAGAGCACTTCATATGCCTCAGTGGGTTCCATCTGCACTGTGACATTCTCCAGAGTCTGGTCATTGAGAGTGTTTGTGCAGTCAAACTGGATAAGGTGGAGTGGGGTTCAGATGTTGCTATATGGGAAGAGTTAGGATGTACAGCCCCCCCCCCCCCCAACACACACACCATGCCCCTGCCTAAGCCCTCTGCCTGGTTGAACATTCGCAGGCTAAATAAGTCCTGGACAAGGAGAGATGAGACACAGCAATCAAGTTACCACCCCCCACCCCCCCTCCCCGCAAGCCCTAAAGGACTCATCAGACCTGGGATTGCCCCTGGGCACAGGTACCAGTTGGGTTTCAGGTTGCCCTGCTTACCTGGAACACCAAGTGACCAGAGAAGGTGTGTTTGGTGCAGCGGATGACATACTCAGTCTCGGACTCGGTGAGGGCCACTGGCTCAGGAGAGGACTTGAAGAGAGGCCCTAGCCCCTGGAACTCAGGCACCGCTGCTAACTGCTCTGAAAGCCACGGGCCACATTCACTTGGTTTCTGGATCTCCACACCAATTTGTGTTGGTTTCTAGTAAAACCCTCAGGTCCCATACCCTCCCTGAGAGGAAGACACTTGCATGTCTAACTGGCTGCTTGCTCTTTGTCAGCATGTTCCATTATAACTCATGAGGCTCTGGTTCAAGTTGTATAACCCTCCGGGAAGATCCACTGTTTCTTACTCGAGATGTCTGAAGCAATTCACTAAGTGGGAAACCCCAATGTCTCAGGCCTAATCCATCTGAAGATCCTCACCTTTAGTTCATTACTGATTCTCTCTCTCTATCTGTCTGTCTGTCTGTCTCCTGTCAAGATTAGAGCGGACAGCTGTCAGCTGTCTGACACGAGTTTTAGGAGCTGAATGTAGGCCCTCTGAGAGAGCAGCATGTGCACTTAGCTGCTGAGCCTTCTCCTCAGCCCTCAACAAGGACTCTTAAAGATGTGAAGCTTAGGAAAGGACTGCAAGGATGAGCTGCTTCCTTTAGAAACACAGCCTGGGGCTGGAGACGTGGCTCAGAGGTTAAGAGTCCAGAGGTCCTGAGTTCAATACCCAGCAATCAACCGAATGGTGGCTCATAACCATCTATAATGAAATCTGATGGCCTCTTCTGTCCTGCAGTCATATATACAGGCAGAACAATGTATACATAATCTTTTTTTTTTTTTCCCCCTTTTTCTTCTCTGGAAGGCCTAACTCTGGAGTCTAGGCTACCTTCAACCTTGTGATCCTTCTGCCTCAGCTTGCTGAGTCTTGAGATCAGAAGTGAGTGCTATTATGCCCAATGAAGAGCTACTTCAGAATGTGCAGAAACACCAGACATGGTAGCACAGACTTTTAACCCCAATTACTCAGAAGACCACAGCAAAAGGATCCAACTCAAGGCTGCTTGTGGTACAAAGGGAACTCAAGGCTACGTGTGTGCCTCATTAAGATGGCTCAGCATCACAAAGACAACAGGGCTATATATAGTCCAGTGCTAGGGGACTTGCACCCAGCATGCTTGGGGTGCTAGGTTAAACTGTAGCACTAAAAAATGAGTGAGTAAACTAACTAACTAACTAAAACAGACTTCTTTGGGAACCTTTAGTAACCTGTGGGTAAGACTCTTCTCTATGCATCATGGCATGTCCTAGCCCTGCGTCACCATGCCTGAACCAGGCTAATGCTAGTATTCTGATAGGCTGAAAGCAGAATACAGTTGAAGATAAAGCTAGGTGTCTGTAAAAGATGTCCACCTCTACCAGCTTCAGACAATGATCTTTCCTGATCCTAGGCAAGATTTCTCTCTGGTGGTCACTCGTCAGCTATGTTAGTCACAAGGCTTGATGAACTGTTACAGCAGCAACAGGGAACAGATACAGGACAAGAGGATTAGAGATAGGCTGAGCTCAAGTTCCTGGACACACAGTCTTTAAGTTTCAAATATAGTGTTTTAAGAGTAGACAAAGCTTATAAGGCAACATGGACTGCACACATAAAGAACCAAAAGCACAGCACAGGGTCTCCGAATGCCAGCTAAGCTCCATCAGGTCATGAGCACTCAGAGTCAAACGAGAAAGAAACTGGCCTTCTCTATCCCCCGGCTCTCTTTAAAAGTCCTTTGTGCTGGGCTGAAATGCAGGGCACCAACCACGCAGGCCAGCATCTACCACTGAGGCATGCACCATCAGCAGCTGGCAGGCTCTGAAGTCACAACTACTGACCATAATGACATGACTCACCTTGGAAAATCTCCTGCCGTGTGGCTGCTACCTTCTCCGGCTGTTTGACTGCTGCGGTGGCGGTACTTTCTGCAAGAGCAAGCACACCTGGTGTGGTAACCCACAGCTCTAGTCACAGGCAGCATGGTGCTGCAGAGCCCATGCTATTACTTGGGGGTTGTAAACGTCAACTCTCCTGAGAGAGAAGCATGCAAGGAAAAGAGCAAGCTGTCAGCATGGCTGTCCATACCGACTAGGGGCAAGGGGGCAAGGGCTACTCCCTGTGCAGTACACCAGCCTATCCTTGTACACTCTATAGTCCAGGGAAACAGATGGGCCCTGGGGAAGAAAAGGGCCTTACCTGGTCTCTGCTCTGCCATAGGCGTGGTGGCCAGAGGCACAGACTTGAGGTCAAACGGCTTCTCTGATGGTTCGAGCGTGTACTGCTGCAGGGCTTTCTCCAGACCAGGGATGGACACGGTCAGACCTAAAGCCAGTAGAGTTATTCTGCCTGGCCGGCATGACAAAGAGGCATGGCGTGCCTAGGGAGGACAGAGGCCGGGGACCCCTACCATGACTGGTGGATATGCTGATACTGACATAGTCATGGAACCTGCGAGCTCTACTCCCTCCCTGTCCTCTTCCTCCTTCCACAGGGTTGGCAGGTAGGTAAATACGAAATAAGTTTAAGTGCTGGTACGAAGACAGAAGCCAACATACCAGGCTTAAAGATTTTTATTAATGACTGTTTTGTACTCTGGACATTGACCTGAGGGGATTGTCATGAATTCCAGGCCAGCTTAAGCTACATAATGAGGTAACTATCTCAAAAAAAAAAAAAAAAAAAAACACGGAAGTTTTGGACTGAGGATACAGCATGGTGGTGGAGACTTGCCAAACGTATGCAAGTCCTGAGTTCAAACCAGAGTAACACACAAGGAGCACTTAATTTACTTGGCTATTTCCATTGACTGGATCAAGCCATGTGGCCCTGGGTCTTCTGAGGTTATGGCAATCCAAGAGACTGCTATACAACTCCAGAGAAGCATGAATGGTCTTGGGTGTTTTGGCTCAGGGACAGCACACCTGCTCTAAGGCCACAGGAAGGGAAGGTCCTGGTCACCAGGGACGCCTTACCATTTAGGATGTAACCTGCGTTGAGAGCCTTCTGCCTCTGCTCCAGAACGTTCAGATAGAAGGTGGCTCTGTCTCTCACTTCATTGTCGTCGTCCATCACACACCTGCAGTCAGGACACAAGGCACTCCTGACTGAGCCTAGCCAGTGGGGCTGAGGGACCCTGCAGGACTGTATGGGGATGGCAGGGCAAGGCAGAGCTCTTAAAGCTCAACAGTAAGCTGGGCATGGTGGCGCATGCCTTTAATACCAGCAATTGGGAGGCAGAGGCAGGTGAATTTCTGAGTTTGAGGCCAGCCTGGTCTACAGAGTGAGTTCCAGGACAGCCAGGGCTATGGGCTATATAGAGAAACTCTGTCTCGAAAAAACAAACCAAAAAGCTCAACAGTATAACATACAAGGGGCTGAAGGGGCTGATGCAGCTCAGTGGTTGCGCAGCTCTCTAGTAACGATCTCACCCAGCCATACCCTTGAGCTCAGAGGAGTACACGTCTGGACTCAGCAGGCACTAAACACCACACAAAGTGCACAAATATACACGCAGGCAAAACGCCCTCACAAATAAGATAAACATAATCAAATCATCATCGGATGGGGTGCCTTGCACCTTTGATTCCAGCACTTGGGAGTCAAAGGCAGGAGGATGTCTGTGAGTTTGAGGCCATCATGGTCTACAGAGACAATTCCAGGCTGGCCATGGCTATATAGAGAAATCCCACCTTGATGACTAGATTTTTGAATAAAAGGCAGACTGGACCCAAGGGAACACTGCTATGCACTCGGGCTATGCTTCTGGGCTGAGACTCACCTCTTCAGCAACACCAAGATACTCGGCAACATCTCTTCGTTCTGGGCTCCAAACTTAGCCAGAGCACTTACTGCACCTAGTTCCAAGGTAAATATGACTCACCCGCAGTCCTCGGCCCACTGCCAGAGTGCTGAGGCTACCCACCAATGTTCAGAGTGGGAATCCATGCAGAAGAGCTGGGGGTGGCACCGCTGACACAATCGCAGAACAGATCCCATGTAATCCTAGTGGGTCTCGGTGCTACCCAGGCCTCTAATCCCTCTTCCAGTCACTGGAGAAAGGGTGACACACACGTGGCTCCTGTTCTAGGGCTCTAGGGGCAACTTTCAAATGAGTAAGGCGACACACACTATCAACACTACTTCTGAGCAGCTTCCTTTGTAGCTAAGCCTGAGAGTAAAACATGAAAAAATAAACCATCACTTATGATTAACTACTAAAAGAAAATTTGCCTACAAGGGCATAGAAGTAAAAATGGAAAATAAGATGAAATTACAAACAAGATGGTAGGGCTGGAGAGATGGCTCAGTGGTTAAGAGCAATGGTTGCTTATTCTTCCAGAGGTCCTGAGTTCAATTCCCAGCAACCACATGGTAGCTCACAACCATCTGTAATGGGATCTGATGCCCTCTTCTGGTGTGTCTGAAGACAGCTATAGTATACTCATATAAATGAAATAAATCTTTAAAAAACAAACAAACAAAAAAACAAGATGGTAGACTGTTAGATGACTGACTTATAAAAGAAGATAAATCTTGTGGTGTGTGTTATCTCTCCAGGTATGGTGGTACATCCTTAGGATTCAGCACACAGAAGGCTGAAGCAGTACGATTTCAAGTATGAGCCAGCTTGGCTATAGAATAAGACCCTATCTCAAAAAATAAAAACAAAAAACTCTTAAGTACAAATATACAATGAAATTTAAAAAAAATTAAATTGTAAAAAATCATTTATCCATTTGGCATCTAAAATCCTTCTGACAATGTAAAAAACAGCTTATGAGGCCATGTCCCCAGTGTGCTTGTCCCCCTGGGAGCTTAGGTCCTGTTGCTGGGCAAATTCACTGCCAAAAGAGCTAAGAGGCCAGGATCACCCCAGCTCAGATATACCTGCCCGAACCTCTTCATGCTCCAGGACCACACGGTTGTAGATGAAGCGAATGTACTTGGACGGGTTGTTGGTCTTGGGCCCCTCCTGGCCCAGCAGGTGCAGGATTCGGGTGGCTAGCACAGTGAACTCGCAGTCCTCAATGAACTCGCACAGGTGTGACAATCCTGTCTCCTTGCTCTCTGAGTTCTCCTCAATGATGCTGATGATGCAGTCCACAATGGCACGCTTGTACTCAAAGCCGCCCTGCAGAGAGAAGGGTCTAGCTGAGCAAAGAGCTCACATCCTCTGGAGACCAGCGGAGGCCCAGAGCCTGGGCAGGCCCAGGGACAACCCTCCATAGGTAGCCTGGAGGCAGGAACCTCGGTTCCTGTCTCTTTGTTGAATAAAACAAAAGGCTTGGCCTTCCAATTCTAACACGAGAAAGATGAATGGAAACATTTTAGACCCCATTTCCTCGGCTGAGTGTAACAACATTACATTAGTGAACTGTTGTGTGCCATTTAAGCTGGCTGTGGAGGAAGGGAAGGGATGCTCCCTAACCCTGTCCTGGCCTCACACCCAAGCATGTTTTGTCTTCCAAGAGCCCCTGTCCAGGGATGACTGTCATCTGTCCTGTGGTAAAAGGAAAGGAGAACAGCAGTACAGTCCAAGAGTGCCAACTGCACCTTTGGGGACCGCAGAGTAAATCATGTGAAGTAAAGCCCATGCCTCTGAGGATAGCTAAGCAAAGCACTCCCAAAGCAAAAGACTCCCTTCAGCTCATCTCAGTGTAAAAACATGTGTGGTGGGAACGGCCAACTGCAAGTCTCAGCTAGCAGGAGACAGGGTCAGCAAGGGTCTCCAATGACTCCTCCTTCCCCCAGGCTTTCCCACTTACTCCTGTGGGATACAGTGAATGCTCTTATGTCCTACTGGCTACCTGCAGTTTATTGCTCTCTTCCTTTACTCCTGCGTGCTATAGACCTAACAGACCCACTGACGTGAAACAGAAGGCTCAGCTATGGGAGATTATTCTCCACACAGAACGGAGATATGAAAAAACTGGAGTGGGTAGCACACAAGGCTGGGAAAACAATATGGTGACTCCTCACAACACCAAGGACAGAATTATCTGATCAGTAACTCCGTTTCTCGGGATCAGCAACAGAACAGATTGCAGAAGCACCTGTCACAGGGACGACAGCATGGTGTTCACAAAATGAAGCCTGTTCACTAAAGGAATACTAAGCATTGAAAAGCAGGAAATCCTGATACATGCTATGATATAGATGAAACCTGAGAGTGTAAGCAAAATAAAGGAGACAGAAAAAGATGAGCACTTCACCATTTCCCTCAACTAAGATAACTGCAGCAGTCAGATCATAAACATAGAGGACAAGTGTGAGTATAAAATCTCTGAGAAAAACTAAGAGGTTGGGCTGCTAAAAGCACGTTTCCAGAAAGAGGGCTGTGGTTTGATTGCCAGCAGCCGCAGTTTGACTCCCAAGCACCCGTAACAGAGCTCCATGGGATCTCTCGCCTTCTGACTTCTGAAGGCACCAAGCATGCACATGGTATGTATACATACATACATACATACATACATACATACATACATACAGCCAGACACTGACATATAAATACAATGGATAAATCTAACTGAAAAAAAAACAAACAAACAAAAACAAAAGTCTGGAGGGGGCTGTAGAGACAGCTTAGTGGTTAAGAGTACCAGTTCTTCTTCCAGAGTAGAGGACTGAAGTTCCCAGCACCCCCATCCGGCAGCACACAGATGCCAGTAACTCCAGTTCCAGCGGACCTAACGCCCACTCTGCTCTGCATAGCTGCATAGACACTGTACTTACACACACACACACACACACACACACACACACACACAGATAAAATACATTTTTAAAAAAATGTAAAAATTGGGGGCTAGAGAGATGGCTCAGTGGTTAAGAACATTGACTGCTCTTCCAGAGGTCCTGAGTTCAATTCCCAGCAAGCACATGGTGGCTCACAACCATCTATAATGGGATCTGATGCCCTGTCCTGGTGTGTCTCACATACCTAAAATAAATAAATCAAGAAAACTTAAAAACTACAAAGTTTTGATGAGCTAAACATAGTTGTGCATGTCTGTAATTCCATCTCCCATGCACAGACTCCAACACCCCTCACATATAGAAATAGAGTTAAGAAAAAGGTTCCAGATCAGGGTAGAATCTAGGTCAGTGGTACAAGGCCCTGACCTGATCCTGGCATTCTTCCCATCCACCTCTGTGGGTGGGATAGCACATGAGTGGCTGGCTGGGCTGCTGCTGAGGCCCGCCATCCAGCCCATGGGTGTTCGTGACCATGCACTGGAGTGTGTAGACTCAGAGCACACCTTCTCTCCTGTTCTGGCTTTCTTTCTGCTTTCAGTGTCAGGAATCAAGTGCCTTATATCCATCTCTCTGGCCCCTCATTTCACCTTTCGTGTGTCTGCCTTACAGGTTATTCTGAAGAACAAATAAGGTGAGATCTGAGCCAGGCATGGCCCATACCTGTAATTCCAGCACTCAAGTTACTGAGGCAGGACAATCCTAAATTCACGGTCAGCCGGGACTACATAGGGAGAACTAATATCAAGGGGAAAAGGGAAACAAGGTGCTGTGTGCTCAGTGTGCGACCACAGTGAGTGAGGTACCAGGCTATAAACCCCCAAACGCTGCTTCATTCTCACTGCTGCAGGCAGCATGACAGATGTCAGCAGGAGCAAGGCAAGTTCTCAGGTCTGAGTGCTCCAGCCCCTCAGGGAGGGCCATTCATAACCTTCACTGCTACAGAAAGCATGTAACATTCTGGGAGGCAGCCAGAAAGCTCACAAAGCCTGGGCTTTTTCAGTGAGAGAAACTTGTGCTTTTGGGCCAGAGGCACCTGAGCTCAGATACCACAAAATGTTCTACTTGTTTTCAGAATTACCTGGGAGGCAGGTCATTCCATTCAAGTCACACTTAGCCTCGTGTTCCAGTTTTTTTAGATGGGTCCAGTGTATCCCAGGTTAACCTTAAAATCACTATGTAGCCAAGGATGGCACCTTGAGCTCTGAACCTTGTTTCTGCTTTCCAATTGCTATGATGTACAATACAGGTATGGGAAGTGCAGGTACATACCACCTATCCAGTTTATACAGTGCTGGAGCCAAGTCAGGGCTTTGAGCATGCTAGGCAAGCATCCTACAGTTGAACTACTCCTTCAGTTCCCAGAATCCTTTTTACTTTTTTCTTTTTAAAAATGTGTGTGTGTGTCTATGTGAGGATATGTGCACAGAAGTACAGGTACTCAGAGAGGCTAGGATATGGTGCTGAATTTCCTATAGCTGGAGTTAAAAACAGTTATCAACTGCTAAATATGAGTCCAAAGTTTGATTCTCTGCAAGAGCAGTATGCACTCCTAAACTTTCTCCAGACCCTTTTAAAAGAAAAACAAACAAACAAAACAAACAAACAAAAAACTAACACGTACACACATACTTATCATTTTGTGTGTATGTTTTAAAATGTGTGTGAATACAGGGCTATATATCTCAAGTCACAAACATGGACAGGAGGTCAACTTTTAGGAGTTGTTTCTCTCCTTCCAGCATGGAATCCAGGGATTGAAATCAAGTCATTAGGTTTGTTTAGTAAGCCTCCAGACTGCTGGGATTCAAGGTAGGCACCACTATGCCCAGTGGAAGTTCATTTCTTACAGATATGCATTATGGAGGCAGAGACAAGTGGATCTGTCAGTTCAAGGCTAGCCTGGTCTATAGAGTAAGTTCCAGGACAGCCAGATCTATTCAGAGATCCTGTCACAAAACTAAAACAAACAAACAAACCAACAAAAACCTGGCACCCATGTTGTGTTTTCAGCCCTAGTTTTCCAAGCGCTGCTGACTGACATGTAGCATCACCCTGCGCCAGACTTCATAACAGAACCCATGCCCCACCTCTCTGCATAAGCACTGCCTTGGGGCACCTGCTGGACCTGTTGCCATGCTGGTGAGTCACACATCACTACTGTAATTATGACAGCGGCTGCTGTTGATTCGTCTGTGCACGGAGTCCAAAGTGCCGCAGGCGCGGAAACAAGCTGTTTAACAGTGTTCTGAGCTTAACACCAAGAGACGGGTTTGGCAGTCAGACCATTCTTTGCACCAACAGAATGTGTAGGACCCCAGCGGCCCCTCCCTTACCTCTTCCCTTAGCATGGTGAACAGGAAGTTCATAAGCACAGCATGCTTTCGAGGATACTTCTGGCACAGGGCGCTGATGGCCTGGACAACCACCACCTGGGATAGAGAGACCTGAGTGAGTGGCAGTCCCTGACAGTCCTGGGGACTTGCTCACTAAATGCCACAAAGTCCCTCCTTAGGCAAGACATGCCCTGGGCTCAATGTAAGATGAAACCAGGAGGAACACTTCTCCATGCTGGGGCACAAGTCCTGAACCCACCTAAGGCAGGGGAACATGGCAGTCTTTGCAGACTAAGTGTGGTTCAGTCTCCAAGCCCTGTCTGGCCTGCTTCTCCCGTCTTTCCCGTTTTCACCTGACATTCCATTCTGCTCTCTTCCTGAAGTCTCTTTGGCATTCCTACTTCTTCCCTCTGCTCTCCCCTCCCTTGTCTTTCACTGATTCAAGTCCTCTGTGGCTCTCACATCACCCCTCTTGTAGGCTCCTAAGCCAGTTCATCTTCTGAGATCCAAGTCTCCTCAAACGCATCCTCCACTGTCCAGAAGGGTTAGGTTATTCTCATATGCAAATCTTACCACATGGCCTTCATATAACCCACAGGCAGAGCAGGTTTCTGCCCAGTTTGTACAACCCACACTCTAGAATTTATCCTGCTGAATTAAAAACTGCTCCTACCATTATCTGCTGACAGAAACTCTGCAGTGGCAGATTTCATGACTCCACTTATATAACAATGAAATAATCTAACTATGCAAAATAAGAATAGATTAGCGACTGTCAAGAATCAGGGGTGAGGGGCTAGGAAAGGAGAGCTTGAGTGCTGACGAGTGATGATAAGTCTGCCTGTGGTGGCGATTCTGAAATGTATCACACATGCATCTTGTAACCAAAGACATTGAAGTAAGCTCTCTAGATTATACAACGGCTGGTGTCCTCATTAACTATGACTGTGCTGGATATGAGTACTAGAGCTGAGAGACATGCCCAGGGCTTTCCTCTTATTTATTTAGTTACAACCTCCCATGGGTTATTTTAAAAAAATATTTTTAAAAAATATGTTGGGTGGTGGTACAAGCTTTTAATCCCAGCAATCAGGAGGCAGAGACATGCAGATTTCTGTGTTCAAGGCCAGCCTGGTCAACAGAGTGAATGCCAGGACAGTCAAGGCTACAAAGAGTAACTCTGTCTTTAAAAAAATAGAAAAAGAAAAAAGAAAGAAAGAGTAATAGAAGCCAGATACAGTGGCATACATCTATGATTTCGGCATTTGGGAGACGGTAGGAGGATTACTCCAAGGTTAACACTAGCCTGTATTCTACTGAGTTTTAAGTCACCCTGTTTAGAAAAACCAAAAACAACGACAATAAGGACAACAAAAGGCAGGTAGGGTACTACATATCAGTAATCCTAGTAGTAATGAAGGCGCTCAAGCAGAATACTGAATTCAAGGCCGAATGAGCTACATAGGGAGACCCTGTCTTGATTTGAAAAATAGAAAAGATATGTTCCAAACCACCATCCTTCCGAACAACTTTTTTACAATTAGAACTTTATCATGAGTTGTAAGTCAGTAAACAACCGTAGCCTGTTCTGACCTCAGCACTTTTACCTGATCCCCTGATGGCTTGTCTCCTGCCCTTTCTCCCTGGCTCACACTGCCTTCCTCCCCAGCAGCTGCTACTTCAGGTCCAGCTCCTCACTGCATCTCAGGCCACTGCTCATTTACATGTTAAAGCTTACTCTCCCAACAGATAGCTCCTACCTGCCCCATCTACTGCTGCCCCACTTCTGAAACTCTAGCGCAGACGGCAAGAACTCAATAAAAATGGCAAGAATGAATAAACAACAAACAATAAACCCCTTCCTGGCTAAAAGGTACTGTATTTAAGGTTCAAAGGGACAGAGGATCAAAGACCGGGAGGAAGGACCCAGAGCATGGACAGCAAGCTCAGAACATCTCCCTTGTCTTGGGGACTGCAGGCTGTGAGGGTACTGGGTACCTTGAACTCATCTGAGATCTCGGACATGAAGGAAGAAATCTGCTTCATGAGGCGGTCAATGCTGCTCTCACTCCCCGTCTTGAGCAGGGTGGTGATGGCCAATGTGGCGATGCTCCGGTTTGAGTCTGTAACCAGGTTTTCCAGGTCTAGATTGCAGGCAGTCACCGCTGAGGGGTGCTTCATAGCCACCTGCAGAGGGAGGACGGACACTGGGTAGACCCAATTCTGTCATTTCACCTATAGGGTAGGCCTGGCCAGAGGTCCTTTGGGGACCATGTCTACCCACCTCCCAGTACATTCAGGGGGAGAGGACACCAGCTAGACTAGCCTGCCCCCCTCCTCTCCACTCAACTCTTACCTTATTGAGGGTGCGCACAGCAGCATAGCGAAGTGCAGCCTTGGGTGAGCTACAGAAAAGCTGGAGCACTGCAGGGAGGAAGACACATGTCACCAGGCTGCCCTTGATGCCAGGCAATGGAATGTCAGTGGAATACCTGGGGTGCCCAGGAAATAGCATGGGATCGAGGTGAACAAGCTCTTGGGCTAGTCACACAGAAGCCTTCTGCTTAGCAGAAGCCAGTAGAACTGCCTGAACCTTGTCAGCAAGGGCCCCGTGGGAGTCAATGGCCGTCATAGACTAAGCACCTGCCGAGTGCTAGGCCCTCACTGAGTGGATGCTGTGTCTGTCTGATTCTCTGAACTCCCAGCGAACAGCGGCAAAGAACCTCAAGTGACTTTCAGTAGCAGCTACCCGACAGAAACAGGGTTAAGTCACGGGCTGTCCACATCTGCAGCCCACTTAGCCACCTCTCTATGTTCATAGGACCCAGTGGGACATACCTCAGCACCAAGCTAGAGGGCTAAATCCTCTCTCAAAGAGCAAATTGATTTCTCTCTGGATCAGTGCTAAAGAGTTGACCCCTGCTGTGTATATTAGGGACTACACTATTCCCTCAGCCTGCCTGCCCAAAGCTCACAGCTAAAGTCTATGTTCCAGTATAGTCTTGAATGGGACTGTATTCTAGAATATCAGAATCCCTTTCCTTATTGCTTAGCTTTTATTCTCCTACTTATTTATTTATTTATTTATTTATTTATTTATTTATTTATTATTTTGGAACTATTTATTTATTTATTTATTTATTATTTTGGAACTAACATTTTTCCTAAAAAAGATGGATGATATATCTCTTAAAACCTCTACTTCTTATCTTTCATTTTCTGGAAATATGAGGCTATCATAGGAGTACATTAGTCTCTATAGTCAGAGAGTGAATGCATGTTTGTTTGTTCCCAAGGAGGGAGGGAAACTACTTCCACAATTGAACCCATCTTCCTACCAGTTTAGTATCACCACTGTGGGGACCTCTAGAACAGTCCAGTCATTACAACTCTTACTTTGTTGCCTCTGGGCGTGTCCTAAGTTAGTTATTCATCCCTCTCTCCTCCTCGTTCAACCCTATGTAGACCCTTCTTGACCTCTCAGCATAGCTACTGTTCTGCAGCAGCTCTTTAGCTTTTCAAGCCCCGGGTGCATATCCTCTACTCCCTACCAATGCCAGCATCTGGCAGGAGGACAGGCACTGCTCTGCTGGGTAGAGCAGAAAACAACTGAAAGCTGTTGGCTTCTCCTTAGTAACACACAGATTGCATCCATACTTGTTTGTCACACCACTGAGTAGCCTGTGCAGATCCCACCTGTACCACCTACAGCAAGAGGGCCTTTTGTGTTTCAGAATGGAAGTGAGACCTGGCGAGGAAAGTCAGACAGAGGGCAGTTGTGGTGAGTCCAGCTGGGAGCTCCTGTGCTGCCCCATGAGCAAGCACCCTGCTTTACAGGTCCTGGGCCCCACCCCGAGTCCTCCTCTGGAACCGGCTGCCCTGGCAGTGCCTCACCAGCACTGAGATGGAACTGAAAGCATCCCTCTGTTAAAGCAACACCTGCATCAGCCCTGCATCATGGCCTATCTGGAGATCTCTGGCTCAGGGCCTGTGCCCAGCAAGGAAGGGGATATACAGAGACCTGACACAGCAGGGGCCAGCTCTTTGGCACTGCAGTCTGGCAGGTTGACAATGGCCGAGGCAGCTTCATACACCACCATCTCATGCTTGTTACGCAGGCAGCTCTCGATGAAGTCAAACAGCGGGCTGTCACGGCTACAAAAGAACAAAGCAACAAGAAGTTGGGGACAGTCCAGCAGTGCAGATGGCATCATCTAGCTGGCAGGAGACCAGCATCCTCACCTGCCATCTTCTTCCTCTAGTTGCTTGCTGGCCACTCGGATCATCATGCAGTAGGCAAAGGGGGACTTGAGGCCGTGCCGGGTGAACTTACTGATCATCTTGCTCACGGCCAGTCGGTCATTCTTCCGCACATGGTACAGAAGTCCGAGGGCATGGTACTACAAGACAGAGGCAGCATGGGAGACAGATACACAGCCCTGGGAAGGGCACTCTGTCTCTCTAGCTTCACCCTTCTTGTTTAAGAAAAGCACAGCACTCACATCTACACAGAGGGGCTGAAACAACTCCCAAGCACTCCACGGAACCAACTCCAGTGTCGTGCTCAACACACCACATACATGATGTTCTCATTTGCACCAGAGTTTTGGACCCTGCAGGTATCCTGACCATGTGAGAGAAGACACCAGAAAAAGAGCTGCAGCAGACAGCTAGGGCAAGACCTGAACATAGCCCCGTGGGACACAGGACACAAACCCAACACCCAAAGGACTGGCCTGCTTATTTGTCCCACTGTGGCCAAGCTGGCTTTGGAGGTCTAGAAGCCCAGAAATAGCACTTTTAGAAATGTAAGTTACCAAGGTCACTTCCCATTCATCCTGTTCATTCTTCGTCAAGTGGCATGTGAGGGCCAAGGTATGGCAGGTGTGTGCTTTCCATGTGGTAAGAGCCTCTGACCCTTAGAGGTGTATACTAAAGCATCATTACTGACCCCAAAGACATGATCCACACAGAGTGAGGAGAACAACAATCACTGAGGGAAAGGGACAAGCTGCTTTCCCATCCCTCATTGTGTATGTCTTCTCATTTAACCCCTGCTCTTCCAACTTTCCAGAGAAATTGAGGCTCAGAGAGAGGCATATCAGGTTTAGGTTACAGAGGAAAGTTTCTCAGATGGAAACCCCATGTCACTGACAGAACCAGCTCAGCAATGGTTTGGACTGTGGCGGCCATCGGCCTACCTGGGCCGGGTGGGTTGTAACAGCCTGTATTCCAAAACATCCCCATCTACCGTTCAATATACTTGGTTATGTCAGCAGCGTCCAGTGAGAAACCCTTCCTCCACACCCATGTGCCGCCCTGGCTGCTTCTCTCCAAGTCCCCATCTCTCACACCCAGTGACAAAATAAGAGCCTGTCCTGGCCAGAGGCCACCGGAACTTGTGGAGGTTGGACAATGACAGTGTGCTGTGCCCCTGCTTGTTTTCAGTGTCCCTCTCACCTGTACCATGATGTTGTCACTGGACGCCGCCTCCTGGGCCTCATTCACCCAGCGCTTGACCACATCGAAGCTGCACTTCAGCAGGTGCTGCGGGCAGGGGGACTTGTTAAAGGGTTAAAAGGAAAGGTGCCCTTCTTGTCACACCCCTGTCGTCTCTCATATTCAGTCAGGTCCTCCTCGCTATCCAGAGCCCAAGACCATGGATGGATAGCCAGCCAGCTGTCACCCTCACTCCCCCCCTGCCTGGCAGCTTTCCTGTCTGATGCCAGTCCTGACAATCTACCATGTAAGGGGCGAGTCAAAGCCACTCACCCCAGCTCTTCCCAATGGACCCAGAGTGTCTGATTCCCCTCTGACAACGGCCTCAGCCATTTTATTCTACCTTCAACCCACCCTTGCAGGCCCCAGTCACAGCTATGTACCAGGGAAGACACGAGGGCGGAGCTAGAGACACTGGGAACCTTGTCCACAATCGCTTGTTTCATGTAGCGTTCAACAGCTTGCAGCATGGTACTCTGTGGTGGGAGAAGCAGGCTCAGACGTGGAAGCAATGGGGTGCAGAGCAAAGCAAACATTTCAGAAGCTCCTACTGAGTCGCTCCCACCCTGCTCCTCTACTTGATTCAGATAGCTGCAGACAACCTAGAGTATGCTCGAGAGCCTGGGAAGCGGGTAGAGGATGGAAGGACTCACGTCAGTGATCTGGCAGAGGGCACGGACAGCAGGACCACGGTAATTATCCTCTTTCCCAGTCATGTCTTTTGTCAGGCTGCCGGGGAAAGGAGGCATCATTGACATGCAGGGGTCACAGGCCATCCTTCTTCTCCAGTCCACACCACCACACCAGTGATGTGACCACCACACCAGTGATGTGACCACCACACCAGTGATGTGACCACCGCACCAGTGATGTGACCACCACACCAGTCTGCCAGCTACTGCTCCTTCTGTTCTCACCCCTCCAAGCCAAACAGCAGCTCCAGGGAGTTTGACGGAATTCAAAACAGAGCCAGGCATAATGGGACTACATGCTTGCAATCCCAGCACTCAGGGGCAAAGGCAGGAGGATCGCCATCAGCTCAAGGCTTCAGCAGCAGCAGACAGAGCAGCTTCTCAGTGAGCTGGGCTTTCCTCTGCAGGCCTCTCACCTGCCATTGCTCAGTCTGGACCTTTCTCCTTCCCAATCCAGATCATTCTGGAGATCTGTCCTAATCCAAAGTCAAGCTGTTGTCTGAAGGAACTCTGGCCAGCTTGAGCATGGCGAGCACATCTCTGGCAGCCCTGACCCTTCTCCCCCATTCCTCTGCCTTGTTAAAAACTGTTAGATCACATTCCTAAAGCTATCTGCCAAGGACCATTCCTTATTAGGCACTTCCTCCTCCTGAGGCTGACTACCTAGGTCCAGCAATCAAAAGCCCACTTTGGCTCACCTAATTAACATGTCTAATTATAATTAAATACCTCCTCCTAACACTGTCCCCCACTTTTACCTTTATTACTATTTACCTATTGGCCAAGTCTCTCTCCTCTATCCAGAGGCAGTCCTTTGTCGCACTCCAGGGCAACCATTCCTGCCCCTTCTCCCTTGTTCCTTCCCCTTCTTCCTCATCCTCTGTCTGTCTCTTATTCCCTTTCCTTTGTCCTTCTGGAGCAAATAAATCTCCTTTGTGCTCAGAATTTGGTCTTCTGGGTCCTTCTGTTCTGCTTTCACAGTGTATTACAGTTCCATAAACCATGTTAGAGCTCAGCTGCCTGGTTATTTGCTGGTAAATCCTGAGGTTACAGAGGCTATGAGTTATATAACAGTTTCCTCTAGGACTGAAGCATTCCATCCTGACAGGAAGCCTCTTAAGCTGGAAAGTGAACAACTCAACAATAGATTCAGGGAGTCCCTGAAACTGACCAGATTTGCAAGGGCCCCTCTCTGCCAGAGTAAGCTATAAAAGCTGAAGTGTCTCTCAAACTAAGAGCTAAGCTACACAGAAGAACCTCAAAGCAGACAAGATGCTTGGGAGAAGTAGAAACCAGCCGAGCTGGAAGAGGTTTAGGTCAGCTGAGGCTCCTGGGAAGGACCCTGCTGAGCTGTGCAGTGAACTCCAGGGTCCCAGCTTTGTGACCTGTCACCCATGCTGAAGGTGGGCTTTGATGATGCAGCTATCTGAGTCACTTCTGCTCTAAGTAAACCCTCACCCACACTTCTGTAAGTAACCCCAATAAAAGTCATGGTTCATCAAACCAGACTTCAGTGGTATCCATACTATGGTCTGTCACGGGTTCCCTATTTGGGGGTGAGTAGATGTGTGTGTTTGTCTCCCCAGGAAAAGTTTTGTCACACAACACCATAGCTTTCTTGTTTGCAACCATACTCACAAAACCATATATGGACTGATAAAGACATTCAGTATCACCTTTCTAAAAAATGTTTAAACATACTTGTACTATTTTTATAATGTGTATCTGTCTGCATGTGGGTATGTATACATGAGTGCAGGTGCCCTCCAACACAGCAGAGCTCTCTGTAGCCGGAGTAACAGACGGGTTTACGCCTCCTGTTGTAGGTGCTAGAAAAGCAGCCAGAGATCTTAACCCCTGAGCCATCTCTCCAGCCCTAGGAAATATCAATGCCCCTGACTCTGGTTGTATGGACCCTCTCCTCGGATAGCAATGTCAAGAAGAAATAGAAGAACTGGGCTGGGGGCAGGGGTGTTACGTGGTTTTGTTTTATTTTATTTCTTGGAGACATATTGCTGTGTAGCCCAGGCAGGTTCAAACTGGCAGCTATCCTCCTGTTTCTCTCAAATGCTGAGATTACAGGTGTGCAGCACCAGGTCTAGCTGTGACTCCCAGTTCTCCAGGACACGGAGTATATATTAGTGACATCTGTCCCTAAATTACTCAGCCAAGTGCAGAAACCAGTACTGGCCAGTAGACTAGCTCATTAACTTCCTGCACCCCGTTTTTCTTTTCCTTAGCACTGTCTAAAGACTTTTGAAAGCTCCATTCTGGTTGTATTGTCTAAGGAGGAGGAAGGGAAGCAAGGCCAAGGACGTGAGAAAGCAGCAGACCGTTCTAGAGGCTGGCATGGGGTGGGCTAGGAGGAAAGGGCACAGGACAGATGTCAAAAGTCTCTTGGCTGTACATGTCTCTGTCAATGGATCCCACCAGAGGAGCCACCCCTGCCCAAGACATGCCTGCTCGTCACAATGATGACATCCTCAGCGATGCAGGACATCTCCTTGATGGTCAAATAGCACATGCGGCGGAGTGTAGGCTGAAAAAGGCATGGAGAAGACCCGATCAGCTTGGCGGAAGAGGATTAGAGTCCGGAGAAGCCTGATTTTGTGGATGGCAGTCTATACTGACAGGCAGTCCTCCCGCCCCACTGTGACAGGTGTCACAATTGCAGAAACGCACAGATTGGTGTACTTACATCATTGGACTGGAAGAGCTTGGTCATGGCAAAGAAAGCCTCAGTTGCTTCCGTGGTCCCCAGGTGCTCCCCCTGTGGAAATCAGGAAAGCCAAAGGTTTGGACAGGAAGTCAGCAGGCTAGACCTTTGGAGCATGCAGGCACTTGAGCACAGGCAACAAATGAGAGCTGAAAACTTAAGCGGACCCAGGACTAGACTGTTGGTTCCAATCACAGAGCTGCCAAAAGCATAAGGGTACATCTCCATGTACACAACGTCCCCTGTACTCCCTGCTTGTTACCTGGTTTATGAGGTAAAGGATCTTGGTGAGGATGTGGGCACATTTCCGGGGGTTGATGGGGGTTTCATTAAAGACCCGAGCCTGTGAAGAAGCAACCATTACCTCTAGCCTTGTACACTTCCCTTCCACAACTCAGTTCATGAAGGGCCTAGAGAACCACAGAGTATGGATTAACTCAGTCCACATAAATGCATTCTCAAGTGGGAAGAGTTTATTTATTTATTTAAGATTTTATTTAATTTAAGTATGAGTACACTGTCACGCCTTCAGACACACCAGAAGAGGACATTTGATCCCATTTTAGATGGTTGTGAGCCACCATGTGGTTGCTGGGAATTAAACTCAGGATCTCTGAAGAGCAGCCAGTGCTCTTAACCGCTGAGCCATCTCTCCAGCTCCCAAGAGTTTATTTTTCTTAACTTATTTACTAACCATACCAGAAGTCTTCGCTTGTGCTGCCCTAATACTAGCAAATATAATTAATAAAGTCCCCTCTTCCTGGGCCCAGGCTTTATAAATCAGCACTCTATGAATATTAGTATCTGACAGCAGGGCTGGCAAGTATCCCTGACCAGACCCAGGCATGGTGGCACTTGCCTCTTGGAGTACTGCACTCTTCTCCAGGTGCTGGAGGGGGTTGGAGCCTCCGCCTACAGTGGACAGAGAAGACTGATTACAGGTTGTGATCTTGAATGAATTGCTTTCCTTCTTCTTTCTCTGCTGAGACAGACTCTCATGTATCCCATGCTAGCATTCAACTCAAAATGTAGCGGAGGTTGGCTCTTGTGCATCTGATCTTCTCACCTCGGCCTCCTGGTTTATGTGGTGCTGTGGATCACACACAGGGCTTCACGCATGCTAGGCAAGCACTCTACCAACTGAGTTACAGCCCCAAACTGTGACCCTAAACCTCAAGATTCTGCCAAGCAAGGGGAAGAGAGAAGGAAGTCTCTATCATCTACCAGAGCCTGTCAAGGTTCTCTCACAGTCACCTAGCATTCTTTCTGTGCCTTTTAGGGTCCAACAATTGGCATTGATCTATGCAACTTAAATGAATCTATGTGCCAGAGACAACCAACACTAACTAACCTGTGACTGAGTTTCCCTGACAGCAGATATTCCATTAAAAAAATTATTCATGTGATTATCTGGTTACTGACTGGGCCCTACACTACATGTCCATCCTAACATTCCTACTGCAGGCATCTAGTGCCGAACTTGCTTTAGCTACTGCAATATTAAGATCAGTGAGGTGCCTGATGTTCAGTACTTGTAGTTTACTGAATGAATGAAACGGTCAGGGTTATTAACTGCAGGACTGGTTACACACAGATAGGCAAAGAACCATCGCAGCAAATACCAAGAGGTCGGGTGAAATTCAAGGGAGCATACAGCCTGGGAACCTCCTCTGACAAGATGGGGAAACTGAGGCCCAGAGAGGAGTGTCACCCGCACAAGGTCACGCAGCAATCCTGGCCAGAGCTGGCGAAGGCAAACAGCACGTTTCCATCCGAGAACAGCTACGGATGGATCTGCGCACAAGCCCCTGCCCCTCTTGGGCCTCGGATCTGGTTCTGACAGACGCCCGGAAGAAGGAAGCCTAGGAAGGTCCCGTGAACCCCTACAAGGATCTGGCCTCCCCTGCCCTTTCAAGGGTCCCTCACCAGACTCCTCGTCCTTCTTGTCGAATTTCTTCAACATGGTGTCAGCGGTAGCTCCACGCAGCAGGAAGATGCTCAGAGTAGCGGTGAGAACAGCTTCTCCCTGCGGCTTCCGTACTCCCGCCCGCCACGTCGCCCTGAGCACTGCACTATGGACTGCGCCTGCGCCTGCGCACTCTGTCGTCTGCGCCTGCGCACAACCGCGCCCACCTTTTCCGTTGCCCGTCCCGAGATTGCCGAAACCTGAGTGGAGGAGGGCGGAAGGGGAGGGGCGAGACCCAGGGGTGGGCGTGGCTAGACAGTGGGGGCGGAGCCTAGGCCTGCGGTTGCGGGTGCTCCGCTTCTGCGCCCCTGTGTGTTCCTGTGGCTGCTGTGTTTGCAGTTGCCCCTGACTGAATTTAAAGGGCATTCTGATGGGAGAGATGCATGCAGCACACTGACCCCGTACATGTTCCCTGCTACTCTTTATTGACATTTTCCGGAAGTCTCGCTACTAGGTTATTTTTCCGCCGCCGGTGAAATGAGCCAGTTCAAGTCAGGTTAGACTATTCTAAAGGCAAATTTATTAAGAAGCTGCTCTCGAACAAGTTCACTGGTCCCAAGGATTGAGGCCAGAAGAGTCACCATGATGGGGATGGTGGTGAGGGGGATAGGGCACCTGCTGCTAGCTAAGGAACCGATTCCATCCGAGTCTGACTTTGTAAGGCAATGGATATTAGAGTTATGTTCATTTGTGCTTTAAAATTGAGATAAAACTGGACATGGCGAGTAATTTCAACACTCATGAGGCAGAGAAAGGAGGATGAGAAGTTCGAGGCCATCCTGCACCAGCCTAACCTACATGACTTCCACCTCAAAAAATGAATAGAGCCAATGAGATGGCTCAGCCGGTAAGTAAAGGTGCTTGCTGCCGAGCCTGAGGACCCGGTTCAATTGTGAAAAATATTAAATGAGTCTTTTCTACCAGATACTATAAAACTTGTGTTTTGACAAGGAATTCAAATATTGTTTATATTCCTCCACCTTGTAAGACTTTTAATGCAAATGTTTAAGTCCTGTACCCAGTAAAAAAAACTTTATTTACTTTATAAAAGGCCATGCTACATTCTCAGCTTAATGTGGCTGACCTTTCCCCCTTTCAATTCCTTTGCTGGGATTCTTTTAACACTAGCCAGTCAAGAAAGACTGAAGTCTGATAACCACGGCCAATGAGAAAAGGACAGAGTCAACACCTGAGTTTGAATAAAAATGTGGTTATGATTGGTTTTGGAATCATACCCTTTTAAAAGTAATGTTAGCCTGTGAGGATACTACAACCACCTGAGTGGTGGTCTCCCCCTCCGCCCGCCCCCCCCCCCGTCCCTCCCTTCCTCCTTCCCTCTCGCTGCAACCCTTAACTTCTAACAAAGTCACATAAAGGTAGAAGGAGGCAACGTACTTTACTGAGGACTCCACAAGTGATCTCCATACATGTACCGTGTGTGTGTGTGTGTGTGTGTGTGTGCAAATAAAAAGGTTATTAGTCAGGTATGGTGGCATAGATCTTTATAATCCCAGCACGTGGTGGGCAGAGGCAGGTAGATCTCTGAGTTTGACGCTAACTTGGTCTGTAGAGCAAGTTCCAGAAGAGCCAGGACTACACAGACAAAACCTGTGTTTTAAAAAGAGACAGAAAAGAAATTTTAATAATAAAACCTTAGGGCTTCTCTTTGTAGTCCTGTCTGTACTGGGGCTCACTTTGTAGACCACTCTAGCCTCAAATTCGTGATGATCCTCTGCTTCTGCCTCCTGAATGCTGTGACTAAAGGTGTGTGCCACCATGCCTGAAATAAAAAGATTGTAAAGAATGGGGGTGATGCACATGCATGGGGCTCTGAGCCTGCAAATGCCTAGTTGCTGGTGGCTGGTGGGGGCAGTGGTGGGGACTGTTGCATCCCGGGCCTAGAGTTCTTGCTGACAGATTGGCCCACAGAGGAGATGAGGATTAGGCAAGGCGAGAGGGTGAGGCAGGCCAGGCCAGATAGTCAGGGAAATTCAGCAGCTCTGACTTGCTAGCAATCAGTAGCCATTTCTGCTACTCTGACTCATTAGTGATGAGGCCATTTCTGCTGCTCTGACTGACCAGCAACCAGGAGCTTCCCTATTTATACAAGTTTCACAGAATAAAGACAGGCTAAGGATTATCCAAGTAGTACAGAATATGTGTGACTTATTACATATCCAGGGTTACAAGTTCAGTTACAATCAGAAAATATAAACAACAGATTTTATTCTTATTATCAGCCCTATAATACCAACTTAAAGAATCTAAAGACTGTCTCCTCCAAAACAAACACACTTATTATGTGGCAGGCTGCTTGTGGGCTGGCACTGTTTGCAGTTTTAAAGCACTCCAGACAAACAGAAAATATCTGAATTGGTCTTTTTATGAGCTGCAAAGATGAATATCTAACTTCATTATATGTTTTATCATGTAAAACATGATTAAACATGATAAACATAGATGAAAATGTTTATTTTAGTCAATATAAGTTGTTTACTGAGTTTATTCCTCCAGGGGTATGCCCTGTATGACCCCCTGTCTTTAAACTACATTTTCAGAGAGCTCTAAGCCTATAATAAAAAAGAGACATTGAATCTGTAACCTATTTTGGACAGAGTTCATCAATTATCTCTGTTTGCCCTCCATCAGTTGTCCTGCTTGAGTTGGCTCAGGGGCCGATACCCCAAGCCGATTTCTGGAGTAATGGCCTCATCCACCTCTGTGCTTACCTGTGGTTAATGATCTCCAGGGCACAAGGAAGACTTCCAAACAAAGTTAATTTTAGGATTTTCCTTAAAGACTCAGACATAATTCATCATTTTTCTCAGGAAAAAGACATAAACTGAATCATAACACAGACAGTCCCCAAGAATGCAACATGCAGGGACCAAAACCAAAAGTTAGAGATAGAAGAGCATTGATTGCAGCAGTTGGCTCTCTCGGCTTTGCTGGAACTGTGTCAGGTAGCCAGTGAGCATGGCTGTACCACTTAGCGATGCTTCATAGTACATTTTTCTTTTTTTCTAAGACAGGGTTTCTCTGTGTAGCCCTGGCTGTCCTAGAACTCACTCTGTAGACCTCAAACTCAGAAATCTGCCTGCCTCTGCCTCCCAAGTGCTAGGACTAAAGGTGTGCACCACCATTGCCTGGCTCATATTACTTAATATTGTAGAACACACATACAGATGAAACCAGAGAGTTGGCTGCTGATTCCAGTCTCAGAAAAACAGCCATTTGGTGCATTAGTAAGGGTTCTCTTTAGTCACAGAACTTATAAAATGAATCTCTCTCTCTCTCTCTCTCTCTCTCTCTCTCTCTCTCGCTCGCTCGCTCTCTCTCTCTCTGAGATTTAGATATATATGTATATATAGAGAGGTTCTGAGGTTTTGTTTTTTTTTTCAATGTTTTATTTCTACCTTAAGATTTAGGTTTTTTAAATGTATTTTTGCCCTGAAGTGAGTGTTAATTTGATAGGAACTCTGCTTTTAAAAATCATTACTTAAAGCCGGGCATGGTGGTAGATTCCTTTAATTCCAGCACTTGGAAGGCAGAGGCAGGCAAATCTCTGTGAGTTCAAGGCCAGCATGGTCTGCACAGTGAGTTCTAGAACAACCAGGGCTACACAGAGAAACCCTGTCTCAAACAAAAACAAAAAGTTCTAATAAAATTTAATCTTGACAAAGAAAAAAATTTTAAGATTTATTGATTGATTGATTATATATGAGTACACTGTTGCTCTCTTCAGACACACCAGAAGAGGGCATCGGATCCTATTACAGATGGTTGTGAGTCACCATGTGATTGCTGGAAATTGAACTCAGAAATTCAGGAAGAGCAGCCGGTACTCTTAACTGCTGAGCCGTCTCTCCAGCTCAAAAAAGAAGTTTTAAGAAAGGAAATAGAAGGCTGTCTGTCTTCTTTCCTTGAGAGCATTTGGTGTCATCTTGAACAATTATTGCTTAAGCCAAGATCATTTCCACCCCTGTTCTCTTCAGAGAGTCAGACTTTTGACTCTTATATCTAGTACTTTCATCCATTTTGATTAGTTTTTTTTCTTAATATCTTTTGTGGCTAAGTAGGCCATAATACTAATTTTTTGAAAGATTTATTTTTTTTTAATGTATATGAGTACACTGTCACTCTCTTCCGACACACCAGAAGAGGGCATCGGATCCCATTACAGATGGTTGTGAGCCACCATGTGGTTGCTGGGATTTGAACTCAGGACCTCTGGGAAAGCAGTCAGGGAGAAGTAGGAGAGGAGTATTGCATGCATGTATGAAATTGTCAAAGAACGATTACAAAACCGAGGGGCTGTAGAGATGGCTCCGGGATCAAGAGCAGGCACTTGCTGCTCTTCCAGAGGACCAGCACCATTGACTCACAACCGATGATGACTCTAGCTCCAGGGGACATAATCCCCTCTTCTGCCCTCCGGGGCACCCACACACATTTTTGCACATACATGTACACAAAAATAAAAGTTAAAATCTGAAAATGTAATGGTATTATTCTAATATTTTGTCACCATAGTACCCAAATTAAAAAGGAGACGTACAGTGTATTGTAGGGTTTTCAGGGCTTCCTCTGACATCACCAATTCTTTCTGTTTTGTTTTTCAGAAGTCAGAACATGAGATAGGAAGCTAGGCTCTACCAGTCCACCAAAATGTCTTGGAAAGAGCTTGAATGTCTGCTCAGTGTGATGAGGAGCTGCAGGACCATCCTTGCCTCAGGAGCAGTCTCTAGCCTCATAAGACAAATGCTTGTTTAGCACGCAAGAGTCCCTGAGTTTGATACCCATTATTACGTAAACTGTGTATGAAGACATATACTTGTAACTCCAGTACTCAGGAGGTAGAGGCAGGACTACAAGGTCAAGGGCGTCATTGGCCTTGTAGTGAGTTTGAAGCCAGCCTAGGATGCATGAAACTTTTTCTAAAACAAAACAAAACAAAAACCACACACACACACACACTATCTCAGTGGGGTCTGATTTGTTTTTCCAAAGTGAAAAATCATTTATCTGTTTGTTGGACAACCATGATACTTCCCTGAACCAATGAGATGAACCTACTTACACTGGGGAAGCCCAGCCCACTTTCCTCAGTATCCTGAGTTAATAATAACCTCATCCCAAACCACTGTCAACAGAAACACCCAGAATCGTGTTTGCCCAAAGCTCTCTGGCACTTGAGGCTCAGGTAAGTTGACATCTAAGATAAGTGATCACAAGCTATCTCCCCACCTTCAGAATGTTTGCTGTATCTAGTACCTGGTACAAAGTACGTGTTCCAAAAATAGTAGTCAAATGACAGGCCCAGATCCCAGCACTGGTTTGAACAACTCCAGGTTTATGTATGCATTTATTTTTGCAGCAAGACATCCCTTTGGGTTGGATGGATAGCTTAGTAGTAGAGTTTGCCTGGCACATGCAAGGCCCTGGGTTTGATCCCAACACTGCAAGAAAGCAAATGAGTAAGACCTGCTTTCCAGCTGGGGATGGAACTCCGGAAGAAGGGAAGGGAAGAAGGAAGGGAAAGAGAGAGGGAGAAGGAAGGGGAAAGGGGAAGAATGGAGGGAGGGGGAGAGAGAAGAAGAATCGGGGAAGGAAAAGAAAGGGGAACAGAAAATCCCCTCCTGTTGGCCACTTAAGGTTTCACGGAGGGAAAATGCATAGAAGTCAAATTAATGTCTCTGTAGTGGTGCGTTTCCTTTCATATGATAAAATCAAAACAGGCCTGAACTGGTGTTTTGTACGCTCCCAGATCTTAAGCAGTGAAATCACCCCATCATCTTCTTCTATACTCCAGTTAGCAGAGCAGGCTCCTGGGAGCTGCTTCCCTGTTACTATGGCACCCACAGTGGAGAAGCAGCACCTGCAAGATCCTCCCTCCACCTTGCAGGAGGGGTGGCGCAGGAAGGACTGCTAGTGATTCAGCAGGAGCTGGTGACAGTGAAGGAGAAAGGGAACATCGCCACCCACAGCAAACTGAGGAATGAGGACAAGGGATAAAGCTAGAGAGTGTTCACAACTATGTCTCCCAGACTCCCCACCAAGGTCACCGTGCATGAGGACTTTCAACACTGGGCTGAGCCTGAGTCCATAGGTTTGTATACTTAAAAAGACCTCGGGAACAGGTCTGTCCTTCCCATCATAGTGCCGCTGTCCCCGCCTCAGAAAAATACCCGATACTCTGGGATGTACACAGACATATGTGAACAGAGATAGTGCACATCTTCATTGGAAAGGATTCCGTTCCGTGAGCTCTCCAGGAGGCATTGATGTTTGTGCTGGGCCTTGGGCTTGAACATACTGTGAAAGGTCAGTCTCTGAGGTGATTTTATTTTCTGAGTCAAAAAATATCCGGGGGGTGCTGGTGGTTGAGGGCTTAGCAGTTAAGAGCACTCATTGCTCTTCCAAAAGACCTCCATTCTCAGCGCCAACATGGCAGCTCACAGCTGTCAGTAACTCCAGCTCCAGGGGATGGGACACACCCTCTGACCTCCAAAGACACTGGGCACACAAATAGTGCACATAAGTGCATGCAGGCAAAACACCCACCCACACTTACACACACGTGTACACACTTCATCACCACCACCATCACCACCACCACCATCACCACCACC
>NC_034591.1:104888357-104897604 GCF_900095145.1 Mus pahari | reverse complement strand
CCACCACCACCGCCGCCATCACCACCACTACCATCAGAGGCCTCCTACATGATGTTCATGGTTCTAAAGACAGCCAAAAAAATTGATGGGGTTGGGTGGAGAGAAGTCAGAGACATGAACTGCCTATGAGACAAAATTCTCAGTATGTTTGTATATGAGCCAAACAAGGCACTAGAAGAGAGGAAGAGAAGAAGAGAGAAGGGGCAGGGGAGAGGGAATATATTGGGAACGATAAGTACCATTTACCCTTCATGAAAGTAGCCATCAGGGTGGAGAGATGGCTCAGCAGTTAAGAGCACTGACTGCTGCTCTTCCAGAGGTCTTGACTTCAATTCCCAACAACCACATGGTGGCTCACAACCATCTGAAATGAGATCCAAAGCCCTCTTCTGGTGTGTCTGGAGACAGCTACAGTGTACTCATATACCTCAAACAGATAAATAAAAAAAGTAACCATCAAGAAAAGGAAAATAATAGAACTATACATTCTGGTAAATTCCTGAGATTTCCAAGGCTCAGGAGGCTGAAGCCAGCTTGGCCTGTTGTGCAAAGGGAGGAAATCAGTATCTGGTATTGTGGTGGTTTAAATAGGCCCATGGGAAGTGATACTATGAGGAGATGTAGCCTTGTTGGAGGAAGTGCATTAATGTTGGGGTAGGCTTTGAGATCCTATGCTCAAGCTCTGCCCAGTGTGGAGACCCTTCTCCTGGCTGCTTGCAGAAGACAGTCTCCTCCTGGCTGCCTTCAGAACAAGACGTAGAACTTTTGGCTTCTCCAGCAAAAGTCAGCTTGCACGATGCCATGCTTCCCACCATGATGATAATGGACTGAACCTCTGAAACTATAACCCAGCCTCGGTTAAATGTTGTCCTTTTTAAAAGTTGCCTTGGGAGGCTGGAGAGATGGCTCAGTGGGTAAGAGCACCCGACTGCTCTTCTGAAGGTCCTGAGTTCAAATCCCAGCAACCACATGGTGGCTCACAACCACCCGTAATGAGATCTGATGCCCTCTCTTCTGGTGCGTCTGAAGTCAGCTACAGTGTACTTATGTGTAATAATAAATAAAATCTTTAGGCCGGAGCAAGCAGGGACTGAGCAAGCGGGCCGACCGGAGCGATCAGGGCAGACTGGAGCCAGCAGAGGTCCTAAAACTTCAATTCCTGACAACTACATGAAGACTCACAACCATTTGTACAACTACAGTATACTCATATACATAAAATAAATAAATCTTAAAAAAAAAAAAAAGAAGTAGGAGTCTTGGTCAGGCACTGTGGCACATGTCTTTAATCCTAGCATTCGGAAAACAGATGCAGGCGGATCTCTGTGAGTTCAAGGCCAACCTGATCTACAGTGTGAATCCCAGGACAACCAGGACTGTTACACAAAGACACTGTGTCTCTAAAAACCAAAGCCAAACAAACAAACAAACAAAAAGTTGGGTCTTGCTATCTTGTCTATGCTAGTCTGCAACACTTGGTTTTAAAGGAACCTCCTACATCATCTTATCTCTTTTCACAGAAAGAACCTAAGACAAGCCCAACGTTGGTGACACCTTTCATCCCAGCCCTCCCGAGGCAGAGGAAAGCAGATCTTTGAGTTCAAGGCCAGTGTGTTCTACAGAGTTCCGGGACTGCTAGGGCTACACCGAGAAACCCTGTTTCAGAAAAGAACAAAATAAACAGACCCAAGCCAATCCATGAACATCACATAGCTGGTCCCTCCTCAGAAGGAGCCCTGATGGTAGTGGTGGCGATGGCGGCGGTGGTGATGGTGATGGTGGTGGCGGTGGTGGCGGTGGTGGTGGTGGAGGTGGTGGAGGTGGTGGCGGTGGTGGCGGTGGTGGTGGTGGAGTATGGAAACTTAAGGCTATGCGGATGCACATGGTTGATGATCAGGATGGGAGGGGATCCCACATGTTATTAATACAGAAACAAGGAATTAAAAAAAAGGAAAACCTTCCAGCTGCAATTGGAGCCAAAGCCAGACTGCGCTTGACTGCACACAGCCATGATCTTGGACAGCCCACTTATGATGACTGTCGATTGGAACCACCATGGCAGCAGGACAGCTCCAAGCCAAAATCACCCCAGCAGCCCTGGTGCAGATGCCCAGGGCAGGCTGTGGTGCCTGAGTTCCTTCTTCTCCTTCACTGCCTTGAAGGGAAGAGGAACAGAATCCAGGGCCTGGCTGGGAACCATCTGGCAGGCTTGGGTCATCCTCACCTCTCCAGGTTTGACAGCTCTCTCTCTTGATTGGTGCTCATTCTGCACTTAATTTATATATGTACATTCAGCCAGCTAGACTCTGCCTTGAGCCTATGATACACAGGTTTTTTGAAAGGCTGGAGATATGTTGGCTTCTGGCCAGAGTCCTAGCTAAGGTTGTCTGTCACCTGAGGCTGAAGCCTGGTGCTCTTATGAGGAGGAAGATCCACAACTCAACAAGGACTCACTGGGACTCACAGGGACTCACTGGGACTCACTGGGACTCACTGGGACTCACTGGGACTCACTGGAGATAGATCCTCCCAAGAAGTCCAGGTCTGTGGCTTCAGCTACAGGGAGGACAGACATGCTTCAGCCTTGAAGACTTTGTTCTTTTTTGTTTTTGTTTTTCTCACTTTGGCCTTGCTTGGCCAAAGATTTATTTATTTATTATATGTAAGTGCACTGTAGCTGTCTTCAGCAGTCTTCCAGAAGAGGGCGTCAGGTCTCATTACAGATGGTTGTGAGCCACTGTGTGGTTGCTGGGAATTGAACTCAGGACCTTCAGAAGAGCACTGCTCTTAACCACTGAGCCATCTCTCCCGCCCCACCTTGGAGACTTTGGAGACACAGGAAACCCACTATCCTACTTTCAGTGTAAGCAAGTCTCATAAATTAGGACTGAGTGGCATTGTGGACATCTTATCTCAGTGTACACATGGCATTGTGGACATCTTATCTCAGTGTACACACACACACACACAGGTAAATAAGATCTACAATTCCTCCTATGGATCAGTTGTGTGCCAGATGATGGGGATCGGATACAAACTGTATAGACAAGCTTGCTGCCTTCATTAATTCCCACAGTTCAGCTAACTCTGTCACTTTTAATGTTTGCTATATGGGCCAGGCACAGTGACAAATACCTTTAATACCAGCGCTTGGGAGGCAGAGGCAGGTGGTGAAACTCTATGAGCTTCAGCCTGGTCGACATAGTGAGACCGTGTCTACATTAACGATTACGGTAAAAAGTGGATTTTATGGTAGAGATGAGGAGAGAGATTCTCCTGGGTTGGATGGTCAGGGAAGGTTTCTCTGACAAGACCATAAAAGGGATGAGGCCTGCGGGGTAGGGAGAAGCTGCCAGGAAGTACTCAGGCAAACATCAGTAAAGACTTTAATCCAGGTGGAAAAAGAAGGAAAAAATAAGATGAAAGGAAGGAAAGAAAAGAAAAGAAAGGAAAAGAGGAGAAAAAAAAAGCAGAGGGCTGGAAATCAATTCCCAGCACCTAAATAACTTCTCATAACCATATGCAGCTATAGGAATCCATACTCCACACTCATCTACAGCAGTGAGAATTCATAGTGGTTGAGCCATTTCAGCGCAGTGCTGTTTTTTGTTGTCGTTGTTGGTTTGGTTCTTGTTTGTTTGTTTGTTTTTTTGAGACAGGGTTTCTCTGTATAGCCCTGGCTGTCCTGGAACTCACTCAGTAGACCAGGCTGGCCTCGAACTCAGAAATCCACCTGTCTCTGCCTCCAGAATGCTGGGATAAAAGGCAAGTGCCACCAGCCCCAAGGAGCGCCAGTGACCAGAAGTGGGAGTGGCCGTGGCAGGAATAAAGGCAGTCAATAAAGGCAGAGTTGATCAAGGACCAAGGACACTAGAAGTGTGGCGAAGGCCAATGCTGACCACAGCATGGCAGAGAGAATTCACTAGAGCCTGTAAAATCAAGGATCCTGACATCTGAGGTTCTAGTGTTGTCGCTGGTAGCTGGCTCTGACCACTGCTCACAGCTGTGGCTTGCAGCTGAGGGTTCCACCAGCTGCTGAGTGTGAGCTGCTCACAAGTGGAACCCAGATCAGTGGAAGCATTAGGATTATGTCTCTAGGTCTCTGTGCTTGGGGCTCTCAGTTCAGCTCATGAGATGTCAGCATTCACGGGCACACAATGCTACACTAGGAAAGAGCTGTTATTATCATTATTACTTGGTTTTCAGAGACAGGGTTTCTCTGTGTTGTCCTGGCTGTCCTGGAACTCACTCTGTACACCAGGCTGGACTTGAAATCAGAGATCCACCTGCCTCTGCCTCCCAAGTGCTGGGATTAAGGGTGTGCACCACCATTGCCCAGCTGAAAACAGCTATTCTTATTGACTTGTACAATTCACATTTGATCAAAGCAAAAAGACCCCAGCCAACTCAGTAGTGCACAAGTAGGCAGCTTTTACTGAGACTGAATGGATGAGATCAAGCTACACACATAGAGATCCCAGGAATAATGTCCAGGAGCCAACGGTAAAAGGAAGTAAAATGTTGTCTTGACGAAGACTCAGTTTGGCTTTTAGGAGCAGAAGGCAAGCCATAATGGCTGCAGTGCAAGGAAGGAAGCAGGGAGCAAAGTCTGCGGGGACAGGCAGTGGCCTGTTTGACCTTTGCACACAGTCTTGATGTATTACATGTCAGTATCTCTGTCCCTTAGCTCCTTGTCTCTAAACTTGTTCTTGCCTGTTCTCCTGGTCTGTTTTGAGAAGCTTTCTCTGAAAATGGCTTAAAGGAGAAAGAAATTAAGACGATCAGAGACCGTGCAGCCATCCATTTCCAATTATAACCAGCACACTTTCACAGACATTGTCCCATATCACCACTGAGTCCAATCAGGGGAAGACAGTCCAAAAAGCAAATGTTTGAGCAACACACGCAGTGAGCTCCGTGCTAAAGGCTTTCCTGTGCGTTAACTTGGCTACCCCATCCAACCCTGTAAAGGCTCTATTACTATCTCCACCTTGCATGGAGGATATAGCTTAGAGTCCCCACAAGACAAACTGCAAGTCCCACCAGAGTCCTTTCCTTCTGAGTCACAACCTCCATTGGCTCCATGCAGATCTGGTTTCCTCCTGCAGGGCCTGCCAGGGGCAGGTGGCCAGACCATGCATTCTCCAAGACCATGATCTCCATACAAGGCTGTTGGTGAGTCAGAGACACACTCAAAGAACTAAAAGAAGACGTGTCTCATATTACCCTGAACTTGTATTCTTGTTTCAAACCAACACCTGGCATATACTGCAGATAACATATACAGAGAATCCATAAAGTACATTCCCCTGAATTCATTAGAATGCTTTAAACTACCTCTTCGTGCCGTTACTTTAAAATCTGATGAGCTTTACCTAGAAAGGTTGCTAGAGGTCAAAGAGAAAATCCTTGTGCCGGGAGGGAGGGTGAGTGGCAGAGCATATATGCCTGGCACACTCTCCTTCAATCATGACCACGTCCCCCCTAACTTAACCAACATACTATGTAAAAACAAGCTTGCCAGAAGTGACAGTTCATACCTGTCATCCTAGCTCTTGGGATGGTGAGGTAGAGGATTCCTGTGAGTGTAATGCCAGCGTGGGCCACATGGTGAAAGTCTGTCTCAAAATAATCAAATAAATAAGCTCATCCTGTTTCCTGTCTTCCTTATATATCCATAAAGGGATATACATATATACATATACGTAAGTATACACACACACATATATGCATACATATCTATTTATTATTTGTATATAATTGATTATTTTTAGGAGACTTTGGGGGCTGGGGAGATGGCACTAAAGTGTTTGCCATGCAAGCAGGAGACCCTGAGTTCAGATCCCCAGCCAGAGGGTTGAGTGACTGTGATCCCAAGGCTCAGGAGACAGAGGCTGGCAGATCTCTGGACCTCTGTGGCCAAACAGCCTAGTTTAATCAGTGAACTCCAGGTTCATGGAGACTGACTCACCTTTATTCGCAGGAATTGAGAGGCAAAGCCAAGTGGATCTTTATATTCAAGGTCAGTTAGCTCCACGGACTTAGTTCTAGGACAGCCAGAGCTATACAGAGAAACCCTGTCTCATGAGGGTGTGGAGGGAGCTGGAAAGTGGGGCTGGAGAGATGTCTCAGCAGACAAAAGTATTTGCTGCTCTTGGAAAGAATCTGGGTTCGGTTCTCAGCCCCACAGGGAATCTCACAACTGCCTGTTGTTCCAGTTCTAGAAGGTTCCAACATTCTCTTCTGGTCTACTGGAGTACTGCATGAAACGCTACACATATATACATGCAGGCAAAACATGCATTGAAGAATAAATAAGTGAGATCCCCTTACAAAGGTGGACTGACTGAGGGAGATACGCAATGTCCATCTTTGACCTGTACACTCATTTGTTCCCACATATACATATGTTCAACACACACACACACACACACACACGCACGCACGCATACATGCATGCACGCACACAGAGTTTTTCTTTTTCTTTTTTTTTAAAGATTTATTTATTATTATATCTAAGTACACTGTTGCTGTCTTCAGACACACCAGAAGAGGGCGTCAGATCTCATTATAGGTGGTTGTGAGCCACCATGTGGTTGCTGAGATTTGAACTAAGGACTTTCAGAAGAGCAATTAGTGCTCTTAACCGCTGAGCCATCTCTCCAGCCCCCAGAGTTTTCTTTTCCAAAAACACTATATATTTTTTAAAGAACACTATTTTTTTTTTTTTGAGACAGGGTTTCTCTGTGTAGCCCTGGCTGTCCTGGAACTCACTTTGTAGACCAGGCTGGCCTTGAACTCAGAAATCTGCCTGCTTCTGCCTCCCAAGGGCTGGGATTAAAGGCATGTGCCACCACTGCCTGGTTAAGAACACTATTATTTTATGTTGGTATATGCCTTTAATCTCAGCACTCAGGAGGCAGAGGCAGGTGGATCTCTGTAAGTTTGAGGCCAGCCTAGTCTACAGAATAAGTTCCAGGACAGCCAAGGGTATACTGAGAAACCCTATCTCAATAAAACACCCATAAAACCAACCAACCAACCAACCAACCAAAGAGTAAGCAGTATTATAAACCAGTGGTTGTGTGATAGTGTTGATTAAACACTTAGCCAGGCTTGGTACTGCATGCAGCAGTCAGTAGACAGAGGCAAGAGCATTGCTGCAAGTTTGAGGTCAGACTAATTATATATTTATGTATATGTGTGTATGTTTATGTATGTATATGTGTATGTATACACACACACACACACACACAGGTTCCAGGCCAGCCAGTGATACATAGAGAAGCCATCTCAAAAGTAAGATAATACAATAAAATAATGAACACTTAGAATATACCGCAATTTGAATTTTTATCACTTTATTTTCTGCTGCTTCTGGAGATTGGAGCCAGGTGACGTGAGCCCATTTAGCAGTGACTTTTCTTTTTAGCCTTGTGGGGCAGTGATCCGTTTGGTCGGCATGTGCTTGCCTGGCACAGCCTGTGAGGAAGTCCCATGGCTTGCTTCCTGAGACCTAGCTTGGTGCAGATCCCTTGTGTTCCCAGAACACAGCAGCTGTCAGCATGTCCCAATGACCCCTGTGGCCCCTACACTGGGATGGAACTGAGCAAGGGGTTGCTCTAAATAACTCCTGGGGCAGCCAAACCTGGTTACAAGTCCTTTCTCAATATAGCCTTTGATTCCCTTTCCAAAGGTCAGCGGCTTGCCTGACTGTGTTTTAGGGACGGCCTATCAGCCTGTGGATAAAAGAGGGAGGTCATTATGCCTAGCATCCAGGAGACCCTGACTCCATCCCTAGCAGAACAAAAAGGAAAAGCAGGACAGAAGAGGGAATTTTTATAATTTGAAAAATGAGTCAGAGCCAGAAAAATCTCAGGCTCTCCTGTGAGTCTTCACCTATGTAGGATGAATTCTGACAAAGTTGTAATAACAGAAGCATGAGCCTGGGATAACTTCTCCCTCTTGTGCTGATGTCATGAGAAGATTCTCGTTACCAGTCCCATCCACGTGCATGTTCACTTTTATATCTGTAACGTAAGCAGAAATTTCTACTTAGATTTTTTCCTATGTGGGTGTGCATGTTCATGCCTGTGGTGCTCCTGAATGTTTGCTGCTGTCCCTCGGGGACCAGCCACCTTAGTTTTTGAAGGTTCTTCTCTGGCCTGGAACTGATTCAGTCAGGCTGGCCGGCCACCAAGCTCTAGGGGTCTTGCCTGCCTCTGCCTCCTGAGAGCTGTGACCTCAAGGGTGTGGCATCACATCTACCTTTTTTTTTTTTAACATAGGTATTGGGGATCACAGTCAGGACCTCACATTTGTGCAACAAACTGAGCTGTCTATTCAGTCCTGACAATTTAGTATTTTTACTCTGCCATTTTAAATGATAAAATATCCCTTTATTCTGGGCACGGTGGGGCATGCCTTTGGTCCTAGAACCTGGGAGACAGAAACATGCAGAGCTCTATGAGTTCGGTCTAACCTGGTCTACATAGTGAGCTCCAGTTTAGCCAGGCTTACATGACATCTTGACTCAAATAATGAAAAATAAAAGCAAAACAAAACAACCAAACATTTACGATCTCTGTCAATTTATCTTAAGATTTGAAAGAACTGCAAAATCAGTTCAATTCCTTGTTTTTACAGATAAGTGCTAAATCTCATTAATTATGTAAAGCATAGTTGGGTGTGGCAGTGCATGACTTTAATCCTGTCACTTGAGAGGCACAGGCAAATGGATCTCTGTGAGTACAAGGCCAGCCTGGTGTATGAAGCAAGTTCCAGGACAGCCAGGGCTGTTACAAAGAGAAGCCCCCTCTTTTGGAAAACAAACAACCACAAATGAGATTCATAAATAAACAGAAGGAATCATTACAAGCAGTATAATCTGAACCTAGATGAAAGGCAATTCTGTCTCCTCCCCAATTCTAATTCCATCCGCCGAAGCGAAGAGTAATAACAGTGTGAAGAGCACAATCTATGTGTTTTCTATTTCCCTTCTGTCTTTCGTGTGTAAATAATATATAATGGTTGACACGTATTACCCCAGCACTCCAGAGACTAAGGCAGAAGTATCCAGAGTCTGGGATCCTAACTGGGCGTGGTGGCACTCGCCTTTAATCCCTGCACTTTGGAGGCAAAGACAGGTGGTTCTTTGGTTGGCCTGGTCTACAGAGCAAATTCCAGAACAGTCAGGATACAGGGATACACAGAGAGGGGAGAAGGGAGAGGGGAGAGGGGGGAGGGG
>NC_034591.1:104843512-104888311 GCF_900095145.1 Mus pahari | reverse complement strand
GAGAGGGAGAGCAGCACAGAGACAGTCTAGGTTACTGAGACCCCGTCTCAAAGGACAATCACACTGTAGAGTACCAACATTTCTAGGTGGGTATTATGTCAAATGTTCCTACTGCAGCCTCTTAACTTAAGCTCACTGTAAGCTAGTATCAACAGGGGAGGCCAAGATCCCTTAGTGAGAAACTCTGTCAACTTCAAGGGTTAGGAGAATTTTAGGGGACAGTGGGCCCATCTCTGAGACCAATTTGCCCAGGGCACCTGCAATCTAATAACCCTAGTCTGTCAGTTATAGGGATGATTTCTGCACTCTGGTCATGCCATGGATCAGAACCATGCTTGTGTGCAGCCTGTATGTTATTCTGAGAAGACATGTTTACCCTCACAGAGCTTGGGGCAGGACCTGTGTGTTCACACTGATAGGGACCTGTACCCAGAACTGGGGAAAAACATTTTTTTCCTTAAGTTTCCCCACTATCAACAATTCACATGAGGACTCTCCTCCACCCCCTTTTCTTTCTTTTGAAACTAGATCACCTGTAGCCTGTGCTGGCCTAGAGTTCAAGGCCAGCTTAGGTCACTTAATGAGATCCAGCCACAAAAAGTAAAATGAGGGCTGGCGATAAAGCTCAGTGGCAAAGCACTTCTAGGATACACAGTGCCCCGGATTCAAGATCTCATAGCAGCGGCAGCGGCGGAGGTGGCAGCGATGGCAGTGGCGGCGGCAGCAGCAACAGCAGCAGCAACAACAACAACAACAACAACAGCCTTCAAAAGCAGGCACGGTGGCGTGCATCTCCTATCCCAGCACGTGGGAGTTGGAGACTGTATGATCAGGAACTCAGAGCCAGACTGGGCTGTATGAGACCCTGTTTTTAACAGAAGGTAAATGAAAACAAGCAAGGCCTCATTCCCTAAACACAGTTTGTGGTGGTCCAAGTGAAGGGAGTTGGTTTTATGAAGAGATCAAAGACAGCAGAGAAAAACAACCCCCAAAATGGACTGGTCATTCCAGCTCCGTTCTTGTGACAGAGCAATGGGGAGCCGATGCATGAGTTACTGTCTGGGGTTACTCCTGTGTGAGGATAGAGGCAGGGGGAGCTTCCTTACTGCTCTGACTGATGCTGCTCTGTCTGGAAATCCTGTGCTATCTCAATAGTGCTAATTTCTCAGAAAGTCAGATAAACTTATAGAACTTTACTGTGAGTGGCTCCATTCATTTTGATTTCTTCTTCTTCTTCTTTTTTTTTTTTTAGCTTGGTCTGTGGAGATGCTTAGTCCAAAACTGTGGACCCCTGGCTGGAATGTGACTCAGTGGTAAAGTGTGCACTTAGCATTGGAGAAACCATTGGTTCAGACCCCAGCACCAAACCAAAGCAAGAACACCTGAGGTCTCCTGGAATCGTCATTTAAAAATCCCTGGGCTGGTGAGATGGCTCAGTGGGTAAGAGCACCCAACTGCTCTTCTGAAGGTCCGGAGTTCAAATCCCAGCAACCACATGGTGGCTCACAACCATAACAAGATCTGATGCCCTCTTCTGGAGTGTCTGAAGACAGCTACAGTGTACTTACATATAATAAATAAATAAATCTTTGAAAAAAAAATCCCTGAACGGAAAATGCCCCTGGGGAATCAGCAAGGGCACTTATCTTACAGAAGAGTGAGCGTGTCCAGAGAGGGGCCACAAGGGTTCCTGCCCTCAGCGGATGGCACACCCCGGCTAGCCCCGCTGGCAGTCTTCATGAAGAGCAGTGTACCATTTCTGAGAGTCCTTCTTACTTTCCTTTGGTCCTTTATCTTTCTCTTGGTCCACCTAATGACTGAGCAGAAAGTCCTGGGGGAGCCATGTGACTCAGAGCTCAGAGTGACAGGGCAGGTTAGGGCTGTGCGTGGCAGAGAGTGCTGGGCCACGAAGAGAAGGGAATGAGTCATGGAGGAAACCAGAGAGGCTTGTGGAACTGGGCCAGCAGCTCGGCCTCAGGCCAAGATCAGCCCAGCAGCTGGACAGGAAGGATCTGAAGAGGCAGCTCCTGAGGGAAGAGTCTGGAAGGGTGGCGGGGGCTTGCATGGGGCGGGTCAGTCACAGCGACGTGTGTTTTTAGCTCTGCGACGCTGTGGGACTACAGAAGTGTGGGCCCCTTTCTCTTTTGTCTTGGTGGTCAACTATTATGACATGTTTCAACCATTTCGCCTCCTCAGGCCTTCCTTTCGCATTTCTTAAACCATTTTTTACACGTTCAGCCCAGCAACACTGACTACATAAATTGCAATACATGCAATGATCGTTGTTTCCAACATTCCAAAGGGAAAATGGCTCTCCCTTCCCTTCCCTATACCCCCTGGTAATCTCTAATCTACTTTGCTTCTGTGAATTTGCCAATCCTTTTTTTTTGGGGGGGGGGGTAGTTCAAGACAGGGTTTCACTGTATAGCCCTGACTCACTTTGTAGACCAGGCTGGCCTCGAACTCAGAAATCCACTTGCCTCTGCCTCCCAAGTGCTAGGATTAAAGGTGTGCACCACCATGCCTGGTTAGAATTTGCCAATTCCAAGCTAGCTATTTGTTTGCTTGTTTTTGTTTGTATAGGGTCTTACTATATACCTCCAGGCTGGCCTGAAACTCAAAACGGCCTTGAATTTGTGCTTCTCTCCTGCACATTTGCTTAAACTCTCTGTGTAGGTAGGACCTTGAATTTCAGATCCTCCTGCATCTGTCACTTGGGGGGTTGGAATTAAGATCATGGGCAGGTTGCACCATGCAGTTTATTGGTGTCGAGGACAACCCTCGGTTTCACAAATGCCAGGCCAGGCCCTCGTTTTAACTTATGAGGACAAGGCCCCATATAATACAGGCTGCCCTCACTTCGCTCTGTAGCCTAACGTGGCCTTGAACTCTTGATTACGGCAGGAGTCAACAAGTCCATTTTTAACGTATTTATTGTGACAAAGTCTTGCTATCTATGGAGGGCTGGCCTTAGACTCATAATCTTTCAGCCTATATTTTTGGAGTGCCAGGCCCATTTTGGAAGTTCTGAGCCCATTGGGAGTTACTTTTTTTTTTTTTTAAAGATTTATTTATTTATTATATGTAAGTACACTGTAGCTGTCTTCAGACACTCCAGAAGAGGGCATCAGATCTTGTTACAGATGGTTATGAGCCACCATGTGGTTGCTGGGATTTGAACTCTGGACCTTCGGAAGAGCAGTCAGGTGCTCTTACCCACTGAGCTATCTCACCAGCCCACTTTTTTCTTTTTATTTTGGGGATAATCTCTTAAGTTTCTTCCAGAGGCACCAGTAGTTATTTATACATTACATTATTGGTTACAGCAGTAAAGGGGACTAAAATACTGTATTTAGAAAATACATAAAAACATATATTAGAATATTAAAATAGAGTACAAGAATAAAACAGTATTTTACATGTGCCATTTTCATAAAACCTACAAAATTTCTGGTACCTATTAGTATATACTTTAAATTTTTTTCTTGTATTTTTAAAAATTATATATATATATGTGTGTGTGTGTATGTCTCCATGTGGGTTTGTGCATGTCAGGAGGCCAGGAGGCCAAGAAAGGGTGTTGGGTCTGATGAAGCCAGGTTTACCTGTAGCTGTGAGCTGTCCAGTGGGAGTGCTGGGATGTGAACTCAGAGTCCTCTGGAAGAACACGTGCTCTTCACTACAGCCATCTGTCCAGCCCAAAGCACACAAGAACAACAGCTGTCCTCAAACTGCTAACTCCACACTGTGCCATACATCTCACCCCCATAAGATAAGTACGATTTTTTTTTAAATGATACAATACAATAAAATTGGTTTACCTGGGTCCTGAAGCCTAAAGTAACCTGCTGACTCATTCCCGTTTATTTCTCAGAAGCACAGTTCTAGAACTCTGGCTTGCTGTCTGAGAGCCCAGATAAAGTAAAACCTCTAAAAGGATTCAATGTTTATGGCTCCCCTGACTCAGCATACTTTTTTATTCCCTGTTGGCAAAGAAAACCAAATGATTCTCTGAGGCTCTCCTCTATCTCCTGCAATAGAGCAAGCTTTGAGGTTCTTGTCCAAAGGTTCATCCTTGCAAAGGCAGTATGAGGGACAGTGGCCAGGGGCCAGTGGGCACTGGCCCTGCTCCCCTGGGGCTGCCCAGAGCCTCGGATTGCCTTGACTGCTGCATCTGGAGAAGCCAAGCTGATGTGTGCTGTTCTCACCTGAAGCAAAAGAAGAAAAGGATTGAAAATCCAGAGAAGACTTCAAAAGGGTTGGACACAATAATCTCAGCATATGACATAGAGAGAGAAAGAGACAGACAGACAGACAGACAGACAGACAGACAGACAGACAGACACAAACACAGACAGAGAGACAGAGAGGGACAAAGAAAAAAAAGAGAGAATGTTTTCCTTGAGTTCATGTCAAACCTATTCTATATCGCTGAGTTCTAGGTCAACCAGGGCTACATAGTGAGATTTGTTTTTGTTTGTTTGTTTTAAAAGACATTTAAAAGGAGAGAATTCTGACACATGATACAGTACTGTGAACCCCTGGGACACTGCATCAAGCTAGTCAGAAAGAGAAGCGTGGTGCATATAGAGGCTGGGGAGGGAGACAGTGTTTGATGGGAACAGGGTTTAGTTTGAAAAGATAGGAAAGTTGTGGAGATGGGTGTTGGCTGCACAGCATCAGGGACCTGTTAGTGATGCTGAGCTACACACGTAAAGGTAGGTTTGATATCACATGTTCTACCACAGCATAGCATTTGAATGAGGGAGCCACCCTAAGCCAGTCATGGTGGCTCACACCTGTAATTCCAGTACTTGAGAGGGTGAGGCAGGCGGGGTGGTGGATTATAGGTTTGTGCAACTATTCCTAAATTATGCAATTCTGAGGACTGAACCCAGGGCTTCCAACTGGCCTACATCCCAGCTCTCAAGTAACTACATCTGCTGAGCTTTGCAGCCCAGAATACAACATCTGGACAGAAATGGCCAGACTGGGTCCCTCCCACTCCAGTGTTCCAAGGTAGCCCTGGCTGTTCTGGCACTCACTCTGTAGACCAGACTGACCTCAAACTCAGAGCTCTGCCTGCCTCCGCCTCAGGATTAAGGGCCTGTACCATCATCACCTGGTATATTTGTTCTTTAGGATGTTTACATTTATTTGTTTGTCATGGGGGCACACTTTTGCCACATCTACAGGGCAGTCAGAGACAACCTGTGAGAGTTGGTTCTTTCCTTCCTCCATGCAGGCCCTGGTGATGACTGTGGTCAGCAGGCTTGTCAGCAAGCACCTTCAGTCACTGAGCCATCTACCAGCCAGAGATGGGTGTTTAAATCAAACGTTTCAGTTGAACTATCTGGGGAGACAGAAAGAGCAAGGGCAATAAATGGGTTGAGTTGGAGGTAGGAACTATGCCAACTGCCTTGAAACATGGCTGAAAGAGAAGCAGAAGGAGCTGGAGTGAGCGACAAGTCCCCAGACCATGGGCACCTCGAAGGTCTTGGCCATTTTCTGGGCATCTTAGCATCTGTTTGAACAGTAGATTCTTGTTGTTTGTGAGTTAGTCATCTTAGGCTTGTCCTCTGATGATTACTGAGGCCTATGATACTGTCACCATTATTTGCATAGGTTGGGGTTTCCATGGCTGAGAGGAAGAACCTTGGATTTTGGAGAACCTCTCTTTCCCCCTGTACTTTGCAAAGCTCCCCACAGGCCTCTTGTAAGCAAGAATCTTCCTTTCCTCCCCATTGCTCCTCCAGGCCTCAGAGCATGCTTGACACGGAGGCAGGAGGATTATGGATTCCAGATCTGCCTGGGCTGCATAGTGAGGCTATGTCTAAAACAAAGCAAAGGACATCAGACTGAGCGACGAGGGAGTGAGCCACAGAATCCTCTGGCAAAGTTCAAGGCATATGGTTCTGTTGCCCTCGCTGATAGTGTAATCCTCAGGCAGAGGCAATGTCTCTTTAGTCCTTAGGAGCCAGGAACTGCAGTTTAACAATTGCACTGTTAAACTAACAGCTACTCATAGGCAGACAAAAGTTCAAGGCTGAAGGAGAGAGAAAGAATTTCTGCCAATTTAATTTGAGGTCTATATCTTTTAAATCTTGATTCTTAGCAAAATCAGATAGTATCTACTTTTAAATTCTAGGTGTACTAACGTATGTGGTTTACCTAGCTATGTGGACCAGGTTGGCCTTGAACTCAGAGATCTGCCTGCCTCTGCCTCCAGAGTGTTTGGGTTAAATATGTGTGCCACCATGTCTCAACTTTGCTGGATTCCTCTTGATGTCTTTGCTAGTAGTTTGGATTCAAGGGCTCTCCAGAAAGACCTGATTTTGATGATTCAAAGAAAAGACACAATTTTGTGTGGTCTTAAAGTACTTCTGACAGGCTACATGGCGATGTATCCCTCTAGTACATCCCACCCGACTCCTTGACCAGCTTTTGGTTTGATAATGGTCTTAGTAATAACATTTATATAATGAGAATTAGTAAATATATTGTAGCTACACTCACTATGTAACAGTAGTGTGTTAGTACAACAGCTCTCAGGAGAACAAAAATAAACCAGTTTGCTGGTTTTATACTTTTAATCTCAGCACTCAGGAGGCAGAGCCAAGAGGAGCTCTGTGAGTTTGAAGCCAGTCTGATCTACATAGTGAGTTACAGGACAGCCAGGGCCATATAGTGAGACCCTGTCTCACAAACAAACAAACAAACAAGCAAATGATGCCAGCATAGTGGCACATGCCTGTTCTCAAAGCATTTGGGAGGTAGAAAAGGGCAGAGGACTCAAACTGACCGGTAACCAAAGGAGATATAAACATGGTAGATATACAACTGAAAAGATGCTCTACGTCCAAATCCTGCACTTGTCTGCCAAGCTGCGAATGTGGTATAAGCTTCCATTTTTTAAAAGAAGTATGTGAAGGAATACTTCTTTCCTCCAGCAAGAACAGAGTTGGCTTATTCTGTGGTGCTGATGTGGGGTGGAGAATGGTCCAAACCAAACAATAACAACGCTAAATGCTGGTAAGGGTGGGCAGTAGAAAGAACTCTCATTTATTGCCAGAGGGGATGGGGTGTGGCAGGATTAAGAGTAGGGGGAGGGCTAAATGCTGTGTATGTGTGTGTGTGTGTGTGTGTGTGTGTGTGAGAGAGAGAGAGAGAGAGAGAGAGAGAGAGAGAGAGAGAGAGAGAGAGATTAATCAGGTGTACTTTTACTATGTATTCCAGAATGAACTTGAACTCTTTTCCTTGCCTCTGTTTCCCAAGTGTCCCAAGCGCTAGGTTTACAGGCATACACCATACACAACCACACTTGGCTAATTTGTCATTTTTTTTTTAGATTGAACATACTCTTACCATCAGAGCCAGCAAGTGCTCTTTGATATTTACCTGAATATGTTGACAGCTCGTGTCCACACACCCATTAGTACCCACATATTTACAGCAGCTTTATCCATGACTGCCAAAACTAAAAAGTAAGCTATAGAGACATGGTGGCCTCCAACTAGTCTCCAGCCTTTGATTCTTATCTCAGTCTTCCAAGTCCTGGGATTCTAGTTGTATGCCACCACACCTGGCCACAGTCTTATGAGCCACACGGTTCTATGGATACACTCCCCAGCGCGTGGCATTTCTGCTTATAAAGCACCCGTGCAAACATCTCTTCTGCACACTGCAGACTTGGTTTACCACATCATGGCACAGGCCTGCAGAAGGCATATCCCAAATGCTGCTCCTAGCAAATCAAGTGGGAAGGCAGTTTAAGAAACAGGAATAACCTGAGGAAAATGCTCTGTCTTAGCAACTCTCACATTCAGTGTAGCAAATGCTGGCTCTTAGGATGGACACTGAGCAAGTTGTGCAGCTTCTGGCTAAACTTGAGAGGGGAACAAACCATTCTCTCAAGAATTCTTCCTAGTATATTTTATAGATTAAAAAAATAATAATTCATGGAATGCCTGTGTTCCAGGTAGTGCAACAACTGCTAGGATTGTAAAAATTAGTAAGACATATTTTTCACCTTGTGTAATCTGTAATGCAGAATGATCTAATGTTTACTGATGCTGTTTGTGAGACAGGCTCTCACTGTGTAGCCCAGGCTGGTGTTGAGTATGTCTGCCCTGGCCTTTTGTGTGCTGGAATATAGGCGTGCAGGCCACACCTGAGTATTGCTATGGATTTTTCTATAGTTTCAGCCTTGAGTCCCCTCTATGGTCTATATTATGCAGAGATGAATAATACTCAGTGGATCTCTAAAAGTGGGCTGGGGTGCACTTCTATGATAAAGTACTTATCTAGTACACACACACACACACACACATACACACACACACACACACACACGTAGAAGAAAAAAGGAACTAAAGCCCTGTATATATGGTTTGAATGAATTTGAGACAGCACTTATAGCTGGTCTTTGCTACTGTGTGGGTTCTTCTCCCCTACCCCTTATACCTTCCGGCTTTACCAGAAAGAAGGGTAGGGGGGAACAGAGGGGGATCCCTGAATCTAATTTCTTTCCTTTTGTTTCTTTTTTGTTTTTGTTTTTCCTCTGTGTAGCCCTGACTGTCCTGGAACTCTGTAGACCAGGCTGGCCTTGAACTCAGAAATCCGCCTGCCTCTGCCTCCCAAGTGCTGGGATTAAAGGCGTGTGCCACCACGACCCGGCACGAAAACACATTCTTATCACTACAAGCACTCACAAGCACCTTTGTGAAATCTAGTGCAGGAATTTGGTGTGTTCTCCAAGAAAGACCTAAGGGCAAAACACCTGATAAAAAGAACCTTTCCAAGGGAAGTCAATGATTGGCTCCTACTCAACATAGCCCTGGAGAATGCTGGGAAGATCACAGGACAGAGGAAGATGCACACTCTACCAGTGAGCGCTACATCTCCTGGATTTCTCTAGAAATTCTGACGACATTTATTCATTTTAGGATTCTGTTTTTACGCTTGCTTTCTTGCTTGTTTTGAGACAGGGTCTCTATGCAGCCCTGGCTGTCCGAGAGTTTGCTACAAAACTGGCCTTGAGCTCACAGAACTCCACCTGTCATAGAGATTGTACCTAAGCTGTGCTGGGATTAAAGCAATCACCACGGCAACCAGCCTTAACTATATGCATATATGTCTGTCTGTGTGGGGCTATGTGCACTTTAGTGTCGTTGCCTTGGAAGGCCAGAAGATAGTTTCTGATCTCCAGTAGCTGGAGTTATGGAAGCTTGTGAATTATGCACTATAGGTACCTGGAACTGAACTCAGGTCTTCTGTAAGAGCAGAAAGGTCTTATCCTCAGATATCTCTCCAGCCTGTGTTTGTTTGTTTGCTGTGTGTGTGTGTGTGTGTGTGTGTGTGTATGTGTACATAGAGGGTGAATGTGTTCATGCACTAACAAGTGCCACAGCACTTGTGTAGAAGGCAGAGAACAGCCTGTTGCTCCTCCCTTTCCACCACATGGGGTACAGGAATGGAATTCAAGTCATCTTGGCCACTAGTGCCTTTACCCACTGAGCCATTTCACTAGCCTCCTGCTTTATTTTTAACTGCAATGTCCATTTTGGGGTGGGACAGAGAAGGAGTCTCATGTAGCCAGGAATGAACCCAAACTCATGCTTATCTGAGGATGACCTTGAACTTCAGATCCCTGACTCACACCCAGTTACCAAGGAGTCTCTCCTAATAGCATCATCGCACAGCTGCTCCTTAGCTCCGAAAGAGACCCAGCATAGATGTCCATGCTTGTATTGGGTGAGGCCCTGGAAATTCATAGTTTCCTCTTCTAGTAGTGATATCAAATTATGTCTTTATTAACTGTGTATGTGAGCATTCTGTGGTTGTAAATGTGGGAACCAAAACAAAATAAAAAAGGGAACTAATGAAATAGATCATTCTTAAAAAATACTCTGTTAAAGTTGGGTGGTAGATAGAGGTAGGAAGATCAGGGGTCCAGGATCTTTCTCTGTGACCTAATGAGTCTGAGGTCAGCCAGGTCTCTTTGACCTTTGACTCGGAACTTAACAAAATAAAACACAATCCACACAAACTGTTGTGGGGTATCTTCCAGAAATGACTGCCTGGATATAGATTTAAGCCAATAGAACGTCTTTATTAGTTGTTCAGGTTCCTAATGTGTCCCTGAGCCTTTCTCAGGACAAGCTTTTAAGTGTAAAAACCATGTCCTGAGTTGACATACTTCAGTTAACAACAGGTAGCCAGAGTGGAACTACAAAGGCCAAAAAAGCAAGCTTAGGACATTTAGAGACTTTCCCAGAACTGTGGACTTTGATGGATTAGGTTTTTCTTTTAGTTTTGGGAGGCTGTGTTGTCTGTGTGCTGAATTTTACAGCCTGAATGGCACTTCTGGCATGGAGTGAGTAGAGCTGGGGGACTACTAAGGTCTGGGGCTTGTTATAAAACCCCCTTCCCTGTGTGACAAATCACTATAGAAAAGGAACTGTGGCCCCGTCTGGTGGGTATAGGTCTGTAGTCTCAGGCACTGGGGTGGCAGGAAGATTGCAAATTCAAGGCCAGCCCCAACTATAGGGGTCAAGGTCAGCCTTGTACCTTTGTGATAGAATGTTTGCCGAAGGAGTGTGAGGTCCCACACCAGTGGTTCTCAACCATCCCAACACAGTTAGCCTTTCATATGATTTCTCTCTCTTGCTCTCTCTTTCTCTCTCTCTCTCTCTCTTTTTTTTTTTTTTGGAAGGGGGGTGGGGTTTCTCTGTGTAGCCCTGGCTGTCCTGGCCTCGAACTCAGAAATCTGCCTGCCTCTGCCTCCCAAGTGCTGGGATTAAAGGCGTGCGACACCGTGTCCGGCTTCATATGGTTTCTCATGTTGTGGTGACTCACAATCATAAAATTATTTTCATAGCTAATTCATAACTATACATTTGCTACTGTTTTGAATCATAGTGTAAGTATCTGTGTTTTCCAATGGTCTTAGGAAACTCCTGTGAAAGGGTCATTTGACTCTTGCAGTGAGAATTTTGTTTTCGTTAAAAATCCAGTTATATTATGTGAATATTTTTTAATCCCAAGTGCGGGATGTGGATATGCTACAGACTATCCACAGTTGCCGACTCTGATTGTCCTGTGTTCTAGGAGGGGTATGATTTTTCCAGCTGCAGATATTTTATGTTAGGGACTCTGGAGAGGGCCAGAGGTGGCTGCTGCTTCCCTGCTGCTGTCGGTTGTCCCCGCTTCCCCGTTTGCAATGGATTGCTGGATTGCTAGATTACACGTTGGAAATATTCTGATGACGAAGACTGGACTTGACTCTGGGAACTCAATGTTCCTAGTCAGCAGGAAGATGTCTAAAGAGATCTCTGCCCCGAACTTTCTCCTCTAACCTTCTTTTTCTCCTACATAGTGTCGGGGGTTGGCAGGATGTTAGGTAGCCCAAAAAAGTACGCATACAGATCTTCAAAGGGGGGTCATGACCCACACGCTGCCCTAGATTTAATCCTCAGTACTGAAAGAAGGAGAGACAAAAATTACAAAAGAGGCCTACAGATATTTACCTTAATCTGTTTTTGTATAGGGATACATACTTAATGCAGCCATTTGGAAATACCCAAAACCTTTTTTGGAGATTATTTGTGTAGCACAAGCATAAATTCTCATACTCCTAGACAGCCTGTTTTTATGTCCTTGCTTTGGCTTAAGCAAAAAATTATAAGAAATTCCCCCTGCTCCTAACACACACCTCTCTAATATGAATTTTTGCACATCAGCTTCTCTGTGCATTATCTGGGGGAATTATCATATTCATGTTATCAAACTCATGCTATGAAATGAACCAGAGGAAAAGAGACAAACCTCATGTGTTCGCATCTAGAACTTTTAGAAGTGACCTCTAGAACTTGGCCAGGCAGTACATGCCTTTAGTCCCAGTGCTTGGGAGACAGCAGCAGGCGATCTCTGTGAGTGTGAGTTCAAGGCCAGCCTGATCTACGTGGCTAGTTTCAGGATAGGTAATGCTGTACAATAAGAGAGACAACACTGTCTCAAAAAACCAAAAGTGATGACCTCATTGAGGAGAGTAGAATCATGAGTGGCCGGCAGGGCAGGGGAAGGCTTCAGTTAGGAGGGAGAGTCAGCTCTAGTGTTCCCAGCACGGCTGGAACTATAGCTCAAGACCACTGTTACTCATCTTGTGAAAACTGGAGAAGGTGAAATGAAACCTCCAAACAGAAAGAATGATAAGACACTGGAAATACTAATTACTGATTTTATCATTATATACGATGTGTATAAATACCTGTATGTATGTTGAAATATCTCACTTAGTGAATCATACACTCATTGTATGTCAATAAAGAAAAGCAGGGTTGCTGAGGTGGCTCGCACCCATGTGGCAGAAGGAGCAAACTGAGTCCTGCACGTTGTCCTTTGGCTTCCAAACCTGTGCTTTGGTTGCCCCACCCCCACGAAATAAGTAAATAAAATAATAATTTTTCAAACGAGGGGATGGACAGATAGCAGTTAGAAATACTTGTTGCTCTTGCAGAGGACCTGGGTTGTGGTTCACAACCATTTGTAATTCTAGTTCCATGAGATCTGATGCCCTCTTCTGACCTCGGAGGGGACCAGGCATGCACATGGTGTTCATTATGTCTATTTAGACAAAACATTCACACACATAAAGATAAATAAAGCTAAATTTCTTTTTAGTTTACAATGAGGAGCAGGGAATGGTATAGGGGTTAGAAGTGCCTGGGGACAACCCTGACAAACTGAGTTCAATCCTGAATCCCAGATGACAGGGGAAAAGAATCAACCCCACATGTTTGCTGACTTCACACACTCACCATGGCCTGTGTATACCACCCCCTCAAACCCAATACAAATTTTTAAAATTTTTTAGAAAGAAAAAAATGTCAAGGCAATAGCTAAATGAGTGTCATTTTACAAATCTTTGAAACAAGATTTCATGTAGCTTAAACAGGCCTGGAACTTGTGATCCTCCTGCCTCAGACTCCTGAGTGCTAAGATCCTAGAAGGCTACCCACTTCTTGAACTGCAGGGAATGTCTCAAAGATCACAAGCTGAAGTGTGAACTGCTGGGTTATGCAGATTCTTATCCTAAACCCTGTACCACAGCCAGGCTGGCTCTGTAAGTGCAGATCAAGGTGGGGTAGGTGGTCACTGCACAAGGTGGGGGAGGTGGTCACTGCATTGTTATGGCCTCAGGAAGACAGAGGTGACTACACCTGCTGGGAAGGTCCCCAGCTTTTTGACCAGATCTGCAGGAGCATGGCTCCTGTTTCTGCCAAGGGGCAAGCAGTGGCTGCTGAAACGAAGACCAAGAAGAGGCTGTCTGGTACCTGGAAGCACACTGGCTTTGGCTCCTCCAAAACTCTTTCTCTTTTTCAAAGTCACTTTCTGAGCACTGACTGTACTAGAATAATCAGCATTCTCTGGGGCTGCTGAAGGATGAGTCAGGATTCTAAATTCTAGCTGCAGAGCGGAGGAAATGGGAGCACCAGGGAAGACAGGAAGACCATGATGTCAGCAGCTTCCCAGAGCTGGTCAAAATGTTGGAAAGCATGGGCTGGGCCGGGCTTGAAATAAATGCATCTAAATGCTTCAAAAGAAGCAAAAGATTTACTGAGACAAATCTATGGGCTGTTGGCATCTGCCCTCAAGCAGGTAGAAATGTGATGGATGGGAAGCCAAGAAGATCTGCCCTATGGAGGATTGTGTGGACCTCTTCAGTCCCTTCACACAAGAACAATTAGAGATGGCTAGGGAGATGGCTCAGTGGGTAGAGCACTTGCTAAGCCATTCAGATCTCTAGGATCCAGATAAAAACATAGCAGCAATGTGAGCATTTGGAAGCCTAGGATGCTGTACAAGGATACAGGATGCAAGTTAACCTGGCCAATGAAGCAGTGAGCAACAAGAGATCCTGTTGGGCTTGGTCTGGTGCTGCTATGTATTCAAATCCTAAATTCTGTACCCTGAGAACTGGTTGCCCCAAGACAAGTGAATTCTCATGGTTACCAGCTTTTGTTGTACAAAACTTACTCCCCAAGTTAATTGGTCAATAAAAGGATAAAGCCTGCAAATGGGCAGTAGAGAGAGACAGGCAGGACTCGAGGATTGTGTGAGGGTGTCTCCATAGAGACCAGAGAAGGAGAAGAGAGGAGACAAAGAGAGAAGGAAGAGGGAGGAGATGAAGAGGGGAGGAGGCCGCCATGAGAGGAAATGAACCATGAGCACAGGCTAGGACAAACAGTAAGTAACAAGCGACATTATGGCTGGGGAATAAATTAGAATAGCTCTAAACCTGCCCAATCCAGGGTTATGGGTTGTAAATAAATACCAGGATTGCGTGTCTTATATACGAGTAGATAGAATATATAATTCCAACTATAAGATCGTGTCTCAAAACACCATGGTGAAAAGCAAGGACTAAGACCCAAGGTTGTCCTCTGAACCTCCACACGTTTCATGGTACAGACAGACCCATCATACACAACCATATCATGCACACAAACGTATACACACACACACACAGCAAAACGAAATTCAACTAAAAAGAAAGAAAGAAAGAAGGAAAGAAAGGAAGGAAAGGAATAAAGAAAGAAATGCTAACAAGACTTAAAAATTAACAAGAAAGAGACCAAGTCAGGCTGGTGAGATGGCTCAGTGGGTAAGAACACTGACTGCTATTCCAAAGGTCCTGAGTTCAAATCCCAGCAACCACATGATGGCTCACAACCATCTGTAATGAGATCTGACATCCTCTTCTCTGAAATTTCTGAAGATAGCTATAGTGTACTCACATGTAATAAATAAATAAATAAATAAATAAATAAATAAGAAAGAGACCAAGTCAATAGGAAAAATGTTCAAAATAGGTTTTTCTGGAAAGAAGAAACTTGAAGACAATTTTAGAAGAAATGTTTAGCTCCCCTAGTAATCTGGGAAATGCTAACTGGAATGTGAGAGGCAAGATGAAAATTTACATTCATAGAGGAGCGTTGAGTAAATGTACCAATTGATTTACTTTCTTTTTTGCAGTGCCATTTATTATAGTAGTCTGAAACTGGAAGGCGACCCTTCAATGACCAGTAGCTAAACACATGTGGTATGCCCAACTGAGGAATATCAGCAATAAAAAGAATGGATTATTGATCTACAGTGATTTGGAATGGATTTACAGACAACTAAAATGGGAGAAAAAAGATAATCTCCAATGGCTACATGTCTGAGTACATTTATATAACTTTTTTAATTCTTTCTCTTTTTCTTCCTCCTCCACCTCCTCCTTTTAGAGGACAAAGTCTCTCTCTATAGTACTGGCTGTCCTAGAACTCACTCTGTAGACAAGGCTGGCCTTGAAATCATAGAGATCTTCCTGCCTCTGACTTGGAGGTTCCTGGCTTATATAACATTTGTAAGGACACAGTTTTTAGGAATGGAGCTGAGTGAATGGTCCAATGGATAAACACACAGGCTGTGTTGGATGCATGCTCCTCACATTTCTACTTTGGGCAGATTATTTTAGATGTTTGAACATTAACTTTCTGGGGATAATGAGAACTTACAAAAGTTTTGTGAAAAACTCATGAAAATCATAAAAAATGCCTGGCATAGCTGAGCACAGTGATGCCTATCTGTGATCCCAGCAACCAGGGAGGCAGAGGCTGGAGATTCAGGCGTTCCAGGTCATTTGGGTTCTGTAGCAAATTTGGGCCCACCCTGGGCTATAGGAAATTTTGTCTCAAAACAAAAACACCACCTGGGGGGTGGTTGCACATTCCTTTAATCTCAGCACTTAGGAAGCAGGGGCTGGTTCTAACCCAGTCTGGTCCTGGTGAGTTCCAGGCTAGCCAGGGCTACAATGTGAGATCCTGAATCAAAAACAATATAAATAAAGATCCAGAACAGCTGGTGATGGTGGCACATACTCACGGGTGACACTGAAGAGACGGAGGTGGGAGAAGAACGGGCTTAAGCCCCGCCCAGGCTCCTCCTTTGCCTGTACTGATGGAGGAAGAGGTGGGTCTCTGTGCAGTTCAAGGTCAGACTGGTCTACATAGTGAATTCCAGGCCAGGCAAACAAGCCAACAAATAGACCAAACCAATCTAGAATCAGCATTCAATAGGTAGTAACAGATGACACAATGATCCTGTTTGCTTTATGCCAGATGTTCTATGAAAGCTTTATATTCATAATTTTAATGCTTAGTCATCTGCCTGTCATTGATTCCTTTTTTAGTTTATTTGAGATTTAAATTTTTTTTAACTGTAATTGTGTGTGTGTGTGTGTGTGTGTGTGTGCGTGTGTGTGTGTGTGTGAGACTTTGTGGGGAAGGTGTACATGTGAGTGTGCACTAAGGAAGGGGCTGGGATCCCTGTGTTGGAGTCACAAACAGTTGTGATCTTGGGTCAGGTCCTTTGTCCTCTCTAAGAGCCTGCTCCTAATCACCAAGCCATCTTCTTGACTAGTGTTTTGGTTTTGCGACAGCATCTCACATTTTAGACCTACTCAGGACTCTGTGTAGGTCGGCTGTCCTTGAATTGCTTGAGTTCTTCCGATCATGGTCTTGAAAGATAGGATTACAGGTGTGTTCTACCACACCCAGCCTTTCTGCTTTGGAGGCATACATGCGGTGAAAACATCAGTGTGTCCCCCTCTTCCTTAGCCACATAAATTCCAAGTAAAGTCACGGCAGTTTCCCTGCTGGCACAGAAAACGTAAAGGAAAAGACTTGCGTATCATCTCAGTCTGACGGCATGTGCTATGCAGCTGCGCGACAGCAGAACCTAAGGCATGTGCTATGCAGCTGGGCACTGAATGGGAAATGGAGAGTTGGCAAGTGTAGCCGCTCTACTGTGACCTGTTTTAAGGACTGAATCCTGCTGAGTCACAGGGCTGGTCCTCTCTCCAACACTCAGTACTTTCTAATGGCCCCTGCTAGCTGTCAAGTTCTTTAAGAGCAAGGTCTAGAGGATAACTGAATACCATTGTAACCCATGTGGCACTATGCGCAACGCCTAACCCTGTACAGGGATGGAGGAGGGCTAAAACACATCCCAAGGGCAGAGACTGCAACAGGAGTCTATTTCTTCAGCACTATTGACAGCTTAACTTAAAAAACATTATACTTTATTTATATATTTTTGTACGTATATGCTTGTGTATGTTTGGAAATGTGCTATCCCACGTGTATAGAGGTCAGAGGACAAGGGGGCAGGGGAACATCCATTCTTTCCTTCTCACAGGTGGGTTCAGAGATCAAGCCCAGTCTGTGAAGCCGGGCAGTGACACTGTTACTTGTTGAACTGTCTTGGTGACCCACAGCTCAGCTTTTGGTAAAGCTGGGTTTTTTTTTTTCTTCCTTATTTTTAAACATTTCCCGTGAAATGGGTGGACATACGCAAGAACTACAAGTTAACTTTCATTATAGATCTCCTTGCCAACTATCACAGTGCCTCATGGCCAGTCTGGTTTCATGAATAGTGATAATTAGGCAACGCTGGACGCCCAGTGAAGAGTCATCAGTTGTCACACCACCACACCCAGCTTCAAAGCAATTTTTAATATAAGAAACATTCCATCCCTGGGCCTAAAAGTAAGATCAAACATTTTGTGTGTGTATGTGCTTAAAGTGGTAAATTAGGAACAAGTCATAAAATTATTAATTTAAGCTGGTATGATGTTATACACCTTTAATTCCAGCAAAAAGAGGTTAAAGCAAGCAGATATCTTTGAATTTGAGGCCAGGCAAGACTACATAGTGAGATCCTGTCTAAAAAGCAAAAAACAGTTTAGGGTTCTTGTGTTCTAGAGCAGTATGGGCTTCGTATATAGCTTTGCCTCTTACATACTCACTGCTAGAATTTAGGAAGATGCTGCTTGTCTGCAATAGCTTTATCTGCAAGGCTGGGTATGTTGGTGTGTGCCTACAACCCCAGCACTTGGGCAATGGAGGCAGGGGGTCAAGAGTTCAAGGTTATCTTCAGCTATATATGGAGTTTGAAGCCATCCTGTGCTTGGAGACCCAGTCTCAAACAAACAAACAAACAAACAAACAAGACAGAAAGATAGAAAAGAAAAAGATACTATACTATGACAATCAGAGCAGGGGGATGGAATCTATATATCTATATCCCTGTATAAAATTCCCATTAAGAAACAATTGAAATAAAATCTACCATTTTACGACTAGTGAGTCTGATGTTATAGCTTCATCATTGCTAAGGATTTATTCAACATGATTGGAGGTGTGATCTTTTTGTGCTATGAAAATCTTTTATGTGTTATCCTTTTGGTTTAAAGGTTTAAAAACAGCATGTGTTCTTAAAATGCATTCACATTTTGACAATTGTGTACTAACACTGAGTTAAACACAAACTGCTAAGTGTTTTTGCGTTGATGAGTGATGGCGGTTTAAACCTAGGTTTGTCTCTTAGTCGTAGCCTTGGAACCGGAAGGACTCACTGAGATGACATGCTAGGGAAAACAGTGGCTCAAGTCTCCATAGTCACCAACAGGGGACTGCTGCTGGCAAGGAGGGTTCCTCCTGGTTTCACCTCCTAACTTTTTAGGTTTATTTTTATTTTATGTGCATGGATGTTTTGCTTGCACCCATGTCTGTGTAGCACATGGGTACAGTCCTTGTGGAGGGGAAAGGTTCTGGATCCTCCAGAACTGGAGTTATAGATGGGTACAAAATGCCACGCATGAGCTGATAGTTGAATCTGGGGCCTCTGGAAGCAGCCAGTGCTCTTTTTAGCAGAGCTATCTCTCCAGACCCTTAGGGGTTTGCTAGTTTGGGTACTGGGTATTGGAAACCAGGACCTCGAAGTTGCCAAGCACTGTTGAGCTGTACTCCTTGCCCTTTCAATTTCTTCAGAGATTTCTACATTCAGTTGAAAAAAAAAAAAATGAAGCCGGGCATGGGGGCATGCTTACAATCTCAGAACTCTGGAGGCAGAGACAGGTGGATCTCTGTGAGTTCGAGGTCAGCCTGGTCTATGAGTAGTGAGTTGCAGGGTGACCAGGGCTTTGTAGAGACCCTGACTCAAACAACAACACAGATTTCTGTGTATGTGGCTGGGTGTGTTTATGTGCACCTCCTAAGTTAGAGGACATTAGATTCTCTGGGCCTGGAGTCAGAGGTAGTCGTTAGTAGGCTATAGGTGTTGGGAACTGAGTTCTGCTTCTCTTCAATAGCAGCATGTGTTGTTGCTGCTGGTGGTGGGTTTTTTTTGCTTACTTGAGACTGGGTCTGACTATGGTTGAACATTTTGTTCTTTGGTTGAAATGGAATCCAGAGTCTTGTGCGAGACAAATGCTCTTTCTTCTAAACCATATCTACAGCCCAAAGGTCTTACTATGTAGCCAAGGTTGACCTGGGACTTGCTATGTAGATTAGATGAACTTGGACTGCCAAGAGATCCTACTGCCTCTACTTCCCAAATGCAAGCGATTAAAGGTATGCATCACTATGCCTGGCTGCAAGTGCTTTTAACTTCTAAGTCATTTCTGCGGGCCCATGTTTACGTTTAAAGAGTAAGTCACTAGCGGAAACTACAATTTAGACACATTTTAGTACTTTTTAGAACTCAAGAGACTTGAGACTTCCAGATCTTTCATGTTTGTAGTAAAAATTCATTGAAACGGGACAGAGTTCTAGAATGTTTTAGTTTATATTGAAATTGTTTGGGGGGGGGGTGTGTGGTAACGCTAGAGATCAAACCCAGGACTTACAGGAAAAAAATTACACAATAGCCTTCTGCTTTGAGGATCTATGACTACACACACGATCTCTTTTGGAGACACCATGAAATGCAAACGAAGGTCACTCCTGAATGGGGCAGCCCAGACAATAACTTTTCTGGCCTCCTCTCCTCCATAAATCCTAGGGATGTCATTCATTATGGGTCACAGGAAGTGTTGTGACACAAATCCCCTGTCACCATCTTCAACCTCATTAGGCATTTTCATTAGGGGCTATTGCAAGCCAGGGGCACTAGCAGCGCGCTGTCGGTTTATACCCAGGAAACAGGAAACACAAAACCCAAATGCATCTCATGGACCTTAATGGTAGCCACAGCCGCTTCTATGATCAGGCCACTGCGACCTTCCCCCAAACCTAAGTGTGTGTGTTTTGGAAACCTGGCCTGCTTCTGAGCGCCCCCCAGGCTTAGGGGAGGCCGGGCAGGGGGAGGTTGGCTCCCGCAAGCTGCGACCAGTGCCCGGACCAGCCCCGTAGGCTACAGCTGGCGAGAACCATCACTCGGAGTTGGAGTGAGGCCAGCAAAGGCAGGAGGGACGAACTGCTGAAGGAAAGCCGCGAAGCGCCCTTCGCAGACACGCAACCCAGCTACGGGCGGGAAGGCCGCGAGCGCCGCAGGCCGGAAGAGGCTGGGCGTGGAGCAGTCCGCCCCGCCCCTGCCGCCCTCGCGCGAGGCCGCGCTCCCAGCGGGCGGTTCTGATTGGCTGGCCTAGCTTCCTGCGCTGATTGGACCCGTGGGCGAGGCGGAGGAGAGCCGTGCGCAGCGGCGTGTGTGGGGCCGTGTGCAGACCCGCGTGTGGCGCAGGCAAGGACCCTGAAAATAAACAGCCGCTGCTTTGCGAGTCCCTTCCTTGGTTCTACGTCCGAGCCTCCTCCGCTGTGGGCAGCTCAGACGCCGAAGGTGAGAGGCGAGGGTGTAGCCTGCGCTATGGAGGTGGCGGGGTTGGTGCGGCCGAGACGGACGGAGGGCCGGAACTGCGAGGCGCGATGGCGGCCGCACCTCGGCCTGCGCCCTGCTGCGTCAGGCGCGGGGCTCGGCCCGGTCGCCACCTCGGCCCCAGTGTCTGGCCCGCCGCACTCTGGCGGGCGTCCTGGCCGTCCTGCGGCGCGGGCACTAGGGCCGGAGCGCGGGGGCCTCGCCCGGCTCCCCAGGGCCACGCAGGCCTCATCCCTGTGGCGACGAGGCCCGGCGCCCTTGGGGCCGAGGCGAGGAGAGTCGCGCGCGGGCCTAGCGCCGAGGGCCAGGGTGGCGGGAACTCCTGGAACGGGGCGGTGTGACGGGGGCGAGCGCCTGGTCGAGGTGGAGGTCCCCAGGCCGAGCGCCGGGTGGAGGCCTGGCGGGCCATGTGCCAGCGGCTGCGGGGCCTCGGACCTGGCCCGTGACGAAGCCCGCGCACGCCGCTGTAAGGCTCGGGAGTCTGGATTCGCTTTTCCGTACTCGCGACCTTTATTCAAACTCCTGGTTTCTTGTAGTTCGTTTTCTTAAGCACCTTATTCGACATCGCTAGTCAAAAGAAACCACCTTTCCCTGGATCGACGAGATTCAAGTCTTAGGTCCCTCACCCCCCCTTTTTTTTTTAAAAATGGAGCGAGAGCCGGGTGGAAAGGACCCGTAGGTTGTCAGGCCTTTAAGGCCATCAGGGCGGCAGAAGTTCTTGGCAATATTTCTTGGATTAAACGGATATAAATTACAAGAAAGCCTCAGAAATAGAGTTGGCAAAGATCAATCTAGATTTCTCATTACTGTGAAAACCTGTTTTAGAACGGTTTAATCGTTCTCACTTGGGTTTGGATGTTGATTTTATAGGTGAAGCCTTTTGCCTGTTGCCACATGTCAAGCACATGGCCTCGGCCACCAGGCACTTTCAGAGGAAGTGACTACACTGAGGTGGGGGTGGGGGGTCTTGGAAAAGGAGAGATCGCATAGCAATCCGCTGATTAGGCTTTTGCAATATTCTTGAAGATACAAAATAGACAAGAAACCACGACACTCAATCTGACTGCATTAAAGTAAAAGGGAATTAAGTTATATCCCCATTTTACCCCCAAATTTAGTTTTACGTGATAAAAATTACCATTTCCTGTTGCTTGACCCAATTCTGGAGAGACGTATGACAATGGATTAATCTTTGGATTTAAATTTGCAAGTTTGTTAGGCATTTGCTCCTAGTATATATTGAATTTAAGATTTTGAAAGTTTTAAAAAAGGTACATAAAACTGTAATCCTCATCACTTTTAAGTCTGAAAAACTGAAAGTTACATTGGTTAAAATTCAAGCTTATCAAATTGTAACCCGCATAGTCCTAGGTACTTTTTTTTCCCCTTTTAAATCTTTTTAAGCTTGCTTCTTGTCTACAAGGAACTCTTTGTATGCTCCACTATAAAAGGAATAATTTATTGGAATCCCAAGGGCTGAATTAAGGGCTTAATTTTTCCCTCAAATTACAGCTGGTAACAAGTTTTTAAAACCCTAACTAAAATATCTGGGTATTTACCTCCTACTTCACATTAGGAAATCATTGTATTTGGACTGTTTATTTGTTTTTCGAGACAGTTTCTCTGTATAGACCAGGCTGGCCTTGAACTCAGAAATCCGCCTGCCTCTGCCTCCCAAGTGCTGGGATTAAAGGCGTGGGCCACCACCATCCAGCTCTATTTATTTTCATATTAATACCAAGAGGTAATTTATTTCAAAGAGATGTGTAGTTTGTAAAATATTTGAGCCAAGTCAGCTGAAGACTAAGGGCTTATATTCTGGCAGTTGAAGAACTGCAAATATTAAGACTTTGTAATGATGTATGGCTTGATTCCTTTTACCTTTTAGACCTAAAAACATTATATCGTCAATAAGTCACTGCTGGAATGATTGTTAGGTAAATGCATTTCCAGAGAGATTTTGCCTTCCTCTACCCTCTCCTGACAGTAAGTGGAGAGCCAGAATATTAACACCAAGCAAGGCACCTTGGCTGGCTATGTGGAGAATGCTCTTTTCCGACACTGCCTCACTTAATAGGGCTCTTGTTCTGGCACTGTCTAACTTCAGGTTGCTAAATACTTGGGATAATAAAGTGAACTTATGGCTTCATGCAAATACGAAGGCTTTGTACGTTATGAATACAAGCCAGGTGTGGTGATAAAGGCCTATACCATCCCAGTACCTGGGAAGGATGGACAGGATTGCAAATAAATTTGAAGCCTGCCTAGGCTACAGAATAAACTGAAGTTTTAAAAGGGCAGGAAAATCCAGGAGTGGTGACACACTCATTCAATACCAGGACTGAGGCCCATCTCTTAAATTTGAGGACTGCCTCCTATGTCTAATAAATTCCAGGCAACAGAGGCTGCATATGGCCCTATTCCAAACAGAGGTGGGGGAGGTAGAAGAAATATGAGTTCTGCAGTAATCTGGAGTTGACTCCAAAATTACTCATGAGGGTATTTAGCTAGTGAGATTAAGCTGTTAGTATTTGTATGTGTTAACACTCAAGGGTAAGAAGACAAAAGATTTTGGCCTAAAATCAAAAAACTCTGTGAAGGATTACTGTGAATAAATTAAAAATGATTCAATTCCAGTGACTCACCTATTGTAGTTTTTATTTGGTTTATCTAAAAGAATGTATACTTTCTGCATTGAGGTTTAAATTACATATAAGAAACAGCATGTATATGTGTATTTTCCTTTATCACTTGGCTAGCCTTAGCGAATTTAGAGGCAAACTGTTGACATATTGTCAGTACTAAGTTCTACATGTATGGCTTTAGTAGGTAAGTCACTTGTTCTCAGATTTGTTGTTCTGTTTATTATTATTAATGTTTTTTTTTGTCTTGGAACTCTGTTTAAACCAGGTTGGCCTGTTTTCCTTATTAAAAGGGAATAAGGATACATAACTTGAAGAGTGGTTAAGATAGTAGATTATGTAATAAAATGGCGGACACAGTAGATACTCAGCTATTAAGCCTTTGCACAGGTAGTCAGGACATGCAGATACGGATATAATTAACCAAGGTCGGAGTAGTGAATTATAGGGTAAAACAGTTTTCTTCCAGTTGGTACTCTTATTTTTCATCATGATGGCCAGAATCTGGTAATAGACTGTATCTTGCTTTTTATTATATCTAGTTTGTTACAACAGAGTGTGTGTGGTATTGTGGTGCCATGCCAATTTATTGGAGCATAGAAGTATGTTCAGAGGTCCTGTGGTCTCAGTATAACTGTGGTAAGGCAAGGATAACCCTTTGCTTGGGAAATAACTTTAGGGTCTAGAGGATAAAATGAATGTAAATCACTGTGTTAAGAAAGCCAGATGAACTAGTAAAGTTAGCTCAACACACCATAGTTGGTGGTGAGGGCCCTGTGTCTTTGATGTGACATAACAAATGGGTAGCCAAGTTAACTGGCTAACCTGAACATAACTGTGATTCTGGGATCTTTTTATACTCTTAACATACTAGAAGAGGAAGAGAACACACATCTGTTGTCTAACAGCAGTGAAAAGGAGTATTCTGGGTTTGGAATTGGTTTTGTTGAGATCTTGTTTCACCACCATGTTACTGCTAGGTTGGTCTAAACACTTGATCATCATGCCTCAGCCTCCTTATGCTGGGATATTAAGCATGCACCTGCCACTGAGCGGGATAATACTGTTTTTACATTTTCTCTTAGGTTTTGTGTGTGTCTGTGTGTGTCTGTGTGTGTCTGTGTCCTGGAGATGGAACATAGGGCTTCAAGAATGCTAGGCCAACGCTATACTACAGTTCTAGCCCAATATTTTGTCATTTCACACTGACATTTTTTTTTTAAAGATTTATTTATTATATGTAAGTACACTGTAGCTGTCTTCAGACACTCCAGAAGAGGGCGTCAGATCTTGTTACGGATGGTTATGAGCCACCGTGTGGTTGCTGGGATTTGAACTCCGGACCTTCAGAAGAGCAGTTGGGTGCTCTTACCCACTGAGCCATCTCACCAGCCCTCACATTGGTATTTTATGTAGCACTTATGTGATAGTAATTCTACAGAAGTCTGAGCTTGTGTGACAAATTACAGTAAGAGGGAGACTTGGCTGCTGGCCTATTTTAGTTATCTCTGGTGGAAATTCTCAACTACCCTTGGGTTTTTAGATACGTTTTCCTCCACTTAGAACTTCCTTGATTTGTTCTTTAGCACTTTTATTTTGTATGACTCTCTTTGCATGTTTGTGTGTGTGTGTGTGTCATATGTGTTGTAGCTGGTGCTAGTGGAGGTCAGAAGAGGGTGTACAGTGTCCTGGAACTGGAGCCATGCCAATGTTGGGAAGAGAATTCTAGTCCTTCCACAAGCAGCAAGTACTTGTAACTGTTGAGCAATCTCCAGTCTTGAGGGATTTTTGTTTGTTTGACTAGTTTGTTGCTATTCATCAGAAATGTCCTTATAGAGCCTTGATCCCTATTGGAAGCAAAAGCCATTGCTCCTAAAAATCTGCATTCATAGGATCATACCTAGGATTTGAGAAAGTTTGATGTACCCTTAGTACTTAATTGAAGGCATTAACATAGTAAATTAGTGATAGAGTAACTTGTGAAACCAAGCATTTTCAGTGCTTTACTGTTAGTATTTGATTAGATGGAATTGGGTCTGTATAATTTAAGGCCACCCCATCTCCACAAAAGCCATGGTATATAACTGCTACTAAAAGGTATGCTACTATGTGGTATGCTGCAGTGATTCAAAGGTGAGCCAGCCGACTCAGTCTCAGCCCTCAGGAATATGATTAAAAGCATTGTTAGTGTGATTTGATAGCTATTAACAGGTACCCTGAGTTTTAATGTGAATTTAATGTGGCTGGGAGATAATGTTCAAAAAAATTTTTTTAACAGACTTGGCATTGAGATGGCTCTTAAAAGTTGGAAAAGGGTGTGACAAGTGAGAGGGGGTGCAGAAGAATCTGAGTCACAGGTAGTGAAAGTCATAGTTCTCAGCCATGTTTTAAGTTTCTATGGGGAATGGCCAAAATCTAAAAGACCTAATTAAATGCAGCAGTTGTACATAAGAGAGTACTTTGAGTTGTCTTGCCTAAGGGAGAAGGCAGTTTGCATAGTATCTAAGACTTCTGAGCTCACTGGCTGTGGGTTTACTTTTGGTAACAAGTTTTTGAGAAAACTTGTTATATGTAGCCCAGGCTGGCCTAGAACTCATGATTCTCTGCCACTGGTTTTTCTTTTTTTTGGTTTTTCGAGACATAGTTTCTATGTGTAGCCCTGGCTGTCCTGGAACTCAGAAATCGCCTGCCTCTGCCTCCTGAGTGCTGATATTAAAGGTGTGCACCACCACGCCCAGCTTCTGCCACTGATCTTGGCTTGAAATTGTAAATTAGTATTTCTGGGCAAAAGTAAGCGATATATATAGTTACATTTATTTATTTATATAGTTATATTTATTTTAAGTTTCCCTGGGCAGTAGGCATACATGGCACGTGAGTGTATACACACACACACTTAAGCTGGATCAGGAATATTGAGATATTACTGAGATTGACACAGGCATGTTAATACATATATGCCCCATTTAGAAGTTGAAGATACAGTTTCAGAGTTTTTCATTTTGCATATGGTAGTAGGTATATGAAGCACAAGTAAATAGATAGATACTGGTCTTTCTAACCAGTAAGAATTCTAAGTGTTTAATGATATTTTTTGATATTCCAAAGCTCTAACTGCAGCTATGAGCAGCAACGAATGCTTCAAGTGTGGACGATCTGGCCACTGGGCCAGGGAATGCCCTACTGGTGGAGGTCGGGGTCGTGGAATGAGAAGCCGCGGCAGAGGTGGTTTTACCTCGGATAGAGGTATTTTTGTCGAATAAAAAAATTTGAAGTACTCCAGCATTAATACCAAAACTGGCCTGACTATCCCAATTCTTTTTGTTTCTACTCAAAATAGGGTTCCAGTTTGTTTCCTCGTCTCTTCCTGACATCTGCTACCGCTGTGGTGAGTCTGGTCATCTTGCCAAGGATTGTGATCTTCAGGAGGATGGTAAGTATTTAACACTTCATACTCTTGGGAGAGGTGAGTGTGTACTTACACACAGCTTTGTAAGGTTTTCTTAACTTTGAGGGTTTGTAGCATGTGGCTTAAACATACTACTTTATAAAGGTTTTATAGTCTTGCTCTGCTTCTTTTCCTTATTGTTGAAGCCTGCTATAACTGCGGTAGAGGTGGCCACATTGCCAAGGACTGCAAGGAGCCCAAGAGAGAGCGAGAGCAATGCTGCTACAACTGTGGCAAGCCAGGCCACCTGGCTCGTGACTGTGACCACGCTGATGAGCAGAAGTGCTATTCTTGTGGTGAATTTGGACATATTCAAAAAGACTGCACCAAGGTGAAGTGCTATAGGTGAGTAATGAAGGGGTACTGAAAAACTTGAAGACTTTTGTGGGGGTAGTGTCTGTTGAGAACGGCTTGTGACTTGATCTCCTTCCATAGGGTAGATTCAGGCTTAGTGGCAAATAGATGGCTTTACTTACCGAGCAGTCTTTTCCTTTTTTGAGATGAGTTCACTATGTAGCCTAAATTGGCCCCTCAATTTGAGGCAGTTTCAACCACTCCTGGCAAAGAAATACTACTACTGGTTTTCCTTTTGTGGTACTAGGTATTGGACCTAGGACCTCAAACCTGGTAGGCAGACACTACCACAGAACCAAGATAAAGTGTACAGTTTGGGGCAGTAAGGTCTCAGTGAGTGTGAAAGAAATTGTGCAAGTCTGTATGTATCCCATAGGGAAGGAGTATAACTATATAAACACTATGGCTTGTGTGTGGTCTAGTTACTAAGTGCTATTGGAGCATATAAATGAAACCTTAGGGATTCACTTACAAATAACATCTTTGCTGATGTTTTGGTCTTGGAACTAGTTAATCTCTTATGACAAGGATTTTGAGAACCTAGTTTTTACGCTTCTCTGTTCTTAGAAGATACAAAGACGTAGAGTCTTAGCTGGGTATGATGATTTAACTCCCATAGTCCCAGCACAGAGCTAGAAGGTTGTGTTTACGGCTTGTGTTGTCTTATATATGAGACTGTAAAGCTGTGTATAGCCCTTTTAAAGAAGGAAGAAAACACTTGAGTGCACTGTAAGGGATTTAAAAACAACCTGGGCAGTAATGTCTCATAAAAGAGAATAGTCTTACAAAGAAAAACATACTTATTTGTGTTAATTTCTGTATTGACCATTGATTTGAGAGCAGTGTTATTTGTTCTGAGAAACAATGTCAAAACTATATAATAATAATAATAATAATAATAATAATAATTTTTTTTTTTTTTTAAGGTGTGGTGAAACTGGTCATGTAGCCATCAATTGCAGCAAGACAAGTGAAGTCAACTGTTACCGCTGTGGCGAGTCAGGGCATCTTGCACGGGAATGCACAATTGAGGCTACAGCCTAATTATTTTCCTTTGTCGCCCCTCCTTTTTCTGATTGATGGTTGTATTATTTTCTCTGAATCCTCTTCACTGGCCAAAGGTTGGCAGATAGAGGCTGTTCCCAGGCCAGTGAGCTTTACTTGCAGTGTAAAAGGAGGAAAGGGGTGGAAAAAAACCGAATTTCTGCATTTAACTACAAAAAAAGTTTATGTTTAGTTTGGTAGAGGTGTTATGTATAATGCTTTGTTAAAGAACCCCCTTTCCGTGCCACTGGTGAATAGGGATTAATGAATGGGAAGAGTTCAGTCAGACCACCAGTAAGCCCTTCTGGGTTTGAGTGTGTTCCCATGTAGGAGGTAAAACCAATTCTGGAAGCATCTAAGCTTCCATAAATAACTTTAATTCTTAGCTTAATGACGGCCTTGGATTGTCTGACCTCAGTAGCTATTAAATAACATCGAGTAACATCTGCATCAGGCCCTCATAGAATATACAGTTGAGTTGGGAGTAAACTGAAAAGACAAATGTGTAGAAGGCTATGTCAGGGAAACTGGCTAAAAGCCTAACACAGAAGCAGCTTCATCCCAGTGTTGATGCTGGACGTACAGATGGTGATGGCAAAGGTGTAGAACACATTTTTTCAAAGACTAAATCTAAAACCCAGAGTAAACATCTGATGCTCAGAGTTAGCATAATTTGGAGCTATTCAGGAATTGCAGAGAAATGCATTTTCACAGAAATCAAGATGTTATTTTTGTATACTATATCACTTAGACAACTGTGTTTCATTTGCTGTAATCAGTTTTTAAAAGTCAGATGGAAAAAGCAACTGAAGTCCTAGAAAATAGAAAATGTAATTTTAAACTATTCCAATAAAGCTGGAGGAGGAAGGGGAGTTTTGACTAAAGTTCCTTTTGTTTGTTTTAAATTTTCATCAATGTATATAGAATAAAATGCCATATTAAAGAGGGGAATGTGGAGGACTGAAAGATGACAGTTTGGACTTTTCTTTCTATGCTAAGTAATGTCTTCAGTAAAGAAAAGCTGGTGATAGAAGAACACAATGTTTTATTAATTTGTAGAGCTATGAAGAGTTTTCTGTGGATCTTCTATGGTCTAATGGTCTAGTAGGTAAAGGCAGTTGCCAGATAAGCTTGGTGACCAGAGTTTAGTTCCAAAATCTATGTAGAGGTGGAAAAAAAGAACAGAATCCACAATTGTGCTTAGACACATGAACAAAGTAACATTGTCCTTACCTGTTGTCACAGTGTCCCTAATTCTCAGAGTGATGTGCCACTTAACTGCTTTTTAGCATTTTATATTTTAGCTTTATTTTGTTGGATTCCTTGGCCCTGACAATCCCAGGCACTTCTGGTTTTATGCCCTTGTTTTATAGATTAGATAATAGAAGCAAGTTAATAGGATGCAGTTTAGGGTTAACCCTAAGCACCCTACCTACTCCTGCTATCTGAAATACAATTGGCGGTTTTCCCATTTATAGTTCTGATCTCACTGCCACGCAGTTCTTCACATTGGGTGGTCTTTTTGTCAACTTGCGATGGTCATATTGATGGTAGTGTGGGAGTATACAGCTATGCCACTTCTATGACATACATTTCCACACTTAGAATCTTTGTGTTTTTACTGAGCAAGTAGTAACGTCTAAAGCAGCGGAGCATATTAAATACCCTAGTAAATTTGTTTCTAAAAGTAGAAACCAGCATAAGAAATGGTCTGTTTTCTAACATCACTATGCGATATCGTTGAGGGTGGGCACAAAGGCTGAGCGGGTAATGGTACCTGATAGGTTTCAACCATGCTAAGGTGGAAAGAGAGCAGGCTTACACAAAGGAGTTGTGACCTGCATACAGCTTTGGCATATATGCATGTGCTCTATAAAAGTAGCTGCATTCGCAGTCCTTAACCTAATGGTTTTAAAAAGTATTCTCCCAGGTGCTGGGTTTAAAGGTGTGAGCTATCACACCCAACTTTCTGAGGGAGTCTTCCCTTTTTGGCCTCCTAAAGGGTAAATAAATATATTTGGTGCCTAAAAGCCACGTGCATGCCTTTAATCTCAGCACTCAAGGCAGAAGCAGATGGGTCTCAGAGGTCAGCCTGGTCTACAAAATAATTTCGAGGATGCCAGAGCTGCTACACAGAAAAATCCTGTCTTCAAAATAAATAAGTTGGTGGGTGCCCCGTCCTTTTGTTCCTAGTATTCTTTAACCTTTAATGAATTAAATTTACTATGTGCCTATAGATATTTGCATTAAGGTCAGAGAACAACTTTGGAGTTGTCATGATTTTTTTTTTTTTAACACATTTAGTGTCTCTCAAGGAAGTGTCACCATCGGTAATTTTTTACATAATTGACTGGAATGTAGTTTTGTGGTGTTTACAAATACTGAAAATTTTAAGGATGTTGGCTCTTAATAGAAAATTAAAACTGGATGTTAGACAGCAGAGATACCTCAGCCATGTCTTGCTGTTGCAGAGGAACTGAATTCAGTTCCTAGCAGGCCATGACAGGTGCTCAGGACTGCTCAGAACTGTTACCTCCAGCTTCACAAGATCTGATGCCTGCTCCTGACATGGTCCCTACATGCAGGTGGACATTGCTAGAGGTGGAAAAAAAAAAAAAAAAACCATATCAGCAACAAAAAATTTGTACCTTCATGTTAGGCTCTACCACTGGGGCATATCTGTATCCCAAAAGGTAGGTTTATATTTGAAATACATGATAAACTGCTCAAAATTGAGACCCATGCAGTATTAGGTTTTGTGGAAGAATCTGGTCATAGTTTTTCATAGAAAAAATGATGTCTTGAGTATGAGGCTGTTAGCATGAGATTGGGTGCTTTGGTTTTTCTATTTTCCTGGTCTAGTTCAGGAAGTAGTGTCCACTCAGCTGGAGATGGACACTATCATGTGAACAGCATGTCCTAGTCTTTACATGTAGTTAGACTGAAACAAAATTACATCTATGATTACCTGCATTCCTGCCTGCTCCCCTTTCTGGAGACAGTTTTTCTGTGTTGCCCTGGCTGTTGTGGAATTTCCTTTAGACCAGGCTGCTTTCTAACTCAGATCTTCTGCCACTGAATGCTAGGATTAAAGATGTATATCATATCTCAAGGCTGTCTCTGGTCTCCAAAGGCACTGCACACATCCTGCATATACACATTCAAAACTCCCATAAAAACTGCAGCAGGCAGCGGCTGCACTTCCCTTAATTTTAGCACTTGGGAGGCAGAGTCAGGTGGAGTTTTGAGGCTAGCCAGTTTTGAAAACTGCATGGGGGTGGTCGTGTGTGCCTTTAATTTCAAAACTCAGCAAGTGGGGTATGTGAGGTAATCTTGTCTAAAGTTGCAGGCAGAGCCAACATAGTAAAGCCCTTTCTCAAAAAAACAAAAACAAAAACAAAAAAAAAACCTGAGGAAGGAGAGACTGTAAAGCAGTTAACTAACAGAACTTGCTCCTCTCATATAGGACCTGCCTGTGGGGTCCTGGCTCCAGCACCAAGACTAATGTCAGTCACCTGTAACAACAGTTCCAAAGGATCTCTGCCCTCTTCTGGTCTCCTTGGCACCAGGCACATAGTGGTATTTGTGTACGCATGCAGGCAAAACGTTGGAAGTAAAAAAGAAAAAAAGCTACATGGCCTACCTGCTCTGCCTCCCATTTAGGGGGTAGAAGTTTGAGGTTTGCTTGGACTACAAAGCAAGATCCTGTCTTAAAATGAAAAGATGGGAAGAGAGGTGAGATGGCTCAGAAGGTAAAGACTGGGATGGCTTAAGTTTGATTCCTGAAAGAACTGATCACTCTTAAGTTGTCCCTCTGGTTACTAGTGGGCATCTTGGAGCGTAAATTCTGGATAGAGAAAAGCAGTATTTGAGGTCCATAGAAAGGTACAGGAGGGCTGGTGAGTTGAAGGTCCTCAGTTCAAATCCCATCAACCACATGGTGACTCAACCTCAACCACCAGTAGTTCTGACGCCAGTGTATTTATGTATAGTAATAAATCTTAGAGCAGGAACTGAGCAAGTGGAATTGACCGGAGTAGGCAGAGATCCTACAGTTCAATTCTCAACAAACACATGAAGGTTCACAACCATCTGTATAGATACAGTGAACTCACATAAAATCACACACACAAAAAGATGCGGGAGACATTGACAAAAGCATATTCTGGCTTATGGGTCAGATAAGGTTGGGGAATATTTTTAACTGGGAAATGTTCTTTTTTTTCCCTTTCAACCAATTCAGTGTACTACATTTTTCTATCCGGCATAGACGACAAAACAAGGCTTTTCACATGAAGTGATTGAATTGACAACAAATCGTGTTGTCCCATTGAGGATTCTTAAATGTTTTACTTTTTAAAAATTCTATGCATATGGGTGTGAATGTGGAGGTCAGAGGACAGTTTGTAGGAAACATTTACATCATGTAAATTTCAACATCAAACTCAGGTCATCAGACTTGTTAGTAAACATCCCCACTCATTTGAACTGAGCTGGGTGTAGTGGAATACATCTGTAGTTTGAACATTGGGAGGCTGAAATTGTATTAACAGAGTTTCAGATCAGCCTAAGGTGGATAACAAGACCTAGAAAAACAACAACAAAAGCACCTAAAAGCCAAGAGCTATCCAAGGTATGGCTGCACAGTCTTTAAACTCAGGTATGGAAACACATCTTTAACTTGAGGCTAACCTGAGCTACACAGGCCAGCAGAACAACCTAGTGACTCCCCCCCCCCCCATGTCTTAATGTAAAGAATGACCATTGATTGTTTGGAATAAAATTTTTTTTGTTTGTTTTTTTTGTTTTTTTTTTTNGGTTTTTCGAGACAGGGTTTCTCTGTATAGCCCTGGCTGTCCTGGAACTCACTTTGTAGACCAGGCTGGCCTCGAACTCAGAAATCCGCCTGCCTCTGCCTCCCGAGTGCTGGGATTAAAGGCGTGCGCCACCACGCCCGGCTCTGGAATAAAATGTTTTAAGACAATGGCCAAAACCATTCAAATTCAAAAATTCCTCTCCCTAATTTGAGACAATTGGCCTGGGCCTGACTGGGCTCTCGACGGCTCATGATACTGCCAAGTTCTCAGCCTAAGCTGGTGGTTCCTGATTAGGGTCATCTCTTACTCAGAATAAGGAAAGGAACTTGGGATTCCTGACCAAAGCACCACTGACAATCATTTGGTTACATCCTCACAACCTATTTGCAAGAAGTGGGGACACAGATTCTAGCTGGGTGACCACCTGCCCACTTACATAGATATTCTAAGTATCTGTCTGAACCTGTTTGATTCATGGCTTCTGCTGAGATCTTGTGTATGTACTAATGGTTGAGTCTAACAGAATGGCCAGGAGCAGGGAAAGCCGATACAGTGAGCTGACCATGGGTGAGATGTACAGCCAAAACGTCTGCTGAATGCATAGCCAAAACAAATGTTTTGGTTCCTCTCACCAACACCTGACTGCAATGTCACTGGTTTTTAGCCTAATAAATGCTGTATACCTGAGCTTTGATGCACAGTGTGCTTTGGGGCAAGAGCCTGTCCACTAGTTGCCAACTAATAAAGGACTCTAATTTGGTCTTATATGCATGGTGGTAACATTCTTGCATGGACTATGACATGGGTACTCCTCAGTGTTGACTCAGTGGGAGAGCCCACCACCATTTCCAGAATTCATCTCTGCTAAGTGACTCACATAGTCTCTAACTCCTCACCTGCTCCAGTTAGCTTTTTCTCCTCTGGACCTTACTCCGTATTTCATTTTCTTCTCATTATTTTTTTGTTTTTTTGAGTCGTTTTGTGTGTAGCTCTGGCTATCCTGGAACTTTGTAGACTAGCTTCAAATTTCAAAGATATGCCGGCCTTCTGAGTCTTGGGATCAAAGCTGTCCTTCTCTTTAGTTTTTGAGGCAGGGTCTCACTATGCAATCCTGGCTAGCCTGGAACTCCTTCCTCCCTGTGTAGACCAGGGTGTCCTCCAGTTCACAGAAACTAGTCCGTTTTGCCATCAAAATGCTGGGGTTGAAGGCATTAGGCAACAAGCCTAGCCTCATCTCTATTTTAAAAGACGGTGCTCTCTGCCTTCTGAGAATGTGTGGAGAGACCTGATTCGTTGGCTTAAACGTTTCTTTCACGATTACATCTATCAGTTTCTTGGAAAGAGTCACCTTTAATAAAGAATAATGATAATTATACATGTTTCTTAAAAGGAGGATGATCATAGTTTCAGGCACTGTTCACCTCCAAGTAAATGACAGGCAGCGGTGAAGAAGCCTCCCAGGAAGGCAGGTTTGCCCCTCTGTTTCCTCAACCAGTGCCTATGCCTGGAGGTATGCCAGCAACCCTGGAGGTGACAGGACTCCACGCAGGGCCCCGAGTGGCTGTGAACACTCAGTGCATTCAGAGAGGTGGAGTCATTTTCAAAAAGGTCATCTGCAGTCATAGAAGACTCAGGAAGGGCAAAGGCAGGCCAATCTTTGACCGCAGTTACTACCAGAACGAAACCAAACGACAAATGACACCGACATTCGTGCCCCGCAAGCGTAGCTGCTGACTTAGGCGCGGGATGACGCATCGGACATGCGTCGGCGGGAAACCGCCCACCGAAGCGTAACTGCGATTCTCTCCCCTCCCCCGTCCTCCCTCCCTCGCTTCCGGCTCTTAACTTCCGGTCCTTTCCATTTATTCTTCCGACAAAAAGGCCTGACTGTCCGCTGTTTTCCGTTCCCGCGTCTGCCTGCCTCGTTCCGGGCGCCTGAGCACGTTGTGTTGCGGAGCGGCGCCTGGGCGCCCTCGCCGGCACCATGGTGAGTGCGGTGGGGAAGGGATCGGGCTTACGGGGGACCGGAGGTCTGGGCCATTGTGCGACCTCGGGCTCCCTGACCTGTGCCGGGATTCTTTTCTCCCCTGGCGTAGCTGTAAGAAATCGCCAGAAACCTGAGTTTGGGAGCTGTATTGCGTCTTGGTGGTTGAGTCCGGGTGAAACACGTTATGAGACGGCCGGGCATTCTCAGGCTCCACGGATAGGAACTTTAAAGGGCAGGTTCTCCATGCCTTTGCTCGCCTGAAGCCGAGGACAGAATCTGGCATTCTCTAGACGGGTGTGACATCACCGTGAGTGAATGAGTAGGATGGGCTGACGTGTTGAGAGGTTGTGATTCGGCTTCATTCACTCAAGAAGCGTTTAATATGGAAATATGAGATCAGACACTGTTGGTACAAAGAGGCGCAGTTACTGTAGTAATTTCAAAGTAAAGTTCCCGTGGACCTCAAGAGATGGCCCAGTGATTTATAACCACTTCACTTTGGTTCCCAGCGCCCACATGGTTGCTTACAACTGAATCCAAAATTCTAGTTTTAGGGGATCCAACACCCACTTGTTAAGTGACACTAGACATTCACGTGGTGCACTTACATGCATACAGGCAAAGCACTCATACACATACAAAAAATACTAAAAATTTAAAGGTAAAATTTCCCTTAAAAGCATACAGAGTGGCTTTCATACTTCTGAGATTTATTTATTTATTTATTTATTTTAAAGATGTTTCTGAGTTTTTTTTTTTTTTTTTTTAAGATTTATTTATTTATTATATGTAAGTACACTGTAGCTGTCTTCAGACACTCCAGAAGAGGGAGTCAGATCTTATTACGGATGGTTATGAGCCACCATGTGGTTGCTGGGATTTGAACTCCGGACCTTCGGAAGAGCAGTTGGGTGCTCTTACCCATTGAGCCATCTCACCAGCCCTCTGAGATTTATTGATGTTTTTGAAATCTCTATAGTCTTAGCTACAAACCCAGCCCATTTTGGTAGATATTTATCCATATGCATATAACATAGTATGTTTAAGAATCAGGTGTAAGTATATGCATAACCATGTGTAAAATATGGACACTTATTCAAATATATAGGCCTTCTTGTCAGTCTGTCCTTTACAATACTAAGTAGAAAAACATCATTAATACACTTTGGGCGGGGTGGTATTTACACATACATAGGTACAAACAGATGCATACCCTTGTTAAATAAAACAGGTGCGTAAACACTTAAGGAAGCCGTGGAATGCTTACAGAGGGTGTTTTGGAAGATACAGACTGTTGAGAACAGAAACCTAAAAAGGAGAGAAAACAGTGGTCTTGAAGCAGCTGCTTCTGAAGGAGGGTGTGTCCTGTATTGATGTCATATCCACCCTCCATTGGCCAGGTTCCTTTCAGAGTTGATTGGATGGGGCGATTTGAAGGGCAAGTTAAATTAAACTCATTTTGCTCTCTAAACTGTGTGTCTGTTTCTGCTTGTCTTCGTGTGTATCTGAGTAAGTCATAACATTGCAAGATAAAAGCTACAATATGAGCTGTGAAGGAAAGCTTAGATTTTGGTGAGACCGTGTCTCAGTGATGGTGAGAGGAAGAGCTAGGAGCAAAATCTTAAGTTCCAAATTCAGCAAGTGCGCTTTCTGTGTAGTTCACAATCCAACTGAAAAGACAATGTGTTCTCTTCCTGATCCTGTGTAATGCTTAGGGACCATTGACTTAACACTGGTGTGGCAGCACTTAAATGAACATCACTTTGCAAAAGCCAGTCTTGATGCTCTCCTCTGATAGCCACCGGCAGGAAACAGTCGACTAGGCTGTTTTCTGGTTAGAGTGGTGTATGGTGATACATACGTTATTCTATCAGGAGTAAGAGAGGGGCCAGAGAGGTTAATGGATATGATCACAGTACATTCTGCACATGAGTATGATTTAAAAAAAATAAAATAAAAAACCAGCCTGGTGATGGCAGCGGCACATGCCTTTAATCCCAGTGCTTGGGAGCCAGAGGTGGCCAATCTTTGAGATCAAAGACAGTCGAGTCTACAGAGCAAGTTTCAGGACAGACAGGGCTACACAGCATACTCTGTCTCAAAAAGCCAGAAACCAACCAACTGTAGGTTTAGATTTTTTTTTAAACCTATTTTTAATAAGGGTCCTTAATTGTTTTGATGTCCCTTCTAGCCCATCATCCATCAGAGGCAGTGGAAAGGAAAGACTGATAGAGCAAAGGAGGATTCGGACCTGTTTAGAATATTTCTTTGGAACAAATCTAATTTTCATTGTCAGGATATCAGCATTTACACAAATCAGCAGTGTTAGCTAGATCCATTCACAAATACCATCATGAGTCAGCAGCGGCAGGTTGATCCAGAAGAAACTGCAAGGCTCTGGCAATTGGCCCGAATATGCAGAAGTGGCATGAAGCTGCTGGAACACCACCAGAAGTTTTTTTGGTGTGTTTTCCTCTATGAAGTCATGACAAACAATGACTGGCAAAGAGTGGTAAGGCCTACCAATCCCATCCATCATCATCCGTTGTCTGTTGGAGTACATTTATACCCTTTCCAAACATCACGTTCTCTCAAGCGTCCGCTCTATCAAAATATCACATGCTCTTTTTCCAGGCTGCCTCTAGAGAACACCACATGTCTGTTCTTAGCAAAACATCCTCCCATGTGTCTGCTTCAGCAAAAACATCCTCTCATAAGACAGTTTCCAGAAAAACATCACATGACACAACTGAGTTTCCAAAGAAACCAGAAATTTCTACATCGCCAACTAACCAACCAACAAAACAGTAGAAGTGATAAAAGATATTGTAGGGCCAGAGGAATTGGCTTAGTGGTTAAGAGCAACTTATTGTTCCTCAGAGGACCCAGGTTTGGTGCCCAGTATCCATGTCAGGCGGCTTACAGTTGCTCTAGTTCCACGGAGTTGATGTTCTCTTCTGTCCTCTGGCCCATGGTACATACACAGTGCATGTAGACAAGCAGGCACAACCATTGATGGATTAAAAAGTATGATTGAAAATCACAAGAAAGACAGTTATTCTAAACTTGGTGTTTTGTTCCCTTGTCTCCTTCTAGGCCCGAAATGCAGAAAAAGCCATGTGAGTATCAATTTTCTTGGGGCTGAAAAATTTGAGATTTAGTAATCGGCACAGAGTTTGTATGAGATCCCTTTGGTAGGAATCTTTTTAGAAGTGGTTTCTTCTCCCCATGTGTTAAAATAACCTTTCTGTGTTTGTGTCCCCTTCCCCATTAAAGTTGTCTGATATCTTCCAGAACTTTCACTGGGTAAACATTTTCCCTCTTGAAGATGAGTTGGAAATGACGGGAAGGGCAACCTGATGTTAATCTTTTAGCACTTCTTCCTTTTTTTTTTTTTTTTTTAATTTTAAGATTTATTTATTATATGGAGGTCACTGTAGCTGTCTTCAGATGCACCAGAATAGGGTGTCAGATCTCATTACAAATGGTTGTGAGCCACCATGTGGTTGCTGGGATTTGAACTCAGGACCTTGGGAAGAGCAGTCAGTGCTCTTAACCGCTGAGCCATCTCTCTAGCCCCCGCCCTTTTTGTTTTTGTTTTTGTTTTTTGTTTTTTGTTTTTGTTTTTTCAAGACAGGGTTTCTCTGTGTAGCCCTGGCTGTCCTGGAACTCACTCTGTAGACCAGGGTGGCCTCGAACTCAGAAATCCATCTTCCTCTGCCTCCCAAGTGGTCTCTAGCCCCTTTTAATACTTCTGTATATTGCTCATCACAGTCTGATAAATAGCAGTTCCCCACAGTCTATATATGCAATGCAAATAAAGTAGATATTTGAGTGCCCAGAAACACAAATGATGTTGGAGGCCTATCCCTTGGAACATGCAAATCCTTAACTACTCTGGTTTCTTTATTTCCATTTGCATGAATGCTGTTAGTTGTGGTCATGAGCAGATCTACCCCATCCAGGAACTTGAGTGCTAAGAAATCTAATGGGCTCTTTTGTGTTCCTGCAGGACTGCCCTGGCGAGGTTTCGTCAAGCTCAGCTGGAAGAGGGAAAAGTCAAGGTGAGTGAAGCATTCCCTGGGAAGTACCAGGGGCAGATGCAGGCTTGGAGCCCCAGCTCTTACTGCTGTTTTTGCTGAAGAGATTGTACACTTGTGCATCTGCTTTGCCTCTTTTCTGTTGGCATGTGATTACCTGCCTCCTGCTTGCCCTTATTATTCCAGCTTTAATATTGACTAGAAGAAGGTAGAGAGTGGACCTGGAGAGATTAAATATTTGCAGATATTTATTTTAACTATTCACAGTTCCTGAGTAATTATATGTCCTAATTATATAGCTTCCTAAGAGATTGTACAGTGACGGTTAGGAATTGAATGTCCTCTAGCACTGTGACTTAAAGTATATTGAGAGCATTAAATATTTCAGGTTTCAAGGCTGACTCTGTTGTGGATGTCACATAAGTGTGTACAGAGCCTAGTTACCATGTGTGTTACTCTCACCCTTCTTAGGAACGGAGACCCTTCCTTGCTTCTGAATGTACTGAGTTGCCAAAGGCAGAGAAGTGGAGACGGCAGGTATGTTCAGCAGAAATAACGCCTCTGCTTGCTTCTTTTGTGTGTGTGTGTGTTTTACCAAACTAAGATTTTATTTTTTTTTTAAAGATTTATTTATTTATTATATGTTTGTACACTGTAGCTGTCTTCAGACACTCCAGAAGAGGGCATCAGATTTTGTTATGGATGGTTGTGAGCCACCATGTGGTTGCTGGGATTTGAACTCAGGACCTTTGGAAGAGCAGTCGGTGCTCTTAACGGCTGAGCCATCTCACCAGCACAGGAAGCTGCTTGTGGACGTTGTACATCGTGGTGCGGAGCCTAGTGCGCACCACGATGTACAACGTCCACAAGCAGGGGGATTTGAACTCAGGACCTTTGGAAGAGCAGTCGGTGCTCTTAACGGCTGAGCCATCTCACCAGCCCTGCTTGCTTCTTTTTACCTCATCAATGATTATTAACCAAAGATCTTTTTTTTTTTTTTTTTTTTTTTTGAGACTGGGTCTCTTTTTGTATTCCTGGCTAATCTCTGTGTAGACCAGGCTGGCCTCTAATTCACAGAGATCTGCCTGCCTCTGCCTCCCTAGTTCTGGGATTAAAAGCTGTTTTTTGTTTTTTTGAGACAGGGTTTCTCTGTGTAGCCCTGGTTGTCCTGGAACTCACTTCGTAGACCAGGCTGGCCTTGAACTCACCGAGATTGTCTGCCTCTGCCTCCCAAGTGTGCACTACCACTGCCCAGTGCTGTTTTTTGTTTTTGTTTTTTTGGTTTTTGTTTTTGTTTTTGTTTTTTTGGTTTTTTTTGTTTTTTTTTTTGAGACAGGGTTTCTCTGTATAGCCCTGGCTGTCCTGGAACTCACTTCGTAGACCAGGCTGGCCTCAAACTCAGAAATCCGCCCGCCTCTGCCTCCCAAGTGCTGGGATCAAAGGAGTGTGCCATCACACCTGGCGCTGTGTTGTTTTTTTTTTTTTTTTGTAAGACATATCTCACTTTGTATCTTTACTGGCCTGGAATTCATTGCATAGGCCAAACTGTGTGTGAACCCACAGAGATCTGCCTTCCTTTCTCTCCTCAGTGGTAGAATTAAAGATGTGCTCTGCCACACCTATGGCATTTTTTTTGCTTGTGAATTACTGGTTTCTTGTACTTTCAGATTTGTTCAAAAAATGATGAAAATGTGCCTGTTTCTTCCAACAGATCATTGGAGAAATCTCAAAAAAGGTTGCTCAGATTCAGAATGGTAAGCTGCCTGCCTTTTAAAGTGTTCTAGAACACAGTCAGATGTGGGGACCAGTGTGAACGCTGGCCAGGTGTGGTGCATGCTTGCAATCCCAGTGTCAGGAAGTGCGGGCAGGAGCTCAGGGCAGCCCTCACAGCTACACAGCACACTGGAGGCTAAAACCAGCAACAAGTAAACACAGTTTTGTCAGTCTGTTTGACCTAGTTGGTATTTATAGAACACAACACCTAATGACATTTCATTTAACTTTATTATATTTTTTCATTATTTTGAGCAATTTTAAATTTAAATATATTGTGATCATATTCTCCCCCTCCTTCAAGTCCTTCTCGACCCTCTCCCCCTCCCTACCCGACTTTTTTTTTTAAAGATTTATTTATTTATTTTATGTATATGGCTACACTGTAGCTGTCTTCAGACACACCAGAAGAGGGCATCAGATTCCATTACAGATGGTTGTGAGCCACCATGTGGTTGCTGGGACTTAAACTCAGGACNTCTGGAAGAGCAGTCAGTGCTCTTACCCACTGAGCCATCTCTCCAGCCCCCACCCAATTTTTAAGTTCTTTCTCTAAAAGCAAATGGTAGCACAATACAACAACAAAAGCCCCCAACCCAAGAAAACAAAATACCCCCACCAAACAAAACAGAACTAAACTGCAACCAAATTAAGTACACTAAAAAACAGTGGAACCCAGCACACACATACACACACACACACACACACACACACACACACACACACACACTCAACTACTCCTGAGCATGAGGCCTGTCATGGAGTGGTTGATATACCTAATGTTCTATTATTGAAAACTGATTTTCCCTGTCCCAGCATGCATAAACGACAGTCCAATTGTTAACCTTTACTGTAGTGGATAGGTTTTGAATCATTCATTCATTCATTCATTCATTCATTCATCTTAAAAAATAAATAAGATAAGACAAAAATTATCACATCGAAATTGGACAAAACAAACCAACAGAAGGAAAAGAGCCCAAGAGAAGGCAGAAGACTCGGAGACCCACTCATTCCCACACTCAGGAGTCCCGTAAAAGCACCTAGCAGGAGGCTGTCATAGAAACGCAAAGGCTGTGGTGGGGGCTCTGCAGGGCCTCTGCATGGCAGCCCTGAGGTCACATGAGCTTTGCTTGTGGTGACTTAGAGGGCCTTGTTTTCTTGGTGTCCTCGATCCTCTTTGGCCTGTACACTTTTTTTTTTTTTTTTTTTTTTTTTTTTTGCCTCCTTTTGTGAGGTTTTTGTTTTGTCTTGTTTTTGCTTTTTGAGACAGGGCTTCTCTGTGTAGTCCCGGCTGTCCTGAAACTTGTTCTACAGACCATGCTGGCCCCCAACTTAGAGGTCATCCTGCCTTTGCCTGCCAAGTGCTGGGATTAAAAGCATGTGCCACTACCACCCTTGGAGGGACGGGATTTAATGCAGACATTTCATTTAGGGCCGAGTGTTCCTTCTCTGTGGAATGTCTGGCTGTGGGTCACTGAATGTGTTCCCATCTGCTGCAGGAGGAAGCTTCTCTGGTGATGGCTGAGCAAGGCACTGATCTATGAGTATAGCAGAATGTCAGTGGACTGATTTTATCACTCCCCCCCACCCCCCTTTTTTAGACTAGGATTATTTGGTGTTTGTCCTTGGTCCCTAGGCTGTCTTAGTTTCAGGTTCTTGGGGTTTTTTTGTTTTTTTTGTTTTGTTTTGTTTTGTTTTTTTTAAGACAGGGTTTCTCTGTGTAGCCCTGGCTGTCCTGGAACTCACTCTGTAGACCAGGCTGGCCTTGAACTCAAAGATCTGCCTGCCTCTGCCTCCCAAGTGCTGGGATTAAAGGCGTGCACCACCACTGCCTGGCTAGTTTCAGGTTCTTGATCACCCACCCAAGCAGTGTCAGGTATGGGTTGCATCTTGTGGAGCGGGCCTTAGGTCAAGCTGATTATTGATTGTCACTCCCACAGCTTTGTGCCACCAATTGCCCCAGCACATCCTGCAGGCAGGACACCATTGTAGTAAAGAGTTTGTAGTTGGGTTAGTGTTTACGTTTCTCTCTCTCTCTCTTTTTTTTTTTTTTTTTTTTAAAGACTTATTTATTTATTATATGTAAGTTCACTGTAGCTGTCTTCAGACACCCAGAAGAGGGCATCAGATCTCATTACAGATGGTTGTGAGATTCCATGTGGTTCTGAACTTAGGACCTTCGGAAGAGCAGTCAGTGCTCTTAACTGCTGGGCCATCTCTCTAGCCTGTGTTTCTCTTTTTAGAGCATGTAGATGCTGGAATGTAGGGGTGAAGGCTTTATGTAGGCACTGGGTGGACATCTCCATCTTCAATGAGTTGTGTAGATGTTGTCTTCAGCAATGGAGCTGTGCTGTGCAGTTTGTGGACCAGCAACCTGTAGCCTTGGCAACAGCCTGGGTTGTTTAACAGTTCCTGTGGGGTTCCTTGGACAACAACTCAATTAGATGTAACACAATTTCAGTAGTGGAAGTCTAGTTTGGTGATAAGAGTTGATCACCTTCAATATGTATATATTTTAGGAAGTTTCTTCTGTATTAGGCTTCCATACTACCCCCTTTAATATTAGCTGTCTCTCCCTGTATTTCCCCCCAACCCTCCTTCCCTTGTTCCCACTTGATTCTCCCATTCCATCCCCCATCTATCTGTGACTATCTATTGTATTTCCCTTTTAAGGGTACACGAATTATTCACCAAAATAGAACATATTCTTTCTAGGCTATATGACAAATGTCAGAAAATTCAAAATAATTGAAATCTTACAAATTAAGTTTTCTGATTATACAACAGGAAGAAAAATGCCTACATACTTAAAAATTAACTTGTGCATGTGTATATTTAGAAATTCAAAAGCTTTTGTGTTGTTAACATTTATAAAATCAGCAAGCGGGAGGGTCAAGCAGGACAGCCTTGTGCTTAAGGACATGACTCAGGTTTGAAAACTAAGCAAACACTCTACTTGAGATGGTCCACAATTTCTTTCCAGCACACAGGGAGACAGAGGCAGGTGGATGCAGGCCAGCCTGGTCTGCAAAGGGAATTCCTGGACAGCCAGGGCTACAGAGAGGAGCTCTGTCTCAGAAAACAAAACAAAGAAAATAAAACAAACAACTAAACAAAAAGAAAAGAAAACCAATCAGACAGATAGCAGCAGAGGGCTGGGGAGCTGGCTCCGTGGTTAGGAGCACTGGCTGCTCTGCCCTTCCAGAGAACCCGTGCCTGGTTACCTGTCTCCACTTCAGCTTGCCTACACCCAGCTTTAACTCCAGCTGCTGGGGATCCAATGCCCTCTTCTGACCTCTGCTGGCACCCACATACAGGTGTTAGACACATATACACACATATAAATAAAAACTGAAAACCCGCTAGGAAACCAGGCATATTGGCACAGTATATGTCTGTTTAGGTGCTACTGGGGATTGACCCCAGGCTCTTGTACATCACTGAGACATACTCCAGCCTACTTGTATGTAAAGCTAACAGATAAATTCAGAGTTTGTTTGCTGAAAACAACAAAATATTACTGAAAGGAATTAAAAGATGTTAATAATATGAAGAGATGCTGTGTTTGAAGATGGTAGGACTCAGCATAGTAAAAGCTTCCTTTTCTTCCTCTTCCCTCCCTTTCTCCTCCTTCCCCTTCCTCCTCAGCTGTTCTGGAACTCACAGCTATCCTCCTGTCTCAGCCTTCCTAGTGCTAGTGTTACTGGCATGAACCATTACACCCAGCTTTTTTGTTGATACTGTTTGAGATAAGGTCTTGCTGTGTAGCCACTAGTTTTTTTCCTGCAAAATGCTAGCAGGAAAAAGATTTTTTTAAAGATTTATTTATTTATTTTATGTATATGAGTACACTATTGCTGTCTTCAGACACACCAGAATAGGAGGACATCAGATTCCATTACAGATGGTTGTGAGCCACCATGTGGTTGCTGGGAATTGAACTCAGGACCTCTGGAAGAGTAGTCTGTGCTCTTAACTGCTGAGCCATCTC
>NC_034591.1:104841040-104843482 GCF_900095145.1 Mus pahari | reverse complement strand
TGTTTTGTTTTTTATGTTGACAGTTTTATCAAAAAAAAAAAAAAAAAAAACCGAAATGTTAACAAAGAAGATCTAAATCAGAATTTAAAAACAGGTTTTTTTTTTTTTTTTTTTTTTTTTTTTATGTTGACAGCTTATCAAGAAAATTAAATGTTAGGAAAGAAGATACAGGTCAGGTAACAGATGGTTTGCCTGACACGAACATAGCTATGGGTTTAATCCTTAGGATTGTATAAGCTGGGTATCTGAGCTTTGGGATGTACAGGTCAAAGGATCGGAAGTTCAAGATCATCATCAGTTACATAGTAAGTTTGAAGCCAGCCAGGGCCACAAGAGACTATCTACAAAATACACATACAAACGTACTTACATACTTTTTTTTTTTTAAACGTGTGCATGTGTATAACTGCAAACCACTTTAAAAAAGAACAGAATTGGCACATTTATACCACTTAAATCTTAAAAGCTTAAATAATCTAAAACTACTACAGGAAGTGTATTAGTGAGAGAGGGCCAGACATGTGGTGCACACCTTGAATCCCACCCTTGTGGAGGCAAGAGTGGGCAGCCTGGTCTATGTAGTGAGTTTCAGGAGCTAGAGCTACATAGAAAGAACCTCTCACATATAAGAAAAAACCCCAGAAACTACAAATCCACGTTGGTAAAAGAATAGCTATGTGAACACTAAGCTAGAGTGTATCCAGAAATAGTGGAGCCTTACCTAGGCACATGTCATGCCCAGTCCGTCTGTCTGTCTCACTGTTAGCTAGTCTTTGTAGCTCAGGCCTGCTCAGGTTTTGATCTTGCCTTAGCCTCCTAAGGGCTGTTCTGTGCACAGAGTCCACACCAGGTGCATCAGTTCACTTCTGACAGAGGCATGAAAGCAGCTCAGTGGAGAAGGCAGCAGTGAGGAATGAACTGCCAAAAGTCAATAAGAAAACAATAAACCGTTTTAAAAAATAGATGTTTAAGTACTTTACCAGAGAGCATGCATAGAGGCAGATGAGCATCCTTCCCTATGTTTAGCATGCAGAGCGTAGATGAAAACTACATGATATCGTACTACACAGGCAAAAGGCACACAGGCTGAGTGTGGCTCAGAATGTGACACTTCGTATTCTGCTCTCGAGGAGAGTGATGACCCCCTGTAGACTGTGGCTTGATAATTTCCTATAAAAGTAAACATACTGTAGCCTGTTAGCCTACAGTTGCATTCTCCACAAAAATATCTAATAACTACAGCAGCTTTAGCCCCTAATTAATTTTGTATGAACTAGGAAGTAACTCAAAAGTCTGTCCATGTGCTGAAATGCTATTTAGTGAGGCACACAAATATGTGGACAAATGCCAGAAGCATAAAACCCCCAAATTTACTGGGAACGGTGATACACTAAGTACTATCGGAGGCAGGAGGATCTCTTCAAGTTCAGGACCTGCTGGTGTACAGAGTGAGTTCCAGGACAGCCAGGACTTCATAGTGCGACCCTGTATCAAAAAACAAAACAGAAATCTAATTCAAAGTGCCACTCCATGTGACTTCATTCATGTTACATATAAGAAAAATCATAGGGACAGAAAATAGTGGCGTTAGTAGTTTGGAGTGTATGGAGGGCATGAGAGAATGGTTAGGGATGCTGGACTGTCTCGGTGTTTTGGTTACAATGATGACTGCATGATTGTGTAGTTGGCAATGCCTCATAGCTTTGTACCAAGTTCGTGGATGTTTCTCTGTGTAGATTTTTTTGTGTGTGTTTTGAGATAAGGGTATCAGGTAGCCCAGCCTCATCAGGGTCACTGAGAGTGACCTTCAACTTCTCCTTCTCCAACCTCCTCCCTACTGCCAGCATTACAGGCGTGCACCACCACACCCAGCTTCCAGTTTCAGAGTATCAGCAAGAAGATACCATACCACATAATGATGGTGGTGGTGGTGGTGGTTCTGCCTCCTCTCCCTCTTTCCTCCTCTTCATCCTCCTCCTTCCTGCATTAGCTTTGGGAAGACTGGTTGTTTTAAGTTTCTTCTGACTATAGCACATTCTCAGAATGGAAGTAATGGGTCTTTTTCTTGCTGAAGAGGCTAGTATGTGGGAACGAGAGCTTTTAAGCTGTGCTTGCTTATTTGTTCTACTTGGCATTATTCATTAGTATTTGTAGTTATTTAAAAAAGTTATCTTGTTGTTTAGGCTGACTTTGAACTTTAGTCCAGGCACACTGAACTTTTTTGTTCTTCTTGCCCAGCCTTGAATACAGTGCAATGGCTATGCCCTGCTGATCTTTTTTTTTTTTTTTTTTTTTTTTTTAAGATTTATTTTACTTTCTTAAAGATTTTACTTTCTAAAAGACTTATTTATTATATATATATGAGTACACTGTAGCTGTACAGATGGTTGTGAGCCTCATGTGGTTGTTGGGAACTGAATTTAGGACCTCTGCTCACTCTAG
>NC_034591.1:104827259-104839825 GCF_900095145.1 Mus pahari | reverse complement strand
ACCTGCCACCTGTACATTATTTTAACTTTAAATTTAGGTGTGTGTGTGTGTGTGTGTGTGTGTGTGTGTGAGTGTGTGTGAGAGAGAGAGAGAGAGAGAGAGAGAGAGAGAGAGAGAGAGAGAGAGAGAGAGAGAACACAAACATGAGTGTTGGGGAGTCTGATCTCCCAGGAGTTGGAGTTACAGGCTGCTGTTATATTCGAGCAGAATACCTGTGAGCCTCCTGGTGTGGATGTTGGGGATTGAATGCAGATTCCTGCAAGAGGATGTGTTTCTACAGTCTAAACCGTTTCTCTAGCCTCAGCACACACACTTTATACTGCTTTGTGATGCACACAAAGTGTGCTGAGAAAATTCTGTAATGTACTTCGGCATTTTCCATTCTATCTTATTTTTTATATTTATTACTATTTTTGTTTGTTTACCTTTTGAGACAGAGTATCATGTAGTTCAGGTTGGCCTTGAAGTAGCTATGGCTAATCTGCCTCCTGGGTGCTGGGGTTTCAGGCATATACCACCATGCCTGGTTTTATGTGGTGCTGAGCCTTGTGTCAGCTAGGTCTTCCCTGATGCTGGTGCATCCCAAGGCCCCCTGATATATATATATATATATAATTTTAAAGATTTATTTATTATATGTAAGTACACTGTAGCTGTCTTTAGTCACTCCAGAAGAGGGAGTCAGATCTTGTTAAGGATGGTTGTGAGCCACCATGTGGTTGCGGGGATTTGAACTCTGCACCTTTGGAAGAACAGTCGGGTGCTCTTACCTGCTGAGCCATCTCACCAGCCCCCCTTGATATATTTTTATTTTGTCTGTTGGGGTTTTTTTTGTTTTGTTTTGTTTTGTTTGTTTGTTTTTTCTCTCTCAGACCAAGTCTCGTTCTGTAGCTCAGGCTGGCCTAATACTATGTGGCCTAACTTAGCCTTGAATTTGTGGCAGTTTTCCTGTCTCAGGCTCTCAAGTGCTGAGATTCTAGGCATGCGCCCCCACACCCAGTTATATTCAGGTTTAAGGAAGCACAGTGCGCGTTAGCATCCTCTGCCCCATTGATTTTTTTTTTTCCTTTTGGTTTTTAATTTTTTCCTTTTTTCTTTTTCTTCCTAAAGATTTATTTATTTTATGTATATGAGTACAATGTAGCTGTCTTCAGACACACCAGAAGAGGGCATCTGATCCCACTTCAAATGATTGTAAGCCACCATGTGGTTGCTGGGAATTGAACTCAGGACTTTTGGAAGAGCAGTCAGTGCTCTTAACCATTGAGCCATCTCTCTAGCCTGATTTTTAATTTTTCTTTTCTTTTTTTTTTTTTTTTTTTTTTTTTTTTTTTTTTTTTTTGGATTTTCGAGACACGGTTTCTCTGTGTAGCTCTGGCTGTCCTGGAACTCACTTTGTAGACCAGGCTGGCCTCGAACTCAGAAATCCGCCTGCCTCTGCCTCCCAAGTGCTGGGATTAAAGGCGTGCGCCACCACGCCCGGCTTAATTTTTCTTAATGATATTTATTAACTTACTCATTTATTTATATGTGTGCATGTACACACAGAATGCACATTTAGTGGTCAGAGGACAACTTATAGAAGTTTTTTTTCTCTTTTACCATGTGGATCCTGGGGAATTAAACTCGGGTCATTGGGCCTCCTTCCATAGCTCCTTCAGTGCTGAAATTAAAGGTGTATGCCACTGTGTTGGGCCAGCGTTTTTATTTTATCTGTCTGTCTATCTGTCTGTCTATCTATCTATCTATCTATTTACTTTTTTTTTTTTTTGGTTTTTCGAGACAGGGTTTCTCTGTGTAGTCCTGGCTGTCCTGGAACTCACTCTGTAGACCAGGCTGGCCTCGAACTCAGAGATACGCCTGCCTCTGCCTCCCAAGTGCTGGGATTAAAGGCGTGCGCCACCACACCAGGCCATTTTTTATTTTTTTAAGCTTACTTTTTTGTGGTGCTGGGAATCAAGCCAGGCCTACTTGCATGCTAGACAAACACTACTCCTGAGCCACATCTCTCTAGGTTCACTTTTAAGGGTTTTGAAAACAGTGCACAAATGTTCTTCTATGTAGAGTGTTTTTCATGCGTGACATCACCTCAAATTGTATTGTAAACAAAAGAGCAGGCTCGTGTATCAGATCCGTTCTTCCTCTTTCTTTTCCCAACAAGAAAGTTGGCCCCAAGATGCTGGATCATGAAGGTAAAGAAGTCCCAGGAAACCGAGGTTACAAGTACTTCGGGGCAGCAAAAGATTTGCCTGGTGTCAGAGAGCTATTTGAGAAAGAACGTAAGTAGTTCATGTGTTTGAGAGTGCGTTGGCCTATAATTGTTGCTACTGAGTGAGAGAAGTATGCTGTATGTTATCTGGTAGGAATTACTGTTCCCAGGTTTTTAAAAATAGTTTAAAATTTGTTTTTCTAAGTTTATTTTATATTTTTGTAGTATGGTCTCATGTAGCCCTGGCTTTGAATACCTCATCTTCTTGTATCCACCTGCTAGGATTATAGACACCTGTCCTTTTTGTTAAAAAACAAAAAACAAACAAACAAACAAAAAAACTCAAAAAACAAAACCATTGTTCATGCTGGCCTAAGACTTGCCAGCTAACTTCTGTCTCAGCCTTCATAGTTCTGGGATTACAGACCTGCATCATCATGTCTTGTTTTTGATGTGATTGTTGTTCTTGTTTTTTTGTTTTGTTTTGTTTTCATCTATGTTTCGTTTTTCTTTATTTTAATTATCATTATTAGTGTGTCATCAGACCTCTGGTGAGTACCAAAATCCACTGAGCCATCTCATCGTTGCATTTTGCACTAAAGTTTTCTGCCTTGTTAAGATTTGAGCCCACGAGCTTACACTTGCTAGACAAGCACTCCGCCACTGACTTGTATCCTCAGCCCTTAGCTGGGTTTTCATTACGTTGTAGGCTTTGCCGCTGTTGACACAGAGCCTTTCCGTTGTACCCCAGGCATGTCTTAAACTCGAAGGACTGAGTACTATCCTGCCTCAGTCTCCTGTGTGACCAGGACTAGCTCAAGAGTGGTGGGCATGGAGTTAAGGAGAGGTTTAGGTCCCCCTGATACCCCACTGCAGGACTCTGTAGAGGTGACTGGGACCCATTGTTATCTTCAGGTTTCCTTGTAGGCCCCTTCCTTGTAGGCTTAGTTTTTCCACATTAGGTAAAGTATTAATCAATCCCAGTTGACTGAAGGTGTTTTCTTCTATTTCACGTGATTGCACTTTAAACCTATTCCTTACGGTCAGGAGGATGGCAGTGTTTTTGCTCCCGCCAGTGTGATGAGCTCCCCTTCACAGGACATGACCTAAAGTGGCTGATAAAGTTGCCATTATCAGATTTAGGCAGTGACTGAAGGTCTGCCAAAACATGGCTGTCCCATAATTTTGTGACACCCCTTGATGCATGCATGGAACAGCTCCTCCACAATGGTTGTGAAGAGTTCAAGTGCATCACAGGGGCAACTGACTGATGGGGAAGCACCTGCTGAGCCCGTGTGGGGAGGCCCTGGGCTAGGGCCTCAGCACCAGAAGGAAAGCGGGAAGGGTCATTGTGTGGATTAGCCATTTTTTAAGCCATGTTCTGTTGGTGGGCCAGCCTTTGTTTCTAGTTTTCATAATTAGAAGATTTTTGTGATTTTAAAAAATGATGTTGCCAGGCAGTGGTGGCGCACACCTTTAATCCCAGCACTTGGGAGGCAGAGGCAGGCGGATTTCTGAGTTCGAGGCAAGCCTGGTCTACAGAGTGAGTTCCAGGACAGCCAGGGCTACACAGAGAAACCTTGTCTCGAAAAACCTAAATAAATAAATAAATAAATAAATAAATAAAAGTAATGTTTATGTGTCTGTGTGTAAGTGCAGGCACATGTGTGCTCCCATGTGCATGTAGGGACACAGCACTTGGGAGTTGGCTCTCTCCTGCTGTATTTGAGGCAGAGGCTCTCTTGTTTAAGCCTCTATGCTGTGTACTTTAGGCTGGCCTGCCCTCTGGCTTCCTAGCAATTCTCCGGTTTCTGTTTCCCATCTTGATGCAGGAGTCTGGATTCACAGATATGTGCTTCTTACTGCATCTGGCTCCTTTACATGGTTCAGAGTTGATGTTGAGTCATTGGGTTTGCATAGCAAACACTTTTTGGTGCTGAGCCATCTCCTGTTTTGTTTTGAGACAGGGTCTTACTGTGCAGCCCAAGCCAGCCTGGAGTTTGTGTGGTAGTCCAGGCTGGCCTCCCTTGTGCTGGAATCAGGGATGTTTGTTATCATTCCCTGCTTAGTTCTGTAATTCATAAAGTGGGTAATTAAATTTGATTACCAGTGGAAATGTTCATATATTTTTCTTAAAATTTTTTGGGTTATATTTTAATTTTGTATTTTTGCCTGCATGTATGCCCATGCATGCTGTGTCCCCCACCCCAGAGTCCAGAAGGGGACAGTAGATTCCCTGGACCTGAGGTTACAGATGTTGTGAGCTACCGTGTGGATGCTGAAACCAATCTGAGGTCTTGGAAGAATGGTGGTGCTCTTAGCACTGAGCTGTCTCCTCAGCCCCTGCCGTTTTCCCTTCTCTAGTGGTCAGCCTTTATTCTTAGACCAGTGTTACAGTTTTCATTTGCTTTCTCTTTGATAATTACATCTGTGTTCTAGACAGCTGTCCGGTCTGATGGGCCTGACTGCTCTCGTCTGCCCTGCTTGTGCTTTATTTTCCATGTGGTTGTTTGTGTCAGAGAACATTGTACCGATTCCTGGGTTGTAAAACAGCGTTAAAGAGGCTTCAGGATACCCCACCACGCCATGACTTACAGTCTTAGGTTATCCCTAGTGTTTTCAGGACTGTATGAATAGTTCTGTATGAATGATGTATTTCTCTGCCTATAAAACTATTATGGACCTGTGGGTTTGAAGGTGTTGCTAGAAAGTGCCTCAGACTTTAAACTGGACTCTAGGGCTTACTAAAAAGTGGTCACCATTGATCTACATCCCCAGATCTGTCTATTTAAACCATACACATTCCATTTATTTACTTGGTATATATCTATTTTTGTAATGCTGAGTGCTAAACCAAAGGCTTCGGGCATGTGAAACAAGGATTCTATCTCTGGCCTATACAGGTAGCCTAAGGATAAACTTTAATTAGGTTCCACTCTGTTGGACCAAAGCTTCAGCTTTAGGAAGGGTGGGTGCGCTCACTTGGTCCCATGTATGACACAGAGAAGTGCTGACTTTGGCATCTCCATGGTCATGTGTCCTGTGTGGAGGAAAGGTTTGGCTCAAGGATGAGCTTGTTGGGAATTCAACTAAGTTGTTGCCATTTCTTGTAGCCCTTCCTCCTCCCAGAAAGACACGTGCTGAGCTCATGAAGGCCATTGATTTTGAATACTATGGTTACCTGGATGAAGATGATGGAGTTATTGTGCCCTTGGAACAAGAATATGAGAAGAAACGTATGTCCGCGGGCGTGTCTCTATAGCTGGCACCTGGTTTCTGTTCTCTCCATTGTAAATGAAACAGTGCATGACACCAAAAGCTGGCTGTATTGTTGCTGAGGGTCTGCAGGGGACTGGCAATGATCTGACATCTAGGTGGCAGGTGAGGCAGTTAGGGTCATGCTGGGTCCCAGAACAGCAGGTGAAGCCACAGATTTTCCTCTGTCCTGATCCAGTTTCTGGGAGGGCTCAATCTAGCTAAGCTCATCTTGCAAGCTAGCTTTTCCTGAACTTGTTTAGTAGTATCCAGTAGCTTTAGACCTGCTTCTTGCACAGCTGACAGCTTACTGATGGAAAGGGAGGTGGTGTCCATACCAGCGGCTGCTTCTTCGCTGTCGAGCATACCATGCCAGCCTGAGAAGGCGCATGGCAGTTCCCTTAGGAGTTTGGGAATGCTTGGTGAGGGTGGGGCCCAGCGTGCATTGTTCTTCTCCTTTTCACATATGCATGTCAGCCGACCACTGGAGAGGTCAGAGACACTGTCATAAAGCCTGCCTTGCACCCACCTGCCTACCGTACTTAAGGCTAGAGGCGTTGTAGGACAGACTGTCCTTTGCAGCAGGACAGACTGTCCTTTGCAGCAGTTTTCACTCCCCGGGCAGAATCAGGGTCTTCTTCCAAAGGGGACATCTTGGTCTCTCAGCCCACTGAAATGTGTTTTAAATAGTCCTCTATTCTCCTCTGTCTTCAGTCAGAGCTGAGCTGGTGGAAAAATGGAAAGCCGAGAGAGAAGCTAGGCTGGCAAGGGGAGAAAAGGAAGAGGAGGAGGAGGAGGAGGAAGAGGAGATCAACATCTATGCTGTCACGGAGGAGGAGGTACAGGCATGGGTCCTGTTTGGTGCTCAGTGTCCTCTGAGTTACAGAGTACACTTGGGGGAGGGACTGGGCCATGGCTCAGAGCCCATCTTCCTCACCTGCAGGATGGCTGTGGTAACCCTTCGGAGGAGCACAGGGCGGGTTCCAAACAGGAAGGGCTAGGGACCTAGTGTTAGCCTCCTTCTAACAGGCCGATTCTCTTGAACGATGGAGGACAGTATATAAACCCAGTTGAGGTCACAGAAGCTTTAGCCATGACCTTAGCACTTCTGTGGCTCAGCAGGAGCTCTTGAGTAGACTTCTAACCCACTTCACAGATGGAAACAGGCCTATGGGTTTCTGCAGAGTCTTGTGACCAGGGATGGGGTTATGATCCTCACCTCTCAAGCAGAGCCTCTGGGTCCTAGACTCCATTGGTCCAGCATGGACCAGTCTGAACACCTCTGATTTGCTGTTCAGAGACAGGGGAGACGAGACAGGTTTTCCACGTACAGTTGATGAAACTTGCTTGTATATCCCTGGCAGAGAAGCAGGTTTGGGACAGGTTTGATGACTTTGTGAATGTGTGACAAGATAGGGAGGCTCCTGCAGGCCAGCGGACCTGCAGCAGGGATCAGTAAGGCGTGTGAAGCAGGGTGTCAGTGGGCCCTGCCCTGGGCTTTCTCTGGGGGTGGCAGCGTGCCCTGCCCTGGGCTTTCTCTGGGTTACAAAGAAACCCTCACCTGACTCCTCAGGTCTTCAGCCAATGGCCTAGACACAGCATGCTCAGCTAGGTGCAGGAACCAAGCAAGCAGCATGTACCAAGCCAGGATGGGTGAGGACAGCTGGCTGGTTGGTGGTCGGGCACAGACCAGTGTAGCTGGTGTGATGAGCTGTGCAGGGGTCCCACCCAACAGGATTTTCCTTTATTGTAAAAATAATGGAAAAGATTTTTCCTTTAAAATAATTTTACCCATTTTTTTGTTTTTTGTTATTATATGTAAGTACACTGTAGCTGTCTTCAGACACACCAGAAGAGGACATCAGATCTCATTACGGATGGTTGTGAGCCACCATGTGGTTGCTGGGATCTGAACTCGGGACCTTCGGAAGCAGTCAGTGCTCTTAACCGCTGAGCCATCTCTCCAGCCCCAATTTTACCTGTTTTAAGCGTTTTGTTTGTTTGCTTGCTTGTTTTGTATTACTGGGGAAGTAAGCCTCTACCACTGAGCTCTGTCCCCGGGCCTCTTTTTGTTTTGAGGTAGAGTTTTACTACATTGTTGAGGCAGGTCTTAAAATGACTTTCCAGCTCCGTGGTGCTTTTGTTTCTTATTGTTACTATTGGAACGGGGTCACTTCTTCTGTAGCCCAGACTGGCAGGAACTTGAGGCAGGCCTCTTGCCTTAGCTTCCCAAGTGTGGGATTGCAGGTTTGTGCCACGAGGTCCAGCTGGGTGACACTTCTATAAAGGTGTTGGTGCTTATGTCACTGGTGACCTGCTCATGACTTTTATGTTCATCTTCTACGCAGTCTGATGAGGAAGGCAGCCAGGAGAAGGCCGGGGAAGATGGTCAGCAGAAGTTCATTGCTCACGTGCCGGTGCCATCACAGCAGGAGGTAGGCTGGATGCTGGGGGAGGAAGGCTGGATGCTGGGGGAGGAAGGCTGGATGCTGGGGGAGGAAGGCTGGATGCTGTGAGCCCTGAGGCAGAGTGCTGCTCTTAGAGTCAGTCCACCGGTGAGGCTCACCTTTCCAGGTGTTCCTTGTCCCTCCCTTTCACTGTGCACTCTTGAATCCTAACCCTGTGGCACACTGAGGTGTGTTCACAAAGGGGTGTGGGATCCATGAAGGGCCATCTTGACGGAAGTGATAAGCAGGAACTTTGATCACCGTTGCTAGGGAAGTGGCTGGGTTCTTGCAGATTCCCAGACTTGCTGACCTTGTCCCTGCAGGTAGTCCCTGCTTGGGTTATGGTAGAGGTAGCCTTGCTGAAGGGTGACTTCTTTACTGTGGGTGTCCACAGATTGAGGAGGCGCTTGTACGGAGGAAGAAAATGGAACTGCTCCAGAAATATGCAAGTGAGACCCTGCAGGCACAGAGTGAAGAAGCCAAGCGGCTCCTGGGGTACTAGGCTGAGCCAGAGCCCTTCTTGAACTCTGGAAGACTTGGTGGGTGTGCTTGGTATGCCATGGCGTGCCATCCTCATAGCTGCCCTGGGCTGTGACTAAGCTGCCTGGCGCTGGAAGGCCTGTGTCTTTCTCACCCTTCAGCTTGCCTCCATTTCTGGACATGTGAGCTGGCCTGATAGTAGGGCCCTGTCCCTTCCCAGTAAGCTGCCAGGTATTGAATGCTTTAGTAACCATCGCCTTTGTACAGATGCCTTTGCTACCGTATGGATCCATTTATTTTTGTCTTGGAATGTGTAAACTCTGTTCTCTGAAAATTTATTCTGCCCTATTCTGTGCTTTGGGGAATCAAGAAGGATCAACTAGTAGCCAATTTTAAAAAATACATGATTTTTATTCAAATTACATCCAATTTGAGAAATATCTTCTCTGGGAGACTGAGATGGTGTGTCTACCCTGAGATGGAATTCTGTGGTCAGTGGTGGAGCCATCCCCGTGTCTGGGCACTGCTTACTTTCCCATGATCCCCCTCTGGGAAAGCCATTTCACCTTCTCCTGTCCTGTGGACAGGAGTTTTGAGTTAGTGACTTTATTTTTATAACTTGTTTCAGAGAAAGGTACTTTTATTAAAGGTTTTTAATAAGAAAGGAAATATCTGTGCCTAGAGCTTGTTCTGTGGCGTATGAAGACTGTGGTGGCTTGATATCAGACATGGAAGGCACTGAACACCGTGGGGGTGGGCGTGGGGGTGGGGGTGGGGAGGGTACAGAGTGGTTGGTGATAACCAGGAACGGTTCAGATCCCAAGGCTGCACCCAGCGTGCACGGACCACAAGCTTACACTCACAGCAGAGGATGCTGGTATTCTGTCCGTGCGAGCACATGGTAGACACTCAGTGACTGGATCCAAAGCACCTCTTTGAGCTGAGTCTTTGCATATGGTAGATACTCAGTGACTGGATCCAAAGCACCTCTTTGAGCTGAGTCTTTGCTGTCCATCAGGAACCTCCTACAAGGTCTCTAAGCCCAAGCATTGTGAGCCCCTAAGCCTCCTTATCTGAGGATGGCAGCAACATCTGGGAGGTCAGAGGCATTGTAAGTGGCTCTCCCTTGGGCACAGGGATCAGCCCAGGCTGAGGGAACAAGGACTCTTGGTTTGGAGCAGCTCATCCCATGGTAAGGATGTGGGGCTTCTCAGAGGCTGGAGAGCACCATCATGGAGGATGGCAGAGCTCGCTATATTGCTTTAAGTGGCCTTGTTGAAGTGAGCCAAACAGGGACTCTGCTGGCTAACTCTTAAAGGAGCTTTGTTCTTGGGAAACTGGAAGGTTCTGAGCAAAGGCGGTGAGACCTAGCTAGTAGGAAACTTCTATCCTCCCTGAGGGGAGGACTGGCAGAGACTGCTGCGCCAAGGCTACTGTGCACAGGGAGAAGGCAGCTCTAGCGTGGAGCTTTGGCAGCCCTCAGAGGCAGAACAGTAGGGCCTGGTACCAGCCAGGGCCTGCTTTTGTGTTGGCCTTAGGAAAGAACTTGGAGCTTGGAGCTTATCCTTGATGGCCTCTGCCTTGATTTCTGTACTTCAAATTCTAGCTTGGTGTTACTCTGTGGTCTTAGCAGTACTGTGGCTTGGCCATAGGTATCAGAGAATCCTGGGGACAGACTAGTATACATCTGAGCCTTTGGAAGATCCTGGGGTAGCCAGGCTTATCTGAAAGCTGAGGGCTTTCAGGAACTTCAGGGGATTATTAAGCTTTCCCCTAGGCAGTTTTCTTGGTGTGTCCTGGGGTGCAGGGTAGACCATTTAGAGTTAGACCTTTATGGAAACAGGCTCTGGATAGAGAGGTGAATGGTCTGCTACTGGTGTCCTTGGTGGGGGCCCCAGCAGTGCCTGAGTATTGAGGGCAGGTCTGCCCAGAGCTCCTACCCAGGCTTAGGAACTAGAAGCCACCTGGGCGATGTGTGACTATTGATGTTGGTGTGGCCCTCTTGGCCTAACTCTTTGCATAAGGGGCAGAACCAGTCTTGGTAAACATTGTTCAACAAAGTCTCTTTTAATGTACGTGCATGCTTTGACTTAATTTGCCAGTACTGAAAGCAGACTGTCTTAGTTTGGGTTTCATTACTGTGAAGAGACATCATGACCAAGGCAACTCTTACAAAGGACAACATTTGATTAGGGCTGGCTAGCAGTTTCAGGGGTTCAGTCCATTGTCATCATGGCAGGAAGCATGGTGGGCATCAGGCAGGCAGACACAGTGCTGAAGGAGCAAAGAGTTTTACATCTCCATCAGAAGGCAGCAGCCAGAGACTGCAATAGTGGCCTAGCTTGAGCTAAGGAGGCCTCAAAGCCCACCCCCACACTGACACACTTCCTCCTACAAGGCCACATCTACCAATAGTGCCTCTCCTTATGGCTAAGCATTAAAACGTGTGAGTCTATGGGGGACACACCTATGCAAGTCACCACAGTGGCTTTTTATCATCTACTCCTCTCCTGCCTTTAGCCCACCTATCCGTGAATCTAAAACACAGAATCTCCTCTTTTCTTCAGGACAAGTGCCTGCCACCCTAGCCAAGACTTTAGCGGCCCTCATCCCCATCTTTTCCTTGTACATATAACCCCTGTGCAAGGTAGTGTTATGTCAGCTTGACACAAAACAAAAGCCATGTGAGAGAAGGGAGCCTCAATTGCTTCCATAAGATTAGGCTGCAGGCAGTAGGCATTTACTTAGTTAGTGATTGATATAGGAGGACCCAGTCCACTATGTATGGGGCCACCCCTGGGCTTGTGGTCCTGGGTTCTATAAGAAAGCAGCAGGCTGAGCCAGGTGGTGGTGGTGTACATGTTTAATTCCAGCATTCAGGAGGCAGAGCTAGGCAGATTATGAGTTTGAGTCCAGCCTGGTCCTCATTGGGTTCTGGGACAGCCAGGGCTACACAGAGAAACACTTATCTTGAAAAATCAGGCCGGGCGTGGTGGCGCACGCCTTTAATCCCAGCACTCAGGAGGCAGAGGCAGGTGGATTTCTGAGTTCGAGTCCAGCCTGGTCTACAAAGTGAGTTCCAGGACAGCCAGGGCTATACAGGGAAACTCTGTCTCGAAAACAAAACAAAACAAAACAAAACAAAACAAAACAAAACAAAACAAAACAGAAAAGAAAAGAAAAATCAGAAAGAAAGAAAAAGAAAGAGGGAGGGAGGGAGAAAGGAAAAGAAAGGAAGGAAGAAAGAGAAAGAAAGGAAGGGAATGGAAAGGAAGGAGAGAACAAGAAAAAAAGACAGCAGGCTGAGCAAGCCAGGGGAAGCAAGCCAGTAAGCAGCACTCCTCCATGGCCTCTGCATCAGCTCCTGCTTCCAGGTTCCTGCCCTGTGTGAGTTCCTGTCTGGACTTCCTCCAGTGATAGATGACCATTTGGAAGTATAAGCCAAATAAACCTTTTCTCCTCAACTTGTTTTTGGTCATGGTGTTTTACTGCAGCAACAGAAACCATAACTAAGACAACCCTCACTCCAAATTCCCACTCTTGTCTGTACACACCAGGAGTGGATGGAAACTTTGCCCGTCTTGTGCTCACCCTTAACCTAGAACATTGACTCAAAGGTTGGATAAATGGCACCAGCCTATTCTTGTTTCCTCAGGCTGACGAGGTAAGGATTTCTCACCTACACGTTGACCTGACAGGGACATGCAGTCCCGGTCCATGTCCCAGTCTGTCTTGATTCAGGAACAATAGGTCCCTAGGGTGGGTGGACAGTGCCAGGTTGGCTCCATTTTTTCCCTTCCAACTCAGGCTTGTGTTTGTGCACTGGTCACTTCTCTCCTAGCATCCCGGGACCTTAGAGGCAAATCACTGAAGTGTTTGAACTGAGTTTCCTTTTCAGTAAAGTGAATAGTCGGGGCAGGGGGGCAGGGGGGCAGGGGGGCAGGGGATGGTGCTGCCACAGGTCCTTCTGGCTGGCATGTTTGAGGACTTGAGGGGCAGCGGGGACAGATGATGCTGGGGAGCAGATGATGCTGGAGAGTTGTGTCTTGAATGTTTGGACATTCCTAGAGGTCTGAAATGTCTCTTCAAGTCCTGTGGTGTGAGATAGAGAAGGGGAAAGGAGAGAAGGAGAGAGGGAGAGAGGGAGAGAGAGAGAGAGAGAGAGAGAGAGAGAG
>NC_034591.1:104825528-104826604 GCF_900095145.1 Mus pahari | reverse complement strand
TCCATAACAAGATCTGACTCCCTCTTCTGGAGTGTCTGAAGACAGCTACAGTGTACTTACATATAATAAATAAATAAATAAATAAATAAATAAATCTTAAAAAAGAAAAGAAAAGAAATTGGATCCTGCCCAGCTTTGGCAGAGGTTGGAGGAATGGAGCCAAGAGGTCGATAGTTTGAGACAAAGCCTGCAGGCCAAGACCACCAACAGAAGAGCCCTGGGGAGGGAGGGATTTGGCCTGCATTTATGGCTTTCGAGTATTTGGAAAGGGAGAGAGTTAGATGCCTGCCCTTTCTGTGGCCACTGGGTGAGCTAAAAGTTGCCCAAAGGGCTGCTGCTTACCTTGGCCATCTGCAGCCCAGATCACCAAGGTCTCAACTCTTTCAGGGTATCTGCTTTAATTTTGCGTTTATTTCTCTTAACATTTTGCAGCAACCATTCTATATTAAGGACACAGGATCATGGTTCGTATGCGGTCATCTTTGTACTGCATTTTCCTTCCATTCCTGTTTTTATTGGGAGCTTTTAAGGATGAGCCATCTCACCTGCCCTTATAATGACTACATTTCTTTTTCTCCCCCCTTCTTCAGACACAGTTTGTAGTCCTGGAACTCACTCTGTAGACCAGGCTGAACTTGAACTTAGAGATTGGATGGTCCTGCCTCCCAAGGACTGGGATTAAACTACCACTGCCCAGCTAAATAAATAAATCTTTAAAAAAGGAAGAGGAGGTTTGGCACAGGGCTTTCGATATGGCTTAATGACTCAGTGGTTAGGAGCACTTGCTACTCTTTGGAGGACCCGAGTTTGGTTCTCAGTCCACAGGTACCTGTGATTCCAGCTCCATGGTGTCCAGTGCCCTCTTCTGCTCTCTGCAGGCACCGGTACACATGCGGCAGCCAGACATACACATCAATAAAAAACAGAATCTTTTAAAAAATGTTAAATCTTTAGCTTGCTTAAATTTGAGATATGCATTATTTCAAAATTTGCTATCAAAATAAGACAGTATTTATTTATTTATTTATTTTTTTGAGACAGGGTTTCTCTGTGTAGCCCTGGCTGTCCTGGAACTC
>NC_034591.1:104772081-104825030 GCF_900095145.1 Mus pahari | reverse complement strand
GTGGTGGTGGTGGTGGTGGTGGTGGGAAACGCCTGTGCCTATATTCACATGCAGAGGCCAGAGTTGGTGCTGAGTGTCCTTTATCCTCCTTGTTTCCGTCTTATCTTCTTTTTTAAGATAAGGTCTCATTTGCGCTTGGAGCTTGCCATTTTGGCTTGGCTGGCTGGCCAGCGTGCCTCCAGGATCCCTCTGTGTCTGCTCTGCCTATGGTTACAGGCGCACCTCTGTACCTGACATACTATACAACTGCTGGAAATCTGAACTTGGGCCCTTACACCTTCACAGCGAGCCTTTTATCAGCTGAGCTGTTTTCCTCAGCTCGCATTTTAATGGCTTTAATCCATTTGCTGAGTTATGCAGCCCTCACCATGGGTACAATGTTTTCGTTTTCTGAGACAATGTCTTCTGTATATCCCTGACCAGCCTGCTACTGTATAGACCAAGCTGTCCTTGAACTCAAAGCAACCCTCCTGCCTCAGTCTCCCAATTGCTGGGATTACAGGTGCTCACTACCACACCTGGTTACACAGTCTTAATTTTAAAATGTCTTAGTGGTGGATTGGCTTTTGCTGACAAAACCCACATCTAGATCAAATACTTTCTTTCCTATCCCAAATTCCAGCCCAGGGCAGAGTAGAGGCCAGCGAGCCATGACTAACTACCCTTCTGCTTTCCCGAACCTCTCCCACCCTTTGCACTCCCCTTTCCCTTCGTGTGAGCTAGGCCTGGCTGAGGGGTATTTCCCACCCCACAGCCACTTCTTGAGGCTGAAGTTCTCCACTACCATGAGTGTGCGACGCATGGCTCTTGGAATTCCTTTGCACAGTACTTTAGGGGGTCCTGGCTGCAACTGCTGGGCATTTCTCACAGCCATGGTGTTCCAACTGTTTCAGAACAAACTTTTCTGTTTTTCTCCAAGGTTCAGCCTTTGCCTTTCATCTACTTGGCCAGTGAGGCTGGTCACAGGGCCTGTGGAGATGGTGCCTGTGGGCTCGCTTTCTCTGGCTCCCTTAAGTTTCCTCTTCCCTTCCCTACTGGGGAAGTTTGGGATTTTGTCTTGGATTTTGTCTTTCGTTCATGGATGGATCTCAAGGCCCTGGAACAATGTTTGGCTTGCAACAGCCATTATTAAAAAACTATTGAATCAAATAGTCATGCAGGGCCTAAGGGGACTGTCCAAAGAAGCTAGAGCTTCCTCATTTTTAGGGATGGGACCTATTTGATCTAGTTCAAACTGTTTACAGACATCTGGGTCCCATTTCCTTGACCTCTGGTTTCCCAAGCCAAACTTAGGAGCTGGCTGGCTCTCAAGTTTTCCTTGTGCAGGAGGTGTTTGGCTGGGACCTGGACTCCTGTCCCCAGCCAGCCCAGGTTTGACTGGACTCCTGTCTGCACTATCATTCTTCCAAATGGGACCCTAGGCCATTTTGCCCTCAAGGATTTTCATTTCCTCTTGTCTTCGTTTTTCACCTAAGGGAAGCTGCCTTTGCTGTGTGTCACCAGAACTTTCGGTTCTTCGAAGAGGGAACATTGAGGTGTGTTCTGCCTCATCAGCCCTTCATGGTCAGTTATAGCTGTCCCCTGCCCCAGAAATACTCTTATAGAGGCCTCTTGCCTGCTCCCCACTGGGTGCAAGCCAGGCAAGGGACAGAGGCATGTCAGTGAGGGGTGGATGTGGGTACCGGCTGAGGAAGGCATGAGGTTAGGGAATGATGAACTAGAGATGATAACGAGTTGTTGATCTAGTAGGGGCCAAAGCCTGCTATGGGGGCGCAGCACACCGAAGGGGAGTTGAAGAGGGGTGGAGAGCTGAACTGAGAGGCGTTAGGGAGGAGTTAGCTCCAGGGCTACGAAAAGGTGCGGGTGGATTTCCGTCTTGGATGCAGTGCCTAAGGCGAGGTCTAATCCTCGGGAGCGGGGTAAGAGGTGTTAAGGGCGGGGTCAGGACCAAATAAAGGATCAAGGCGGTGTTGACAGCGGATCCGCACCGGGCTTAAGTCCCGGCTAGTGAAGTGCTGAGAAGTGAGAAAGAACGGTGCTGAGGGCAGGGTTGGGGTGGTGTTGAGAGAAGGGTCGGAGGATTTGGCCGTGGTGGGGTGCAGGCGGTGCTCGGAGAAAGGTCGGGGAGGTGAGAAGCTTAGAGGGAGTGCTAGGGGGATCGGGACTACTGACAGGCTAGGAGGCGTTGGTTATGGGAGGGGGAGACTGGGCGGTCCCGGGGGCGGGACCCATACGCGGAGTGGCGGGAGATGGGCGGTGCTGGGGATCGGGGAGGCTCGCCCCGCCCTGAAGGCGGCGCACGAGCGGGCCTGAGGTAGCCCTGGGTCGGCACGGCACCGACGGCTGGCAGAGAGCTCTGCGGAGGGCCGGGCGGTGCGCTCCCGGGCGGAGCCGAGTCCTCGGGGCTCCGGAGCGGAGCGGGGCGGGGCCGTCGATCGGTCCGCCGCGCAGCTCGTTCAGGTGCCGCCGCCGCTCCACGTAGCCCGGCGGCGGGCCGGCTAGGTAGGGTACACGGACCTCGGCCCGCGGCCGTCGTTAGCCCAAGCCGGGCCCTTGCGTCCCAGGACTCCCGCGGAGCCATGGCGGGCCCTGGCCCGGGAGATCAGGACGAACACTACGATTTCCTGTTCAAGCTGGTGTTAGTGGGCGACGCGAGCGTGGGCAAGACGTGCGTGGTGCAGCGCTTCAAGACCGGCGCCTTCTCCGCGCGTCAGGGCAGCACCATCGGTGTCGACTTCACCATGAAGACGCTGGAGATCCAGGGCAAGCGGGTCAAGGTGGGAGGCGGCGCGGCCCGCTGCTTTGCTCCCGGCGGGCGGTTCGCGGCCAGTCCTTCAGCTTCCCCTTCTTTCAGAACGGGCTTGGGCCTTGATGTCCGTGCTGGGTTCAGGTCCGAAAGCACCGCCTTGGGCACTGGGAGTGGTGACAGTGGGCGGCCAGAGCGTGGAGGAGGAAGCCCGCACCCCACTCCCGCCCCCCGTCTCGCAGCCTGGGGACTCCTTCGAAACAACTTGCGGTGGAAGGCAACCTGCGGGCCGTTCCGTGAGCGCCACGCATGCCGGGACAGACCCTTCCTTGCGCGGCCCTCTGGGGAGCACTCAGCCAAATAACGACATCCCCGTGACCGGGAGGGACCAGGAAGTAGTGGCTGCTAGGACCGGAGGTCCAAAAGTTTTTGTCAGAATTTCCTCCCTGGCCACGCCTCCCCGCGGTCTCTTTTATGGACCTGGTGGTAGAACTCGACTCCACCAGGGCCAGCGCGGGGTGAGGGGTGGGGGCCTCCCCGACTAAGGGTTGAGAGAAACCGAAAACTTCATCATAGATACCGGAAGGTGGGGGAGAGAACCAAACTTTGGCAATGACCCCAGCAGAAACAGCAGGATGTGGTTGTCACAATGTCCTGGCAATGATTTGATAAATAATATTTGTGATGAATGAAATCAAGTTTCTTAACCTAGGTGTCTGTCCTCCCTAAAAACAAACCGGTAGCATCCTGGACAGGACACAGCATTGTTCTTGTGCACTTCTGTTCTCTCAGTAACGTTCCTGATTTCCACCCTACAGAAATCCTTTGCCGTTTTTTTACGGTTTCTGGTTCACAAGGAGCTTCAAGACAGCTTTGAAGAGAACTGGGTGGGGGCTGTCTTGTGTTTTCAGAAGTGAAGACTGGGGATGGTAGTCTTTTGACCCTGTTGCTGGTGTGGCTCGCTGCTCATCTGGGTGGCTGTAGGCCTGTTCTCTGTTGCCTTTGGCTGGGATACTTAGTTCTTTGTTTCTATAAAGTTGGGATAATTTCTGGGTGTTGCCTCTCTCCTGTCCCATCGTGAAGAAAAAGAAAAAGTCAACAATCATTTTTTATGACCACTGTGCCTCTAGAGATTTGCTTGCAACGTTTTAAACGGTCTTTTGGGTTTCAGTGTATTTTGGTTTCCTTGAGGTGGGAAAGGGCCAAGAGCAGGCAGACAGGTTTCAGAGCAGGTGGCCAGGGAAGGGCTGCCATGGGTGGAGTATGTCGGTGGTCAAGTTGGTGCCTTCTGATAATGCCAGTAGTCAGCATTCAAAGCCCGTAGAGTGAAAACAGAAACGTAAGGACGATGAGTCTCTTTTGAAAAACTGTTGACCTGTTGTGCCCAGCATCTGTGGATCCCTGTGCTGACTGGTCAGGGACGGGGCAGTATTCCTGTTTACCTGTGGCGATAACCTGTCACCCAGTGCAGCCCTGGATGGACTGTGCACTTGAGCTTAGGTTATGCAATACACCGTGGTGCAGCTAGTTAGTTCCCTTCCTGATGGTCACTGCTGCTTTTCCCTTCAGGAGGCAGCCTCGAGGGCCTGGGAGCAGCAGAGCTGCGTCTGTGTGGTAATACCTCAAAGCTGTCTTGCTTGTCCTTTCTCTAAGCGGTTGTGAGTCAGCTAATGGTGTGTTCTACAGGCTGGAGGCCATTGTTGCTGGTAATTATTCTTTCTGTGCTGCTAAGGGTTGAGCTTAGGGCTCTTTGCATAAGCTCCTTGAGGAAACCTGTCTCCCTTTGGAAGAATCTGAGGAACCTTTTTTATTTATTTATTTATTTATTTATTTATTTATTTATTTATTTTGGCTTTTCGAGACAAGGTTTCTCTGGATAGCCCTGGCTGTCCNTTTATTTATTTATTTATTTTGGCTTTTCGAGACAAGGTTTCTCTGGATAGCCCTGGCTGTCCCGGAACTCACTTTGTAGCCCAGGCTGGCCTCGAACTCAGAAATCCGCCTGCCTCTGCCTCCCGAGTGCTGGGATTAAAGGCGTGTGCCACCACGCCCGGCAAGTCTGAGGAACCTTAAAGACAGGCCGGCTGTTGTTCTAGGTCTGCTGAGGTTGGACGTTCCCAGGAGTGAATTGGGAAGGCAAAGAAGGCAGAGGTTCTGCTTCCCCACCAGTCAGAGCAAAACCATCTTATTCAGTTCTGTGTTTCAGTTGTCAGAGCAGAACCATCTTATTCACTTCTGTGTTTCAGTCTTACTTGTTTGTATAGAGAGTTCTGCTATAGTGGAAAGCTGAGAATAACAGATTCAGTCAAGTTCTTTTTTTTTCTCTATAGTTACTTCCCATTACAACCATTGTGCTATATTCTACTTGAAGAGATGGGCCTGTATATCTCCTCAACCCTATTTTCTAACCTGTATAGCCCTATTTTCTAACCTGTATAGCTCCCTTCTTTAAATATTCCAGGACTGGATGGCCTTTGCATCTATTTCCTCTCGTCATAGATTCCCTATGTCCCTTAGATCCTCGTGTGGCTGGTATTTTATTATTTGGGTTCTAGCGTGAATACTGCTTTGCCAGGCCCTCCCCTGACCTCCCAGGTCTTTTCCCATTGTCTATGTGTTTATAGGACTTACCTGGACTTGAAATGACCTGGATTATTCGTCTCTTCCTGTTGGAGATAAGCCCCTTAAAGACACAGATCCCTTTGGCCAGCATCAGACACATATGTTCACTATATGCTTGCTTACTGGTTAATATTTATAGAGAAGAAGCCGAAGCCAAGGAAAGTGAAGTAACTGGTTCACCTGAGGTCTCCTATAAGTCAGGGGCAAAATCAGGACCTGAACTCTGGATTTGGCTGGCTTCTGGGCACAGTGCTTGCTTTCTGACTCCCTCTGTGCCTGGAAAGGTCATTCCAAAGTTCCGAAGGCTGATGAACCCAGTCAACTGTTGCCCCACTGAGAGCCAAGCATGCGCTTGGGTTGGTTTGGTTTGTTTTTTTCTTTTTTCTTTTCTTCTTCTTCTCTCCCCTCCCCCCCCCCCAGGGTTAGCCTCAAACTCACCGTGTAGCCGAGGCTACCCTTGAACTTGTCATCCTTTTGCCTCTACTTCCCACATGCTGGGGCTTCAGACATCTATCACTACAACCAAGTTTTATACTTAGGAATCTTATAAATATTTTCAATAAGAGCTGGCACCAGAATATCTCAGGGTGTTTATCAGCTAATAGGAACATTGAGATAGGGCCATTCAGGCTGGTCAGATGACTCAGGAAATAAAAGCCCTGGCTGCCTGAACCCAGGGTCTAAGGTCTAAGGTGAGAACAGAGGTCAGTTGACCACTGACCTCCACATATGTGCCATGGCATGTGTGCACCATGGTGTGAACATGCACGTGTGACACACGTCATATATAGACACACAATATATTTTTTAAGACATAGCCCACTCAGCTCTCAGAAGCTGTTGTGGAAGTTCGCAGGCCTTTTTAGATGGTCATTTGAAGTGTCTCCAGGATTTGTGTTAGGTCTGAGGACTGGACATAGCACATGAATCTGAATGCTGTTCATCTTTCTGGTTGGAGAGTCTGAAGGCGTGGGTCTCCTTTCTGTCTTTGCTGTTGGAGTCCTTTCTGGTAGCCTCAGGCCTCTTCCTCTTGGAAATAGGACTAGTGACCACTCACTTACTTGTGAAGGGTGTTGAAAAACCATGAATACATTTAAAAACATTTAAATTTTTCCTGGCTTGTTTTTTTTATTATGTTTTTAAATGCATTATTATTATTATTATTATTATTATTATTATTATTATTATGTGTGTGTACATGCACACACGTGCATGCACTTGTGCACCAGCAGGCTTGTGGAGGTCACAGGACAGCCTTCTCTCCTTCCACAGTGTGGGTCCTTTGGATGGGGCTCAGGTTGCCAGGCTTCGCAGCAAGCCCCTTTACTCCCTGAGCCATCTTGCCGCTCCTTCCTAGATTTTCCCTTTGTAAATAGACGATCTAATCATATAGTTCAGATTACAGACATTCAAAGACTTATTAAAGAGACACACAGGGAAGTTGCCCTTACTCCTTTGTTCCTCCCAAGCTACCCCAAGCCCAGTAAGCAAAAAACAATTAGTACTGCCCACTTTTTTTAAATCCCCCAAGTATATTGTAAATAAAGCCAAAATTTATGATGCAAACAAGTAGGAGGGTTTGCTTTATCGTTGTGTCTGTCTTCTCTCTGGACGAGTAGGGATGGCCAGCTTGCTTCTCCTCACCACTCCCCCAGGTACTGCCCCCCCCCCCCAGGAAAGCTCAGCTGTAAGACCAGAGTGCCTTCCTGCTGCTGCTTGCTTCCTTCATGTGGGCACACAAAGGCCTGTTATGTAAACTTGCCTGTGCAGATCCTAGGCACTCAGGCCCCGGGTATAGGGAGCCTGGTTAGGATTTCATCCCTTTACATGGTCCCCTCGGGCCTCCTGGCCACTTGGTGGAGAAAGCACTGCACTTAGGAACAGGGCTTCCAGCTCATTGTCCTTGACTCGGCTGTTCTCGGCCTCTAGAGTGTTCTTTGTTTTCATGGCTCCTCCTGTTACTTCCCAAGTAGGGATAGGGAAGGCTTAAAAGGAAACGTGTGTGCCTCTGTGTATCCGTGTTGCTGATGGGACCCAGGGTCCCCATGCACTCTAGACAAGTATGCTCCTACTGAGATACACTCCCAACCCAGAAGTTTTTGTTTGCCTTCCCAGTTTTTCCAGTTTAGGATCTGGTTTTGTGTCTGTGCATTTCCTATTCAGATAAAATCAATTTGACTTTTTCGGTTCTGCACAGAAATAGCAGAAGGACTGTTAGATAAGAGACGTTCTAGGTCATGGTGATTTTATGAAGAAATCTGTTTTTGATACCAATGGCCACCATCCTCATTGTAAACTAAACCTTGCCTCCTGAGGATTCTTACTGTCCTCAGGCAGCACTCGTGTGTGTGTGTGTGTGTGTGTGTGTGTGTGTGTGTGTGTGNGAGAGAGAGAGAGAGAGAGAGAGAGGAGGGGAGAGGGAAGGGAGGGAGAGGAAGAAGAAGAAAAGAGGAGGATGAGAGAGAATGAGAGAGAATGGGTGGGCTGTAGAAGCAAGCACATATTATCTTGGTCATATGATGACTCCTCTTCTAACTCACCATTCCCCTCACAGACTTCGCCCTAGTGGATTGTCAGCTCAATGGGAAGTGATGCTATGTACATGTCTGAGAGAGGAAGTATCTCACAGTCAGGAAGGGTGGCCTCTCGGCTTATTTGTTACTGACCTGCCTCACTCTGGTCTCTTTCCCTCCCCCCCCACTTTTTTTTTTTTTTTTAAATAGAAGCCTTACTCTGTGGCCTAGAATGACCTTGAACTTGTGAGCCTCTGTTTCCACCTCCCAAGTGCTGGTATTTTGGGTGTCAGCTGCCACATCTGGCTCCTGTGAGGTTTCTTTGTGAACTTGGGCTTGAGACATGTTTAAAGGTCAGCAGCAGGAGGAGCAGCACTTGTGTGTGTGTGCACCTTATCCTGTCAAAAAGTGTGTGTGTGTGTGTGCACCTTATCCTGTTTCAAAGTGTGTGTGTTTGTGCACCTTATCCAGTCACAAAGTGTGTGTGTATGTGTGTGTGCACCTTATCCTGTCACAAAGTGTGTGTGTGTGCACCTTATCCTGTCACAAAGTGTGTGTGTGTGCACCTTATCCTGTCACAAAGTGTGTGTGTGTGTGTACCTTATCCTGTCACAAAGTGTGTGTGTGTGTGTGTGTGTGTACCTTATCCTGTCACAAAGTGTGTGTGTGTGTGTGTGTGTGTGTGTGTGCACCTTATCCTGTCACAAAGTGCTCCATCTAATCGTTGCTGCTACCCCTGTGTGTCTGTGTGTCTGTGTCTGTGTGTCTGTGTCTGTGTCTGTGTCTGTGTCTGTGTGTGTGTCTCTGTGTGTGTGTGTCTGTGTGTCTCCACTGTACACGGGGAGGAAAGGTAGTCTGGATGTGGATGTCTAGAACGGGAACCTAGCCTTTCGGCTCCCAGTCAGGAGCTTTTCTGTCAGGAGCTTGTACTGTTAGATCCTCCACCACTGGCAGCAAGCACACAAGAGCAGCAAGTGAGGGAGGAGGGAGCAGTGTAAAATCTGGTCGAGGGGCTGGTGAGGTAGCTCAGTGGGTAAAGGGGCTTGCTGCCAAGCCTGACAACCTGAGTTCAATCCCTGGGACCCACATGGTGGGAGAGTCAACTCCTGAACATTGTCTTTTGACCTCCACACTGACTGTGTGGCACACACGTGCTTCCCTCTCCCAAATAAATGTTATTTAAAAATTAAAAAAATAGAAATAAAATCTGGTTATCATAGATTGTACATTTTGATGAGCAGTATTGATTCAACATTGTAACACCAGGTGCTTATTATAAACAAATACTTGTTCAGTTGAATTGGGCAGTGTTGAAAATGGCCACTGTGGGTAAGAGAAAACTTGCCTTGGAGACTAATGTTTGAATACAAAATGCTTTATTCACATTGCAATAGAAACCAACCAAATCCTGCTAGATAAGGAACCTGTAGCCTGCTTTAAGTTCACCTTTTGTCGTTAATAGCTTTGTAAATCCCATTTAATATCTTCTTTGTTGTCATTGGATGAGACAGGGTCTTGTTATGTAACCCTGGCTGGCCTGTACTTGCTGGACAGCCCAGGGTAGCTTTGCCTTTGGGACAGCCCTCCTGTCTTAAGAGCCGGGATTAGGAGCTTGTCCACACTCTGGCCTCTTCTACCCTTCATTATATCACTTTGTTTCAGAGCCCGCCCCTTCCTGAATGGAAGAAGGGGGAGCCAGTCCTCAGTGTGCTGTTTGACACTTGGTACTGGAGACTGAACTCAGGATCCTGCCCCTGCTGGGCAGGGTAGTGATCCTCCTGTCTCAGCCTTCCTATGCTGACATGAGCCACCTGGTTGGCCTCAGGCTTCATTTGGACCAGAATTGACTACTGACTCAATGGCAGGTGCTAGCATCCTGCTCCCTGTCTGTAATCATCAGATCTACCCCTGAAGACCTGCCAAAAGAGGAAAATATAGGGTTTCAAAAAAGACTCTGGATGTAGAGTGCCTTGGCTGATTGAACATTCGGAACTGCCGTTCAAGGAGCCCACTCTGAAAGGAACAGTACCCATCAAAACACAGTTCTAAGCTGTGATGTCAAAAATTCAGTCTGGTGGCTAACCTTTAGTCACACCTGTATGTTTTCGCTCTCTCTGTCTCTGTGTCTGTCTGTCTGTGTCTGTCTGTCTGTGTCTGTCTGTCTGTGTCTGTCTGTCTCACTCTATGTGTATATATATGTATACATATATATATATATATATATTTTATGTATATATGTATACATATATATTCGTTCGTTCGTTTGTTCGTTCATTCACTCATGTATTTATTTGAAGACAGGGTCTTATTATGTAGCCCTGGCTGGCCTGGCACTGGCAATATAAGAGATCATCCTGCTTCTGCCTAAAGAGTGCTAGGATTAAAGGCTTGTACCACCGTGCCCAGCTTGATTTTGAAATAGGGTCTATGTTACTAGCTTGGCCTGGTACTCCTGGCCTCAGGGGGTTGTCCTGCTTCAGCCCCTAGGTAGCTAGGATTAAAGGCATGGGTCACTGTAGCTGGTTTAACATTTGGGATGGTATCGCTGGTCATGGACACATGTAAAAACCTAACAACTGATGCTTATCAGGTCTGATTGCACAAGCCTGTAATCTCAGCTACTCATAAGCTTCAGGCAAGAGGGTTGTATGTTCATACTCTGTCTCAAAAAGCAACCAGTGGGAGTCCGTGAGATGGCTCTAACCCACAGTGGTTAGAGGTGCTTGCCACCATACCTAATGACCTGAGCTTGACCCACATGGTGGGAGGAAAGAGCTCACTCCCAAACGTTCTCCCCCAACTTTCCTGCACACAAAAATAAGTAAAATGTATTAAAAAATAAAACAAGAAACTAAACAACCCATCAAACAAATACAAGCAGTTCTGGGGTTATAGCTCATTGCTAGAATCTTTACTCACCCAATAAGCATGCCGTGTGTTCCGTTCCCAACACTGTAAAAAGTAAAATATCACCAGGTGGTTCACTTTAGGTTAGAGGGCACACCCAGGCCTTGAAGACAATTCTGACATGTGGTAGGCCATGACAGGCATTTACTAAATGTGTCTCATCTTTTTTCTTTCTCCTTTATTTTTATTTATTTATTTTTTGAGATAGGGTTTCTTTTCTATGTAACTACAGCTGTCTTGGAATTTGCTGTGTAGACCAGGCTGGCCTTGAACTCACAGAGACCCATCTGCCTCTGTCTCTTGAGTTCTAGGTGAAAGGCATGCTCCACCATACTTGGCTCTTTTTACATTTAAAAAATATTTATTCTTGTTTTATGTGTAAATGTTGACTCGCATGTATGTGTGTCATATGTACGTCTGGTATCTGCAGAAGTCAGAAGCAGATGTGATATTCCTGGAACTGGAGTTACAGACAATTAGGAGCAGCCTTGTGGGTGCTGGCAACTGAACCTGGGCCTCTGAAAGAGCAGCCAGTGCTCTTAACACTGGGCCACTCTGGCCCATTTTGATTTTTGAAGTGGCAGCTTTTTAAGGGGGACTAAATAAATCTTGACTTGAGAGACCTACCAGTTTGGACTGCAGCCCACAGGCATGGGTTAGCTTTTTATCACTGTAACAGAATACCTAAAAATCAGTCCATCAGAGGAAGAATGGCTTACTTTAAGTGACACTTTCAGAGGCTCTTAGGTGATTTCCTTGGCTGCTTTGGGTTGGTAACCCAAATGCATCATGGGAGCATGTAGCTAAGGAAGACTTTTGGGGTGGGTTGGGGGTACGAGGGAGATCTCAAGTTCATGTCCTCAGGGCTGAAGAGATGGCTCAGCCGTTAAAGAGCACTGGCTGCTCTTCCAGAGGACTTGGGTTCAATTCCCAGCAACCACATGGCAGCTCACTACTATAAGTCCTCTTCCATGGGATCTGATATCCTCATATAGACATGTAGGCAAAACACCAATGTGTGTGTGTGTGTGTGTGTGTGTGTGTGTGTGTGTGTGTGTGTGATGTTCCCAGTGATCCTACTTCCTTCTGCCAAGTTCCACTTTCTAAAATTCTTCTGCCTTCCATTAGTGCCACAGGCCGGTGACCAGCCAGTTAACACTTGGGCCTTGGGGACGCCTAATACTTAGACTGGAACAGCATAAGGGAGGTCAGACCCTGGGGGCAGTTTGCTGTCTATGATGCTGCTGAGCTGACTCCTGAAAGAATTCTTGTCATTGCAGGCCAGCTAACTGCTTGACTGCCATTGGTATGGCCGAGGGGTGTAGAAACTGGGTGAGCTTTTGGTGCTGGGGATCAAATACAAGGCCTAGCATAAGCTTTTCTGCCAGCTCCCAAATTACTTATTTTGAAAACTTAACTTTGCAGTGCTGGGAATTGAGTGTAGGGCCCGTGCATGCTACAGAGCACAAGCAGGCTACCACTGACCTGAATTTCTAGCATAGTAGGTTTTAAAGTTAGTTAAAACACTGTATAGTTTCAATGAGAAGCTGATTTCCTCCCCACTTAGGGATACTAATTTTATGACCCCCCCCAAAAAAAATTACAGTTGCCAGAATAAATGTCAGTTTGGTAACTATGACTTGTTAATATCTGCTATATTTGTATTTAGGTGAAATATATAGAAAAAAATTGGAGGAACTACCTGAAAATTTCTGTGAAATACACAGAAGAAATCACACAGAAAAATAATTTTATTCCTGAAGTGTAAGGGTAAACTCCTAACTCTGTAGTTCCCACTGCTTCCTGGCATGCTGAGAGCCATGGCCTTTGGGGTAGCTTACTTATTACAGTCTGTGCTTAGCCTGTTCAAGGCCCAAGGTTTCATTCCACGCTCTGAAGGAGAAGAAACCTTTCCGAGGTTTCAGGCTATTGATGGAGCAGCAGGTGGTTGATGTAAGAACTATGGGGAAGCTGTGTGGGACCTGGCTGGTGCTCTGTGGATGCTTGTGCTTGTTGACTAGAGGCTTGGACTGCAGCTCTGAATTAGGACAATAATTCTCCTGTGACTACCTCATGGGTTGTTCATGGTTCCATAAGTACCTACCTGCCTTCTCTCAGACAGTGGTCCAAGTCCCGAGGAGGGCAGCTCCACCTCTTTTGGAGTGCTGGTTCTGTGGTGCTCAACTGAACTGGGCCAGGCACCCAGGAGGGATTCTGTGCTCCACGTTCTCCCCTTGGTGCTATGATTCCATAGCTGGTTGTAAGTGATTGGTCCAAGTTTCTAGGAAGGGAAGAAGGGGTGTTGGGAGCAGTCAGCCCTTTCCTGAGCAACTGAGGCAGGACTTGTTTGCCAGAGGTACAGTGGAGACAGTCTGTTCTCTTCAGGCCCCATCTCAGACAGCACCTGGTACTTAATTCTGTCACTGTAGTGGCTGGGACTCTGAGCTAGGCACTGGACACACTTGGTGCCAACAGGGCCACAGCAGGACATAGTGTTGATGGTGATGATAGCTACTATAGTGCAGGACCCTGTGGTGGCTATAGCTGCTGCGGACACACAGGGATGTATGTCGCATGCTTGGACAAGCCCAGAGGAAGCAGCAGTCCTCCTTGTCCAGGGCTATGGAGATAGGAGGGTTGAGGGAGAAATTGGAAAAAGGAGGAGTATTCACTCCTAAAGAGGGGAGACAGAAGGGGTTTCAGACGCCACAGCTATATGCATGCCAGACCATAGAAACATGCTAAAAGGCGTGGATACAGCTTGAGAGTGGGGAGAGATGAGGCCATGGATTGCTCCAGGCCAGCTTGATCCTGCAGGCATCATGTCCACTGTGTTCTGAGGGCAGCGGGAAACAAAGTGGTCAGCTTTTTCTTGGAGGCCTGGGAGACAGCTGGGCACTGCGTTCTGAGGTGGATGTGGAGGAGGGCTGAAGGACCCAAGGCCAAGCTAAGACCCCAAGCTGATGTCACTTTCTTAGTACCAGAGTGACAGGGCCCAGGAAGGGCGTTGAAGAGGTGGGGAGAGTTGAGCCTGTGACGTGGTGCATTGGACTGAGGGTATCTGGAAAAATAAGAAGGCCCAGGAGACAGAGGATGCATCTCGGGGTAGAGCAGCTTGTTTAGTGTGCACAGGCCCAGCTTACTTCACACCCTCTATTTAAAAACAAACAAACAAACAAACAAACAAACAAATCGCCTTACTTGATAATGAGAGAGCTTGAGTTTAGAGACTCTGAGGGCCAGTGAAGGCAGAACTCATGGCCTCCACTTTAAGAATGCCATTCTTGCCACAACAGGCTCTTCTGATAGCCACAGTCACACAAGGAACTGACAGCCCCTTCTATTGGGTGTTGTCCTGGTCCAGTGGTGCCCATCTGAACTGGGCCAGGTGTCCAGGGATCCTGTGTCCCAGGCTCTTGGGTGTTATCGCCCCATGGCTAGTAGTGGATGGGTGGTCTGAGCTTCCAGGAAGGGAAGAAGGGGGCAACTGAGGCACGGGCTTGCTTGCTTCATGATCATTCAGGCAAGGGTTTGATGCTTGTGGGAGATGCAACTCACTGAAGAGATTTACTGAAAACCTTTCCACATGCCTTGCACACAGTGAGAGGCTAGGGCTGCAGGCTGGAAATACAACTCCTGTGACACTGAAGATGGAAGGAGTAATCTTGTGGCTGGACATGCTGCAATGCAGGAAGCCATGGTTCTGTCCCCTGCACCGAATACAACTAGGAATGATGGCATGTGCCTGTAACCCCGAGACCCCGAGAAAATGGAGACAGAGGGATCGGGGGCTGAGGTTACTTCTTTTGGCTACATAGAGGGCTTGAGGCCAGTCTGGATACATGAGATTCTGTCTCAAAACAAAACAAAAACNCCCCCCCCCCAAAAAAAAAACCAAAAGTGACAGTGACAGGTGACAGACTGGTAATGCTGACAGCTCTAGGCCCTCTGTTGAGTTCTGCTTGTCTGGATACAAGGCATCATGGGCCAGAGCTCTTAGTGTGGCTCTGAGATGAGCTGACGCTGCCCAGAGTGTGATGAGGAAACCTGGGGAAGGCTGGCATAGCTGTCCTCTGTCACATGCTTCCTGGCATTGCTACCAACTCCCATATAGGAGCCACATCACTGCAAGGGACTGAAGTACTTCCTGATGTTGTGCCTAGATAAACCATGGTGAGGGCCTGGGAGGGATTCTGGGTACAGATGATGTCCATATCCCTCTGATCCTGGCTCCTCTCAACCCTGTTTGTTTGCCACGCCAATGTCCTCAGGACAATGCGTTCTTACTTTTCTTTTCCTCACTTGTTCTTTGTCAGATCAAGACTTTCCTCTGGGCACTGGGTTAGAGTTAAGTGCTGTTAAATACATGATAATGATAGACACCCTTTCATAATGTTTAATTTTCCTTTAAATAAGATTTGGGGGCTGTCTTAGTTAGCGGTTCTATTGCTGTGAAGAGACATGGTGACCACAACTCTTACAAAATACAACATTTACTTGGGGCTGGCTTACAGTTTCAGAGGTTTAGTCTATTATTGTCATGGTGGGAGACGTGTCATCATACAGGCTGACGTGGTGATGGAGAAGGACCTGAGAGTTCTACATTTTGATTCACAGGCAGTAGAAAGAGACTGTTTCACACTGGGTGTAGCTTGAACATAGGAGACCTCAAATCCCAGCCCTACAGTGACACACTTCCCCCAACAAGACCACACACACTCCAACAGGGCCACACCTCCTAGTAGTGCCACTCCCTATAGGCCAGGCATTCAAACACTTGAGCGTATGGAGGCCAAACCGATTCGAACCACTACAGGGGCCAACATGATTTGATAGCTATTAAACTTTGCCTGGTACCCTGTCTGCCTTGAGTGGAGGATTATCAGCCATGTAGCTGGCTCTGATTGGCCTCTTGGATTTCTTGAGGAAGCCATACAGCAGCCAAAGCTGCTCACTGCCCTAGCAGACCTCCAACTCCAAAGTCATCACCCCCGTCTTGACTGCTTCAGACAACTTGCACTAGACTTTTGCCACCACAAGGGTGGTGAACTCTAGCAGCCGTTTCCACACAGGACAGACAGAAGGGGGAACATTCCACTGGTGGCTCAGCAGAAGTCCTGTGATTGAGGCACACATGGCCCTTGATTTGTTTGAAGGAGCACACCAACACTGTGATGGTGCAGATATCCTTGGCACAGCGCCTTTCTGGCTAAATAAGAAGTCAGTTCAGTTCACTTTACACTCAGCTGCAGGACACCCTCTTGTACTGAACCCTGGGGTTGCAGCATGAGCTCAGATGTAAGGCTTCTCCTGAAGGCGCTTTTCTTACTGTCTTCTTTCTGGTCCTTATCATTAGTAAAGTAGACTGAGATGGTGACATGGTGAGGGTGGAACCCAAAACTGTGACAGCAGGAGCAGTAAGAGGGTAACTGAAGAGTTCCTGAGGACGCCAGGTTGGAAATATGGAAATGGAGACGTCGAATGGAGATAGAACCAGGGATGATGCTAGCTTCAGTTGCTTGAAGAGTTCTGAGGAGCTGCCAGGTCTTAAGAGGCCAGGGGTCCCAGACACCTTAGACCTGAGAGCTGTGATACCCACCTCTGTAGGAGCTAAAAGCTCCCAATATTGAATTTCATTAAGGAGTGTGAAGCAAGCTGTGAGGGGAGGGGAGGGTTACAGTGGCTGCTAATTAAAACCCAGAGCAGTGAACCTCCAGCCTCAGGACCTTTGGCTACTGAAGCTGGAGCAACAGGTCCCTGGCTTGCTGTGAGGCTGCCAGGCTAGCCCCAAGGGAACTCTTGTCACCTACTCACTTCTTTTTCCAAAGCAGGATGCCAGACAGCAGGCTGAACTTGCCCACCTACTGCACTTCCCTTGGAATGACTCTTGCCTTTTGACAGTTAGTATAACACAATGAGGCTTTTGCAGCACCGGAGAACCTGCAGTTAAGCTCTGCCCTAGAGGACAGAGCACAGCAGAGGAGGCTGGTTGGAGGAGGAGCCCTCAGACACTACCTCCTGGTTTGACTCACGTCCCAAGACATCATAAAAAATAGCTCAGGAACTCGTATTTGGGTCAGCCTGACCATCTCAATTTTTGCCCTGAGAACTAACTTTTCCAAGGTTCTCTTCTCTGGAACTTTCCACTGTCTACTTACTCAGGACAGGCTCCCTCTCCATTGGGAGGGACAGGACAGGACACAGGTCTTGGAACTGAACTTCCAGTGATGTTTTTAACCTAATAAACAAGGTTGATTTATTGCAGCCATGTGACTTACCCAGTGGGACTGTGAGCCATGAATCCCTGGAAAGCAGCTTGCAGGCCCTGCTTGTGTGTGTGTGTGTGTGTGTGTGTGTGTGTGTGTGTTGCTATGGCTGGTGTTCCTTGCCTAGCTCCTAAAGTCATCTTGATAGATACTTGGTAAATAGATAATGTGTTCTATGGCATGAGTTGTTAGAGAAACAGGAACAGGAGTTACTTCTGCTTCGGGCTGGGAGAGCTGCCCTAAGGTGATAGAGGATGGGTAAAAGAGTCTAATACTAAGGTAGGACCAGATGATACAGATACATTGCTTCATCAGGGGCTCATGGAGACTTGTGGGCCAGCATTGGCTGAGAGTCATTGTGTGGGACTTAAAAGACATTAGGAGCCCCATTCCCACTGAGGATGGTGAGTCCCAGTCTTTTTTTTTTTGTTTTTTTTTTTTGTTTATTATATGTAAGTACACTGTAGCTATCTTCAGACACTCCAGAAGAGGGAGTCAGATCTCGTTACAGATGGTTGTGAGCCACCATAAGGTTGCTGGGATTTGAACTCAGGACCTTCAGAAGAGCAGTTGGGTGTTCTTACCCACTGAGCCATCTCACCAGCTGGTGAGTCCCAGTCTTAACATTACAGGGCCAAAGAAGGGACTGAGACCCATCCGCTCAACCTGGCTTTGTGGCAACAGAGAGGCGATTTATTTATTTATTTATTTATTTATTTATTTATTTATTTATTTATTTTTAAGTGAGCATGTGTGTTCTGGGAGTCCGTTTTTGACCTCACTGAGACTCAGAAGTGCTCTGGCCCCACAGTTGCTCATGGACACAACTCTAGATATCAGCAGCCTGGAGAATTTCTCCTAAAGGTCAGGTACAGGCTGAGTGTGAGATGCAGGTGAGGGTGCAGCTCAAGCCCCGCCAGGCTTCCATGTAGTGGTAGGACTGGGGTGGTCTCAGTAGGTATTCTTGGCAGTTTGTGGCTGATCTTGGCAGTGAGAAAGGCTCTCAGCTTTCATAACACTCAAATTGATTCGCAGTTAGCTGTCCTAAACTGGGGCTTTGAGTCTGATCACAGGCCAGGCTCCTGGGATAGACACTGCACCCAGTCTTCCAGTTTTTATTGGTATTGGACACCTTCTCATGCCATGCACTGTGCGAGGGCTTGAGGATAGAAAACCAGATAGACATAGGCCTGTCCTTATGGGGCTCACATGCAAGGGTGGGGCAGTGATAGTGTGTGTGTGTGTATGTCTGTGTATCTATGTGTGAGTCAATGTGTGTGTATCTGTGTGTGTGTGTCAGTATATTGTGAGTCTGTGTGTGTGTATCTGTGTGTGTCTATGTATCTGAGTCTGAGTGTCTATGTATCTGTGAGTCTGTGTGTGTGTGTATCTGTGTCTATGTATCTGTGAGTCTGTCTCTGTATCTGTGTGTCTGTGTGTTTGTGTCTGTGTGTGTGTCTGTATATCTGTGAGTCTGTGTGTGTCTATGTATCTGTGAGTCCAAGTGTCTGTGTATCTGTGTGTCACCTGTGTGTCTATGTTATGTCAGACTGTAAAGTATAGCAAAGGGTGTTTACTTGGGGTCTGAGTTGGAACTATAGCTCAGTGATACAATACTTGACTGCGTGTGCATGATCCTGAGCTCCCAACACTGTCCAAAAAGAAAGAAAAAGAAATTGGGGTGCATTAGAATGAAAAAGGAAGTGACCATCCAGGACAAGAGCCTTGCAGCTGTGACCCAGGAAGGTTTAGCTATTTTGCTTTTGTTTTCTGTTTGCCCTCCCACCCCCCATCGGTTTGGCTATGTCCACTACACTTCATTGTGTTTCTTCTGCTTGGGATTTGTTGGTCTCCTTGGATTTTTTTTTTTTTTTCGAGACAGGGTTTCTTTGTATAGCCCTGGCTGTCCTGGAACTCACTTTGTAGACCAGGCTGGCCTCGAACTCAGAAATCCGCCTGCCTCTGCCTCCCGAGTGCTGGGATTAAAGGCGTGTGCCACCACACCCGACAGTCTCCTTGGATTTTAAAAATGGCTATCTCTTATCAACTATAGAGATTTCTTGGTCATTTGTCCTTTAGCTATACCTGGCAGGGATCAGTACATGCACACACTGCCTCTCCATTGCCCAGTCCAGCAGGGTGCCTACCATAGGGCATTAACATTTGTTAAATGAAGAAGTAAATGGTGGAGAAAGGCCCTTTACCCTGTGCTTTGGCCCAGGTGGATCAGCAGGCACACTGCCCAGTCCAGCTTCCTCACCACCAGCTGTAAAATTATCAGGCCCAGTGCTATAAGACCAGGACCCCGTGAGCTTGCAGGAGAAAAAAACCCAAATGCATAGCCTCAGGGCAGCCTTGGAGCCAATTCCTCACCTCCAGACTCTGGCGGTCAGCATCTGCAGCTGTAATCAGGGTAAAGCGGAGAGCCAGGGCATGGAAGACACAGTTCAGAATTGCCTCTTGTTGTGAGGGACTCTACAGTTGTGAGGCAGGCTGCTTCCTCCCTGCCCCAATCCCCCATCCCCATCCCCCATCCCCCATCCCCCATCCCCATCCCCCATCCCATTCTCTTTCCTTCTTCATACTGGATCTCTGAGTTGCTCCCCCTCCCTCCCTCCCTCCGTCCCTCCCTCCCCCTTCCCCCTCTCTCAATCTAGGATAGATGGGTACTCTCCTATCACTTCCTATCTATTTCCTTTGTGGCAGGGTCTCTCCCTGAACCTGGGGTTTAAATTTTCTTGACTAGGCTAGAAGCCAGCAAGCTTCAGTGATCCTGTCTGCCGCATTAGAGCTGAGGTTCCAGCTGTGTGGGGGAGGCCTGCTTTGTACGTGAGAGCTAGGACCTAAGCTCTGGTCCTTGGGATCGCACAGCAACCACTCTGAACCTCCGAGCCATCTCTCCACTGTGGGTCTTTCTAAGGCTGACAGAGGACTGTTGCTGTGAGCTACCTTTAGGCCAGTGGACACACTGTTCTGGGCATGGGTCTGTGGGGCTGTCCTTCCTGTCCCTTTGACACGTGTCGTTGGGTCAACCCCTTCAGCTACAGATTTGGGACACAGCCGGCCAGGAGCGGTTCCGGACCATCACCCAGAGCTACTACCGAAGTGCCAATGGGGCTATCCTTGCTTATGACATCAGCAAGAGGAGCACCTTCTTGTCAGTGCCTCACTGGATCGAGGATGTGAGGAAGTACGCGGGCTCCAACATCGTGCAGCTGCTGATTGGTGAGCTGGGGTGGAGGCTGGAGGGGCTGCAGCAAGCCTTATCTCTGCCTTTCCCTTTTTTCTTTTCCCCGTTTTCTTTCCTAAGCCTGCTTAGAGAGGGGCTGAGCTGGGACAGGGAAGGAGCTGGAAGCTGAACCAGGAGCTTGCAGCTCCTCATCCCCTTGTCAGTTTCAAAGTCAGACTCATGGTTGAGGTTGGAAGACATGAAGGGTGCTGGGGTTGGCTGTGTAGTCTCTGTGTGTGCCAGGTCATCTAGCTGTAAGGCATGGTGTGTCTGCAGACAGCGCAGCTTCTCATGCTCAGAGGAGGCATTGTGGCCGGCTTGCTGCTCAGAGGTTGAGCACTTGCTAGTATGCAAGAGGCTATAGGTTTCATCCCCAGCACTGCAGTAAAAAGAAAACAAGATGAGACGCCATAGAGTAAGAACTCTATTTATTTATTTATTTATTTATTTGCATTTTATTTATTTTTTTTTTTAATTAATTTATTTATTTATTATATGTAAGTATACTGTAGCTGTCCTCAGACACCCCAGAAGAGGGAGTCAGATCTCATTAAGGATGGTTGTAAGCCACCATGTGGTTGCTGGGATTTGAACTCTGCACCTTTGAAAGAGCAGTCGGGTGCTCTTACCCACTGAGCCATCTCACCAGCCCCTTATTTGCATTTTAAAATTACATTTTGTGTGTAGTCTGAGCACACAGGGATGCGCTGCAGTGCACACGTAGAAGTCAGAGGACAACTTGCTAGAGTTGGTTCTCCCTATTTACTAAGTGGGTCCTGCGAACTGAAACCAGATCGCTTGACTTGGCAACAGTGCCTGTACCTGCTGAGCCATTTTGCTGGCCTAGAATGAGTTTTAAACATAAAAAACAAAGAAAGAAAGAAAAGAAAAGAAAATCTATCAGTCTGTGTGTCTGCCTGCCTGCCTGTCTGTCTATCAGTCATCTATCTAGTGTATGTATGGGCATACACAGGACAAAGCACATGTGTGGAGGCCACAGGACAACTTAGAGTCTGTTTTCCAGCATGTAGGTCCTGGGGATTGGATCAGGTCACTTAGCTTAGCAGCAAGCACCTCAACCCACTGAGCCGTCTTGCCAGCTGAAAGTAAGAGCTTTAAAATACAGGCAGCCTAGCTGGGCAGTGGTGGCGCACGCCTTTAATCCCAGAACTTGGGAGGCAGAGGCAGGCAGATTTCTGAGTTCGAGGCCAACCTGGTCTACAGAGTGAGTTCCAGGACAGCCAGGGCTATGCAGAGAAACCCTGTCTCAAAAAACCAAAAACCAAAACAAAACAAAACAACCCCCCCCAAAACAACACAAGCAGCCTAACTTGGTGGTTACACTTGTCTTAGCTCTCAAGAGGCTGAGAGGCAGGAGGATTGCTATAGTTAACCTCAAGTCTAGCCTAGGCAACCTAGTGAGAACTCTTAATTAATGAATCTGTCTATTTATTTATTTTAGGTTTTTTTCAAGACAAGGTTTCTCTGTGTAACCTTGGATGTCCTGCAAGTTTCTCAGTTGATCAGGTTGGCCCTAAACTCAGAGATCTGCCTGCCTCTTTAATCCTCTTTGAGTGCTGGGATTAAAGGTTCATGCCACTACTGGCTTGGCTTCGAACTCTTGTTACAAATGGTTAAAATGTGCTGAGTGTAAGCTCTCCTTTAATCCTAGCATTCGGGAGGCAGAAGCAAGCAGGTTTCTCCGAGTTCAAGGCCAGACAGGTCTACAAAGGGTGTTTTAGTCAGCCACAGCTATACCTGTCTCCAAAAACTAAATTTAAAAAAGATTAAAGTAGTGGCTGGCGAGCTGACTCAGTGGTTTTGAGCACTCCCTCATGTCCAGAGTTTCCCCAGCAGCTCCTAAGTCTTGGCTCAGATCACCTCTAACTCCGCTTCCAGGGCATATAATACCTTCTTCTGGTCTTCGAGGCTGCCAGGTGTTTGTGGGGTTCAGAGACACACACTTGGGCAAAACTTCCATGTGCAGAACATTTTTTCAAAAGGTTAAAATAAGAAGGACTATTTTAAGTCCGTCACCACACCTAGCAGTGTTACCCTGGAGCTGTAGGAGGGGCACGCCGGGGGACTTTTAGTGCGGCTTTGCTGGGTAGGACTGTGCACGTGGCGCCTGTGGCCCCTACCATGTTTTCCTTGGTCTTTCTCCACAGGGAACAAGTCAGATCTTGCTGATTTCCGGGAGGTCCCGCTGGCGGAGGCGCAGAGCCTGGCTGAGCACTATGACATCCTCTGTGCCATCGAGACCTCCGCCAAGGACTCCAGCAATGTGGAGGAGGCCTTCACCAGAGTGGCCACGGAGCTCATCATGAGGCATGGAGGCCCCATGTTCAGTGAGAAGAACACGGACCACATTCAGCTAGACAGCAAGGACATTGCGGAGAGCTGGGGCTGTGGGTGCTGACTGGGGGACAGGGCCGGCAGGCAGGCTAGGACCTCCCCTCCTCCTCTGTCTCCAGCCTGTCAAGCCCCACCCTTCAGAGTCAGCCCTCCCTGGTACTGGCTTCTCTAGAGGGATTCTGCACCCCTGGCCTGGATGCTGTGTAGGAAGGGAGATGCTATGGAGGGTATCCTGTGTGGAAGGCTATTGGCTCAGGGCAGGATGTAGACCATCCCACCAGCCAGCATCTGCTCCCTCCGTGTTCTTCACATTCCAGGACTAGCCTGAGCCTTCCAGCATAGACTGTGGTGGGAAATGGGCTGGCTGTGCTGCCCAGCCACCTCGTGCTGGTGTTGACCTTCTCCTGCCTTGACTGCTGCAGACGTGCAGCGGGTTGCTGCTCTCCAGGGACGTGGCTGGTACCCCAGGTTCTTCCAGGTCATTCTCCTGCCTCTTACCAAAGTGTGAAAAGCACATCAATTAGACCCACAGACTGGTGCCGAGCCTTGTCCCAGGGAGGCCTGAGCCCATCAGGTGGGGTCAGCATCTGTCCTCACTGCCAGCTTGGAGCTCTAAGCTCCCTGGGCCTGGCTCGTTGCCTTACCAAGACCTCTCAGATGTTGCTGCTTTTCAATGTAGCATCCCGTTGTCACTGACCCAATTGTAGAGTCCTGGCCAGGGGCCAACTGGGAACTGTCTCCGGGCTTGAGGCCCAAAATGTTGCCAGTCAGGTTGCAAAAGCAGCTAATCTTTCAGTGTGGTTGAGGGGTGAGATAGGAAAGCGAAGGTTTAAGAAAAAAGGAGCAGCTTGCAAGGGGCAGCTCATGGGTAGAGCACATGCTTAGCACATGCCAGGCCCCAAGTTCAGTCCTCAGCACCAAAAACCAACAGAACAGCAGCTTCTGAGGTGTTCCTGAGGCTGAGGGCTCTATAGACGCCAGCCTTGCCCCATGTGGAGAAGCCATCCCTGCCACTGTCCAGAGCTTCTAGTTCCCTGTGGTCCTGGTCTGGCTTGTAGTTTCAAAGCAAAAAAAGACGAGTGCCCACTGGCCTGAGACCTGCCTGCCTTAACAGGTGCTTCCTGCCAGGGTCAGAAGGCATTGTTCCCTGCATCTTTCTCCCGCAGGCATCCTACCCTTGCCTCCCACCTCAAGCATTCTGGTCTGTCAGCACCTTTCCTAGGGAGATCTGGCCACAGGGCGCTTTTGCAACAACTACATGGCAGCCCAGGGAGACAGAACTGTAGTTAACTAGATTAAACAGGGCTAGGCTCACTGGGGCCCCCTTTAGGTAGGAGGCAGCCTGTGCACTAGCTAAGCCTGGCTCTGATGGGATGGAATCAGGGTCTGCTCTGAGAGCTCTCAGGTGGGGATCACTGTGGCTGTGCTGGGTTGGAGCTGCATGGCTCTAAGGGCTGGGGACCATGAAGCCTGTAAGGCTTAATTAACCCATAAGTCATGATCCTTTTGGGGACGTGGCAGTGACCTTTTCACCGGGGTCAATGCAGTTGAGAGGGTCCTGCTTGCTGTTTTCAGTTGGCTCAGACTCTTACCTGGGAGAGCTGGTTCCTTCCCTGACCCCGCCCCTGCAGAGCCTGATTCCACCCACGGGTGGGTGGTACCCAACACTGAGTCTGCCCTTTGCACTGCACATGGTCTTCAGAGCCAGCTGGCATCTGTGGTTCCATGAGTAGATCCTGTGGGGTTGACGTCTCCAGGGTCAGTCAGGAAGGCAGCCCTGGCCTCTCCCGGCCCTGCTGGGTGGTGAGGAGTTCGCCAGGTCTTTGGTTCAGGTGTTCAAATGGAAGTCCCTTTTTTTAGGATGTGTCTGTCTCTCTGAGCTTAGATACTGACCCTGCCATAGCTGCCCACTGCTACCCTGCAAGCCTCGCTCTTCAGATACCAGTGCTGAGCCCAGCAGGACATTAGGGCTCTAGTGTACTTAGGGCTTAGAAGAGGGAGGTCAGAGGCCTTTTGCTCTAAACAGAGCTCTACCCTTTGTTTCACAAGATGGCAACTGACTGGTGATGGGGCTCACTTGCCACCCTGGGCCATAAGCCCACTTTCTAGCCTCCAAGGACTGGAAGCCATGAAGCCAATAAGGCAGTGTTTCTTAACCTGTGAGTCTCAAACCCTTTAGCGAGCTCAGAGGACTATATCACAAGGGTCGCCTATCAGAAAACACAGATAGTTACATTACGATTCATAATTAGCAAAATTACAGTTCAGTAGGTACGAAAATAATTTTGTGGTTGGGGGCCACCACACCATGAGGGCTGTATTAAAGTGGCGGCATTAGGACAGTTGAGGACTGCCAGAAGGGCCTAACCTGGAGTGGAACACAACTCAGTCAGCCCTGCTTGGCTTCTTCTGCCTTCTTCACTGGTGGCCCCTTGGCTCACCCAGCAACCAGGAAGATTATTTCTTTCTCCATTCACAGGAAGATAACCTCACTTCCCTTTCACAGTCCCTGGGTGCCAGTGTGGATGAGGCCCTGCCCTATGCCCTTAAGTAGGAGCAGCCCTGCCCTAAGAGTTGAGCACCAACACCAGTCCCCTAGAGCCCCCGCCCTGTAACCACCCTACTGTCTCACTGTCCAGGTTACAGTTTCACTGCCAGGTGCAGGTCTGGAAGGCCTGACCCAGGGCCCTCAGCCCGTGGGGATAACCGTGGTCTCCACAGCCTGCCCACCTCTCTGCTCACTGTCATGTCTGGGGCCAACGTGACCCCTCTCCCAGATCTCAGCCAACCTGCCTTCTTCCAGCACGGAATCCCACAAGTGACCCAAAGCACACATCTTTGAGGGGAGACGGGTCCTCCCCACCACAGGCCCTCTCCCCAGGATCTTAGCAAGGATGAATTCTTCCCTTGACCCCCAATTCTGTGGTCTGGGGGGGGGGTCCTGAGTCCTGGAATGAAGCTGGCTTCTATGGAGAAGCTGCAGCCGTCCCTTCTAACAGTAGTGCCAAGGCTTTGGCCCTCTGCTGAGGCACCTGCCCCACCAAAGTGCTCAGAGAGACCTTTGGGCCTTTGTCAGAAGGTGCCCAGGGCTTGAGGACCAGAAAATAAGCAATGCTAGTCTAGAAACAAAACCAGCTGCCTCCCTTCCCCTGGGCAGGCTTGGCTGCCTGCCAACAGCCGCCCAGGGCCTCTGGGGCAACAGAAGTTTAATCTCTTCCTTTGTTTGAAGAGTTACTGAACAGCAAGAACAGGTGGAGGCTGTTGCTGTTGGGGAGGAAGTACCCACAGAAGGACTGGTAGGGCCAGGGTGGTAGCAGCAGGAGTGAGGTCTTGTCCACTAAAGGTACTAGAGGAGGGGCTTCATGTCTCTTTGGGTGGAAGTCTGTCCCCAAGGACACAGGCCCCAACTGGAAGGGATCTACCTGAAGCCCCTGGTTCACACTGAATGGGTTGCCCTGTTCCAGTATACTGCCAGCAGTGGGCCTCTAGCCAAACTCCCCCCTGCAGGGCCTGGGCAGGGGCAGAATTGCCAGCCCAAGGGTGCCAGGCACATTGGGGAGATTTTCACATTACCTATTTATGAAGATGTAAGTCTTTCTATCAAATCTATTTTTGAAACATGAAAAGTTGCCTTCCTGGATATGTCAGAGCCAGTGTACAATTCAACCATTAAACATTTCTGTATTGACTCTGTGCTCAAGCGTGGTCTATCACCTCTGGGCATAGAGCTTGTCTAGTGATCTTACCTGCCACACCTTGTGGAGTCTCCAGACTGATTTTCAGGATGGGTGGTTGGGTGCACCTTGCTGTCCAGCCTGGTCTGGAGAAAGGAGCCTGACTAAGACCTTTCCTCTTGTTCTGGGCCCTCTGAAGTAGAAGCAGTCGGAGACTGGGCTACATCTCTGCCAAGGGCAACAGTGACTTTGGCACTCTGTCCTGACCAACAGATGGGGTCATGCTGAGGAGGAGTCACACCCTGCCTTTCACGGAAGATGGAAGGTCTCGGGGTTAACATCCTTGCTGGAGGAAGACAGGAAGAAGCAGCGCTGTGGTTCTTATTGGGCCCAGATTGCTTGCCACTCTGTTCCATAACATGGCAGATGCTCAGGCAACGAGTATCAGAATCAGCTGCCTGACCCAAGCGCCCATAAGCCGGTAGCTCACCAAGATGACCTGAAGTCATTTCTAGTCACCACAGGGGATTCTTTGCTGATGGAGCTTTCGCATGTCTGGCTGTTAGCCTGTCTTCCAAGGACCAAGAGGCTGAGAGGACCTGCTTCTCCTTCCAAACCCAGCTGTGGGATAGTTTATCTGATAGTGTGGCTTGGTGCAAGTTGTTACTTTTCTCAAGGCTCCAGTTTCTACAAATGTAGGATCTGATTGGTCCAGTGGTATCCCTGGAAGCCCTAAGGAAACCTCATCAGGCACAGCATAGGACCCTGGAGGCCAAGAGTCCCTGGCTTTTAGAAGGCACACATCTCAGGGAGAAGTAATACCTGCTTAGGGCAAGAAGTGACATAACCCACTGTGCCCACTAGATGCCAAATCCAGACTTAGGCCTGCCTGAGGTTGGCCACTTCAATACTTCAGTACCTTCCCCCAAGGGTTCAGGTGTAAATCTGTCTGTCCTCAGGATTCTCTGATGCCTCTGGCCACACCATAGGAACGCTACGGGCAAACTTGAGTAATAGTTGGTGCAGTCCTGGACTTGGGAGTGGGAAAACAGGTCGGAGCCCATAGGGCTTTTTCTAAGCTCTGAGTTCTCTCCTAAGTGTGACTAGAGCTAGGTCTGGGCTGAGTTCTGGGTCCAGAGTATGCACCTGCCAACCTCTGAGGGCCACCCAAGCTCCACTCAGAACCTGTCGTTTGCACACAGGGGCCTTGGTACAGTGGGTCCTGCCAGCCTTCTCTTAGGGTCTGAGAGCACGGTAGACACTTGCTACCCTCACCCTCACCCTCACCATCAGATGCTTTAGATAAGTGCTCGACACAGCTGCTGGCTCTGTTATCCTCTGACTTGGCTGCTGTCTACAGCCACGTGGCTCTACCAGCTGCTGAACAGCTCACACTCTTGATGTAGAATGGGCTTCTCCAAGCCAGGAGCTCCTGTTCCAAGCCTGAGCTGGATCCCTGTGCCTGAGGCATAACCACTTGCCCTGGCACTGACCCTTCAGATGTTCCCACTAGCTTCAGGGTAGGAGGCCCAGGTCCCATGCTGCCCAGGGGTGTGGTCTCAGGAGGGTCCTGATATGTAACAAAGACTCAGCTTAAAGTAGTGCTTTGGACTCAGTCACTGGGTCCACACAGGCCCCTGATAGCTGTCTTCAGCTGTGACATAGGGCCTGGCAGGGTGCTCTGTCCTGCCTCCATTCCAGATGGATCTGTCTGGTTCCTGCCACACCCTGTCTGTTGCTTGGAGCTCTCTGCACATGAATGTCCTTCTGTGCCTGCTCTCACACAGGGTTTCCATAGTAGATTCAAAGAAGAATTTCTCTGTCTCTCTGTTTCTGTCTCTGTCTCTCTCTCTGTAGGCCAGGCTGGCCTGGAACCCACAAAGATCTACCTGTCTGTATCTCCCAGATGCTGGAATTGAAAGCATGTGCCACTATGCCAGGGAGAAGTTGGTTTCTTATGATAATAAGTATGTTTGCTGAATTAGAGGAAGTGCCAGGGACCTGTTTATCAAGGGGCCATGAGAGACATGGTTGGTGGAAGAGGGGCCATAGCTGGCTGTGAGGCACAGGAGCAGGAAGAGTGTGTGTCAGCCTTGCTCATGTGACTTCAGGCCTAAGGCTCGAAGTGGCAGTCAGCCAGGGACTTGTTCAAAACCCGGACTCTCAGGCTCCACCTCAGATTCTTTTCTAATTCGCCTTCATTTACTTTCTTCATTTTTATTATTTTTGAAAGGTTTATTTATTTTGTTTTTGTGTTGTAAGTGTCCATGTACAGGGAATTGAATCCAGGTCCTCTGCAAGAGCAACAATTTCTTAAAAGCGCTGAACCATCCCTTGACACCCCTCCCCCATTTTATTTTTTTATTTGTGTATTTTGACTGCACATATGTCCATGCATCATGTATGTGGAGTGTCCCTGGAGGCCAAAGAGGGTGTAGGATCTCCTGGGACGACTGAGACACCATGTGGCTGCTGGAACTTGGGTCCTCTGGAAGAGCAGCCAGTTTTTCTTTCTTTCTCTCTCTCTCTCTCTCTCTCTCTCTCTCTCTCTCTCTCTCTCTCTCTCTCCTTTTTCATTCATCCTTTTCTGTGTACAGCTATTTCTGATTACAGTTCCCCTTCCCCACCTCCTCCATATCCTCCTTGCTTCCCCACCCATCCAAATCCATGCCCTTTCTCTCTCTTATTATAATACAAACAGGAATTTAAATAAACAACAGTAACAACAATAATAAATAAAAACTAGAATAGGACAAGACAAACAGAAAAAAAGGAAAAAGTGCAAGAAACATACAGATGCTGAGAGATACACAGAAAACCCAGAAAAACAAAACAGGAAACAATAATAATATATAAGCAAGAAAAATCTGTAAGGTTAAAAGAGAAAGCTATCCAGACAAAGCATTGTGAAACAAAAATCCTCCAGCAATACTTCTGAGTTCCTGCTGTATTGGCCATCTACCGCTGGGGCTGGGATGGGCCCTGAAGCGTGCTTTGTATACCCAGTGACACTCTGTTGGAAAACACTAATTTTTCCTTTTTGAGTTAGTTATCAGTTGGGGATGGCTTCTGAGGTAGGGATGGGAACTCATGTCCACTTGGGACCCATCAGGCTTAGACCTGTGCAGACCCTGAGAGTTTTCGTGCAATTCTTAGATTAAGAGGGATATGAGGGCAGCAGGCAGAGCTGGACCCCACAACAGCAGGAAGTCCTCAGGACACATAATCCTCCAGGCTGTGCCACACCGAGGCTCACCCATATGACTGTGGTAACCTGTGGGCTGCATTCCATGGGTTCTAAAGCCATTGGTCATTCCTCACGCATGGCCCTCGACACCTCCTGATCTTCTGGCTCTTATGTCCTTCCCACCCGTTCTTTTGCAGTGTTCCCGAGTCCTGGGAGGATTGGTGCTGACATCTCAGCTAGGGCTGAGCGTTCATAGACACTTAGTTTCAGCATTCGGACTGGCTATGAGTCTCCACATTGACTGCTGTTCATTGCAAAAGGAAACGTCTCTGACCAATCCATTCACCCCAGGTTCTCCAGTCACTCAGAATTTTATTTTTTACATGTTTATGTTATTTATTGAATGGATGTTTCAATCCTAATGTTTTTGCTTCAGTAAGAGGAGGGGCTTAGAAATTACCTGAAAGTCCTGGGAAAGGTGTGCTGTAGAAGTGACCTCCATGAAGTATTTCATCCAAACACTGGCATGTGTCACGCACAGAAGTACATGGCTGAATCTTTCACTAAGACCTGAATGCTCACCATTAATAGATGAATATAAAGCCATGTAGCAGGCATGGTGCAATGGAGCATTCCTTAGGAATAAAACTGAGGGGCCGGAGAGATGGCTCAGCGGTTAAGAGCTCTGGCTGCTCTTCCAGAGGTCCTGAGTTCAATTCCCAGTTGTGGCTTACAACCATCTGTAATGGGATCTGATGTCCTTTTCTGGTATGCAGGTGTATGTGCAGATAGAGCACTCATACATAAAATAAATAAATAGATCTTTAAAAAAGAATAAAGCCATGGAACACTGGTTCCCCGATGGAGGAGCTAGAGAAAGTACCCAAGGAGCTGAAGGGGTCTGCAACCCTATAGGTGGAACAACAATATGAACTAACCAGTACCCCCAGAGCTCGAGTCTCTAGCTGCATATGTAGCAGAAGATGGCCTAGTCAGCCATCATTGGGAAGAGAGGCTCCTTGGTCTTGCAAACTTTATATGCCTCAGTACAGGGGAATACCAGGGCCAAGAAGTGGGAGTTGGTGGGTAGGGCAGGGAGAGGGTATAGGGAACTTTTGGGATAGCATTTGAAATGTAAATAAAGAAAATATCTAATAAAAAATAAACATTTAAGAAAAAAGAATAAAACTGAAACAATTATAGTATATTATAAAATTACACATTATATTATAAAACGTAATAACTGAGCAGAATGTGGTAGTCACCTCTAACTCCATCACTGAAGGGGCCAGGAAGATGAAAATTTCAAAGCCTGCATGAACTACATAGTAAGTTTGAGGCCAGCATTGGCGACTGGAGAACAAAAACAATAGCCAAATACATGTAAACCATATAGACACAGTTCCACTTACACCATCAAGGAAAAGATTTAAATGTTATAAATTATAATTATATGCATTTTTGGGAGAGAGCTTGGCAGGGGATTCAGCCTGGATTAGTAATAAATAGTGTTTGGGGTGTAGGAGTGGGGTAGTATATTCTCTTTAGTTTTCTCTATTTTCTGACCTATTGATTATGATAATGAGTACATATAAGTTAAGAAAGCTGATAGAACTATTCCTTTTTAGAAAGAAAAGAAAATAGGAATAAAGGTGCTTATGATCTCAGCAACACAGTTCAGAAAGAATACCAGAAAACCCCGCAGCACTGTGCCCAGGGACTCTCCTGTCACTTGGTACTAGTTTACTTTTGGAGGAAATGTATTCTTTGTAGACTTGGAAAAGAAGAAGGCTTAGAAATCTGTTAACCCTGCTGTCTTTGGCTAAAGGAGCGTCACTGTTTGTGCATCTCCATTCTACAGTCGGATCGTTCAAACAGTCAAGGCTCACAATTCTGGCATCTGATTAGGGCCCTGTGCTGTGTTCTGACACGGTGGAGGGCGCTACGTGATAAGAGAGGAGTTGAGGAGACCTCATCTCAGAGGTTATGCTTAATGCTGTCATGAAGACAAATCGGAGGGACAAACATTAACTTCATAGCGGGAACTTATAGAGACACATTATTTTTTAAACAATTTTCCATGGTGCTAGAGTTTGAATCCAATGCCTTATACATTCTAGGTGTCTTAGGAGTTCTATGCTGTGGAGAGAAACCATGGCCACCAAGCTCTTATAAAGGACAGCATTTCATTGGGGCTGGCTTACAGTTTTAGAAGTTTAATCCACTCATGTCTTGGTGGGAAACATGGCACCACACAGGCAGATGTGGTGCTGGAGAAGGAGCTGAGAGTTCTACATCAGGATGGGCAGACAGCAGGAAGAGACAGTGAGCTGCTAGGCCTGGCTTGAACTTCTAAAACCTCAAAACCTAGAGACACAATTCCTCCAACAAGGCCACACCTCCCAATAATGTCACTCCCTATAAGCCGATGGGGGCCATTTTCTTTCAAACTGCCTCCCTAGGTAAGCTTTTCTACTACTGGTCTGCATTCCCAGCCACCGCTGTTTTTATTTAAAAATTATTTTTAAGGGCTGGAAAGATGGCTCAGTGGTTAAGAGCACTGACTGCTCTTCCAGGGGTCCTGAGTTCAATTCCCAGCAACCACATGGTGGCTCACAACCATCTGTAATGGGATCAGATGCCCTCTTCTGGTGTGTCTGAAGACAGCTACAGTGTACTCATAATAAATGAAATAAATAAATAAATATAAAAAATTACTTTTAAAATGTTAAAAAGTATCTTATATGTATGGGTATTTGGGCTACATGTATGCCTATGCACACGTATGTGTGCCTAGTGCCTTCTGAGGCCAGAAGGTGTCAGGTCCCCTCAACTAGAGTTTTAGATGGTCCTGAGCTGACACAGGGTAACTGGGAATTGAACCTGGGTCCTCTGGAAGAGTCTGAGGTGGGTACTGCTCCTTTCTTGATTGGGAAAGCAGAGACAGGTGTGTGTTCCAGTACCTCCTGTGCAGGCACACCTTCAGTGCTTACATTCCTCTCATTCGACTCCTCTTCCCAAATGTTCCAACACTCTCTAGAGTGCCACACACTGGGACCCAAGCCTCCGGTCCACCAGCCTTTTGGAGACTTTCAAGATCCACACTGTACCACCTGGTCTGTGGTGAAATTCCAGACTTGCCTCTGGGACCCTTGGGGAATCAAACCCCGACTCCTACCTCACGAGGCTAAGGGCAGCTGGCAGGCTCCCACTGGATAGAGCCAGCTTGGCTGGTAGGGTGAAGGCCTATATGTGCACACCAGAGCGCCAGGGGGAGGGGTAGAATTTGGGGGCAGGAGGATTGTCATCCCCCCCCCAACCAATGATGGGGCCAGGGACTGAAAGTCCCTGGGATCTGCATGTGCTCAGAAGACTTAGGCTGAGATGGAGTCTCAGCCCGGCACTCACAGGGAGCCCCCTGCCTCAGCCTCCTGAATGGGTATTGGAACACACACCCCGTCTCTGCTTCCCCGACCAAGAAGGGAACAGTACCCACCCCAGGCTCTTCCGGAGGAGCCAGGTTCAATTCTCGCTGCCCTGCTGCTGGGATTAAAGGCGTGTGTCAGGCTTCCGGAGCTCTTGATGAACCACTTCTGGCTAGTGAAAGGGTCATGGTGGTCCATCTGTCAGAGGCTTGGGGTCCATATCCCCCTCTATGCTAGGAAAGACTCCTTGCTGACAAGATACCTGAGAATGTGTGAGGAGTTTCCTTAGGCCCAGGAATAGATGCCAGAGTTCATTGTTGTTACATGTGCCCGTGGAATGGCTGATTTCTAACACAGGCAAGGTCTCACACTGTGTTCTGGCTTAAGCTGGAACTCACTACATAGCCCAGGCTGGCCGTGAATTTTGTTTCCATAGTGCTGGGATTACAGGTATAGCCCCCATGCCCTGCTCTTTTTAAAGTGATTTGATTACTGATGCTTAAAGAACACATGGTCAGGACCTGTACTGCTCGAGGCTAGGGGGCACTTTCTACTCAGTGGCATTGCCCTGAGCCCCTTTGAGTGAAGCCCAGGTTGCCTAGTTGTCACAGCCCCCACCACTCCCCATTGTCTCTTCCCTGAGCTTCTGGTTCAAGTTCTTTACTGAGTCCTGTGAGCCAGGGTCCTGTTGTATACTTGCCCCCCATTGGACTTTCTGGTGGAACCTGACTCACATGCCCACCATGGCTGGCACGGTTCTTAGCTCATAGGTAACTATGGAACTTCTACAAGTTCTGAGAGAGAGAGGAAGGGGAGGGGGGAGGGGAGAAGCAGGGAGCCATTCCCCCCCCCCCCTGCTCCATGCCTCCCCATGCTGCAAAGAAAGCTCAGAGACCACCTGGGGAAAAGCACCATGCAGCTGCCCCTCACCCCCGATCTCCACTTCACTCTGCCCCACTCACTGCTCTGCCCAGTGACCTTGTGTGGAGCCTGGATGGGAACTGAAGGCCTGTGTGGGGAGGCTCAGGATGTCCAGAGATTACAGGATTGGTATGACTGGCTGGGAAGCCTCCAGGAGAGAGTAGCCTCAGTGCCGGGTTAAGACAGAGTGAACCCCGGTTTCTAGAAGAAGTCAGACTTAAGAAAATGGCTATTTTGAGGTCATACAGAAAGGCTATGCAGAAGGTTTATTGTTTTTAAAGTTACATTTATGTATTTATTTGTGTGTGTGCACAGCAAGGCTGTGGAGGTGAGATTTAGTTCTCCCCTGGGGATCAAACCCAGGTCTTTAGACTGGAAAGCAAGTGTCTTTGCTCATGAGGTGACCTCAGCCTGCCCCCTGTAGGCTTTTGATGGCATGGGCTGACTGGGGCCAATGCTTCTGGGGACCTGGCTCAGGTCTGGACTCTCCCTGGTTTTATGGGCGAGGCTCAGTTCTGGGACTCTGTAAATGTGTTCAGTAGACCTGCCAGCAGAATCAGGCCCAGCACAGCCACGGCCACTAGTGACACATCCCACCACACCCCTGGATAGGCCCAGGATGGTGGCAGCTTCCAGCCACAGTTGCCCAGCTCATACCCTGTCAGCTTGCCCAGCGGGTGTTTGGTGGCCAAGTCAGGGCTGGCACAGTACACATGCAGCAGGGCCTCGGGCATGCGATCCTCCAGCCAGAGGCGTAGGTAGGTGAGGCTGCAGTCGCAGTGCCAGGGGTTGTGTGTCACATCCAGGTCCCGCAGCTGAGGCAAGTGGTCGAAGGCACCTGGTGGCACTGAACGCAGGCTATTGTTGGCTAGCAGGAGCTGGCGAGTGTGTGCTGGGAGCACAGGCAGGGTTGTGAGGCCTTGCCCCTCACAGTTCACCTTTAACCCCATGGTTTCCAAGGACTGGCAGGTACAAGGCCTGGGGCAAGCCTGAGTATCTGTGGTCGCAGGCCAGAGCAGAATCAGTAGCCACCAGGTAGTCATCCAGGAGGCAGGCTGTGGCAGAGCAATGAGATAAACGCTTGTCAGCCTGTGCCAGGATACCTGTGCTGGACAGGGTATAGACCTTTTCTCCAGGACTCAGCAGGGTGTTGGGTACAGCCCAGGAAGGGTGGTAGAGAGGGACAGGGCCTTCCTGGTCTCTGGCAGAGATCCAAGCCTCTGCTTCAGATCGGGAAGCAGGGGACTGACTGTTAAGGGACTCCAGTCTTTGTCCCTGGCCACAGAGAACAGGAAAGGTCTTTCTGGACTGTACCCAGTCCTTTGCCTGAGCCGGGAGTCAGGCCAGGGAACGCGTTCGCCACCGTGGCCACTCTCCCATGATGCCTGATTCATAGAAACCTTTAGGGCTCACAGGGTGGCAGCGCTGACGGGGAACTCATAGACCTGTCTTGAGAGCCACTCCTCTAGGCTAAGGCCCAGAACTGGGAAAGGGAGGCCCAGAGAGGGAAAACACTTGCCCAGCGTCACCCAGAAGCCCATGGCAAAGTCCAGAGTCAGGAAAGTGTCTCATGGCCATCTGGGTCTGCCTGGCTTACAGCCCTTTCTCCTGGCTTAGGGCTAGGGGCCGTTTCCTCCATCTGCTCTCCCACCGGGTCCCACCTCATATCAGGCTTCTGGGTGCTCACCGAGTGACTCGTGAATCTTGATTCAGCCAAGTTGCTGGTTGACAACTTAGAGCAAATGATCACCCACTTTCTGTCTTTTAGCAGAGATCGTCCAGGGAGAGACAGACGTGTCCCCTCTCTTTCTGCCAGCTCAGCTGGAGTGGACACCAGGCAGGAGGTCATGCTGAAAATAAGGAGACTGCTTACCTGTGAGGCCTTGGCTGGGGCACATCTTTTGTGGACTGGTACCATCCTGGTTGAGGCTGCGGTGGTGGTGTGTGTGTGAGCTGTGGGAGCCAACAGTGTGGCTGACAGTGTGGCTTGACAGGAGGAAGGAAATGGTGAAAATAGCCTGGCTTATCCCCTAAGGACAGCCCCGAGGGCCTGTCAGGGCCAGGAGGCACCCAGGGTCCTAGGGCCTTGGACATAGAACTGCAGACCAACCCCACCTTAAGGGAGGAGTACCTCTGTACCACAAGCAGCCTGTGGTCTTGTGTGATGGGTCATTGGGCCAATCAAGGTGCCCCTTGCCTGGTGCTAGTAGTTGGGGAGGGCTTCCTGGAGGAGGAGAAGAGTGATGGCTGGCTGTAAGTTTTCCTTTGTATAGAATCGGGTGATGGCCCTGGTGCTCACCTCCTGAGGTGTGGTGTGGATGTCTATTTAAAGATGTCTATCTTTCTCTCTAAAGATGCTGAGGGAGGAGGCTCCTTTCTCTCCATGGTGTCTTTTGCACCTGCCGGGCCCTTCTCTTTCCTGTTTCTCACAGAGTTGCAGTTTGCAGGGCTGAGCCTCTCAGAGACATGGGCCCAACGGCGACAGAGGACTAATTGATCTCATGTTACTTTTATAGCCTCTTCCACTTGAGCATGATGTCTGTTTTCACTCCCATTTCAGTTTAATTAATGGTTTTGGTATTACAAGCTATTAATCAAAATCGGACCTAATGGTGAAATAGAATCATTATGCAATTAAAATTCAAATTTGCGTTTTTCTTTTTTTAAAAAAAACCAAATCATAAAAACCCCACAGTTGTGAATATTAACCAAGTCAATGGATTTCTAGCAGATGGCAGAGTTCATGGGCACAGAACGGGGGCCGCTGGTGAAGCCTGGGCTGAAGTAACATGTCCAGGAGCTAGGGCTCCTGGGACTATGGGAGGAAAGATGGACCACTGGGGAGAGCGAGAGACCCCTGATCAACCCTGTGGCCACGGCTGGTGTTGGTCAAGATCAATAGACACAGTGAAAGGATCCTGGCTCCTTGATCTGGAGAGATACAGGTGGGTGTAGAGTTGGAGAGGGAAACTGAGGCAGGGAGCAGCCGTGCCACCATCTAAGGCACAGGGACAGAGGCTGACATCGTGTCAGCAGGACAGAGGCCGCCAACATGGTCTGCTGATCGATCCTTTGCGCTCTTCATGGAGAAGTCATGCTGGCCCGTGTCAGGACGGAGGCGGACAGCGCCTCCTCCCACTCTTACACAGGCCTCTCCCACCTCCGCAGGCCAGCTGCTGCCCTTTCCTGTAGACAGACAGCCTTTGGACCAGGCTGGTGGCGGGGCCTATCGAAGCCCTGTGCTCTCTATGCAGCACCTGTCCACTTCTGCTCTCAGAATAGGGGCTGCATATATACAGAACTCTCACTGGGTGAGCTCTGGTTCCCCAGGGCTGGCTGGGCCAGCTCTGGCCCCTGAGGTCCTCCCTGCCTGGGACTTTCATGCTCTTGTGAGGACTTGGCCCCTGGTTGGCCTCAGCCTCTGTGAGCTTTTTTCCCTTTATGGTAGAGCCTTGGGCATCAGGAATCTTCACAGATCTGCCCATCTTCAGGGTAGCTGGTTTTTCCTCAAGGTGGGGCCAGAGTCCCTGGGTGAGTGGGGGTCCCCCAGCCCCCAGGCTGTGCTCCTGACCGGGCCTGTTCAGGTTCCTAAGACTTCCTTATTTTTAGCAGATAACAGTTGCGGCGGCAGCGGTGGCAGCAGCAAAAACAACAAAATACTCCACAAATAATTTATTTTTCTTACAGGAAAATGTTCAAAAGAATAGGAAGAAGAGTTAAAAAAAATTTCTCCAACCCCAACATAAAGTAAGAATGCCTGTGGGGCTGGTATAAGCATACAACTCACCATAGGACTCTCGCCTGGGTTTGGGGTCCCAGAGACATATGGACAGCCATAGATAAGTTTTTTTTTTTTTTTTTTTTCCTTGACAAAATAGGTCATCCCGAGCCCACTCTCTTCTGGACTCTCCAGTTTCCACTGTGACTAAAGCCACCTCCACAGCACCTGTCTCGGAGGCTAGGCTCTGCTGTGTGGGCGTGGCTTCCTCAAGGACTCCTCTGATCTGGTTTGCATAGGGCTTTTGTGGTGCTGAGAGGATCGGAGGCATCCCCCATCCCTGGGGCTCTGGAACTGTGGCTGAGCAGTTAGGGTTACAAACAAGGACTGTTCAACACTGTTAGAACTGTGGTTTAGCCATCACAAGATGCCAGAGTAAATATTCTTTTAATGTTATTTACAAATAATAAAAACTGCCAAGAGCTGTTAGACAGGTCCTTGTCCCCACTGTCCCTTGGAGTCAGGGTTTCTCTGTGTAGCCCTGGGTGTCCTGGATCCTACTTTGTAGACCAGGCTGGCCTTGAACTCAGAGATCTGCCTGCCTCTGCCTCTGGAGTGCTGGGATCCATCTTGACAGCCTTGGGCTGAGCGCTGTTGGTCCAGTGGCTCAGCCCTTCTCTTGTGGTTGGCTTGGCCTGTTCTCACAGCAGTCCCGCTAAGCTGGACACTGACAGAATGCATGGCTGCCTTGAGGAAGCTGCACCTGACCACAGCTGCTTCCTGCTAATACAACTCCAGCTTTCTCCAGTTCCTGGGAATTCTCACAGCCGTTTTATCCAGCTCAGACGGAGAACTGGTCTCAAACCCCCTCTGTAGCTGAAGAAGATCTCAAACCCCTGGTCCTCCTGCCTCTTCTCACCAAGTGCTGGGATTCCGTAGTGTGCCATTATGTCCCGCTCAAAGAGATAATTCTTATTTCTGTTCTCCCCCCTCTCCTCTTCTTCCTCCTCAGGATCACGTTGGTTATTCTGGCTCTTGTAGTTTTGCACATTAAAAGGATATTTTTTTAAAAAGTTTTATTTTGTGTTTATGGAGTGTTTTGCCTGCATGTATAACTGCACCACATGTGTGCCTGGTACCTGCAGAGGTCAGAAGAGACACTGAATCACCTGGAACCCGAGTTATAATGGTTGTGAACACATCTGGGTTCTGGGAACTGAGCCCAAGTCCTCTGCAAGAGCAACAAGTGCTCTTAACTGACCAGCCACCTCTCCAGCCACCTCTCCAGCCACCTCTCAGCCACCTCTCAGCCACCTCTCCAGCCACCTCTCCAGCCACTGGTAGGAATTGTGTCATCTGATTTTCCTCTTTATTTTCTTTTTACACTTATTCTCTCTTTGTGTGTATGTGTGTGTATATATGTGTGTGTGTGTAGGTATGTATGTATGTATGTTTTTGTGTGTGTTTGTGTGTATATGTGTGTATGTGTATATATGTGTGTATGTATATGTGTGTGTATGTGTGTTTATGTATGTGTGTATGTGTGTACATGTATATGCGTGTGTGTATATGTGTGTGTGTACATGTATATGTGTGTGTGTGCAAGCACATAGCATATATGGGTGCTGTGAAAGGCAGAGAACTACTTGCAAGAGCCAGTTCTCTCTTTCCACTATGTGGACTCTAGACTTGGAGCACAGGTCATTAGGTTTGGTGGCAATCACTATTACCTGCCAACTTGTCAGCTCTTTTATTGAAAACTGCATTGAAGGCCAGGCAGTGGTGACACACATCTTTAATCCCAGCACTCGGGGCAGGGGGCAGAGGCAGGAGAATGTCTGTGCACTAAACACTAACTGTTCACCTTTACAATAAACAAACACAGTATCTATCACACAAAAAGGAGACACACCTCAAATAGCCATTGTTTCTCTACTTGGCACAGCTTTAAGTTTTTATGTTGCCACAGAAAAAGAGGAATATATTCTTCTATAATTTTTAAAATTTATTTTCAGATTTATTTATTTTATTTTCTATATATAAGTGTTTTGCCTGTGTGTATGTCTGTGTGCCACATGCACTCAGTGCCCACATAGTTCAGAAGAGGGCATCAGACCCATGGAACTGGAATTACAGAGCGCTGGGAGCTACCACGTGAGTTTGGGGAGTCGAACCCAAGGCCTCTGGAAGAGCAGTCAATGCTCTTAACTTCTTTCACCAGGATCTTTTTCAATTTTGAATATTCAGCAAATTCATCATGCATGTGGACTGTTGCCTTTTTAATGCAGAGTAATTATTATAGCAATATATACAATTAAGTGTAACTAAGTGTTTATAAGCAAACTATATAAGGCGATGGATGGCATTATTTTAGGCTCAAGAGAATAATACTCTTTTGTTTTGTTTTTCTTTTTTTCTTTTTTTAAATTTTATTTATTTATTTATTTTTGGTTTTTCAAGACAGGGTATCTCTGTGTAGCCCTGGCTGTCCTGGAACTCACTCTGTAGACCAGTGGCCTCAAACACAGAAATCCACCTGCCTCTGCCTCCCAAGTGTTGGGATTAAAGGCATGCACCATCACCGCCCGACTGTTTGTCTTTTTTAAAAAGATTTATATATATATATATATATATATACAAGATTTATTTATTTAATTCATGTATGTGGGTACACAGGACCTCCGGAAGAACAGTCAGTGCTTTTAACTGCTGAGCCATCTCTATAGCCCTTGTTTTGTTTTTCAAGACAGGATTTCTCTGTGTAACAGCCCTGGCTGTCTTGGAACTTGCTATATAGTCCAGGCTGGCCTTAAACTCACGCCTGGCTATACTTTACATAAATAGTGAGTTTCATCACTCATCCTTTAAAACAAGGAATTGAAACTTACATATGTTTTTGTTAAAGGTATGCAAACATCCACTCTCCTTGCCTTAATTTATAATCCCAGCATTTTTATGTACTCTAACAGTTAAGCACTCTCCAGGTCTTTTATTATGAAAAGAAATAATTGCCCCAAAGGGTGATGGCTCCAGTACTTGGGAGGCAGAGACAGGAGAATTACCTGAAAGTTTGAGGCCAGTATGGACCACATGGCAGGCTCTGGGACAGCCAGTGTTACACAGCAAGACTTTTATCTCAGAAAAAAGAAAAAGAGGAAGACCAGCAGAGCTAAACCTTGGAAGAGGCCCATTGTACATAGGACTGCTCTGTCTGTCTGTCTGTCCGCAGTGAGAGAGGATGTGTACAGAGACTTGATGTGCCAGGGTGGGGGACCCAGAGGGGCCCTCCCTCTCAGAGGAGAAAGGGAGGGGTGGAGGGAGGTACTCTGTAAAGGAGAGACAGCATTTGGGGTATAGATAGATAGACAGATAGATAGACAGATAGATAGATAGATAAGTAGGTATATATATATGTGAAGTGCCAGTTCTGAAGAAGGCTTTAAATTTTTTTTAAAGACATAGTTTCTGTGTGTAGCCTTGAATGTCCTCACAGAGATCTGCCCGCTTCTGCCTTCCAAATGCTAAGATTAAAGGCATGGGACCACCAAGCCTGGCTGAAAAGGCCTTTTAACACTAAGTATGAAGCACACAGTCATAAACAAGAGGAATACCTTGAATTACTTAAACTTTCAAAAAAAAAAAAAATGGCGCACGCCTTTATTCCCAGCACTCGGGAGGCAGAGGCAGGTGGATTTCTGAGTTTGAGGCCAGCCTGGTCTACAAAGTGAGTTCCAGGACATCCAGGGCTATACAGAGAAACCTTGTCTCAGAAAAACCAAAAAAAAAAAAGTGGGGGAGGAGTTTGAGAAATTGGTTAATATCAACAGAATGTATTTGTATCTTCCAAGACTTCTTTCATTGAAAAAAAAAAACAATCTAAGAAGCCCCACAAGTTAGGAGAAGATCTCATGTTACTTGCTGCCATTAAAATGTAGAATGTAGTTCATGGGAACAAGCATGGGAAAGAAGTAATAAAAATCCTCTTCTTTGAATGATGCTGTTCCTAGGAGAATTTCTGAAATTAGTAACCAACAGTTATATCAGTGGATTAGCAGATTATGGGCACTTTGAAGTCTGTACTTCCAGTAGATGTAACCACGCTTTCATTTATTTACTTTTTGATCATTTAAAAAGATTTGTTTATGTGTATCTGTGTATTGTGTGGTTAGCAGGTGCACATGTAAGTACAGGGGCCCATGAAGGCCGGGGGTGGTGGTGTCAGGTGCCCCGGAGGTGGAGTTAGGGTGGGTGTGGACCACTGGAACCTAGGTCCTCTCCAAGAGTAACAAGTGCTCTGCTGTTCCTCCCCTCCCCTCCTGTGTTCTCTCTCCCTCCGTCCCTCCCTCCGTCCCTCCCTTTCTGCACTCTGTCTCTTTTCTATCTGAGGCAGGGATTCACTGTGTAACCCTGGCTGGTCTGGAAGTCCATGTAGATCAGGTGGGGCTGTAAGGTACAGAACCCGCGAGCTGGGGTAAATGGCGTGTGCTTGGTCCTGTGCTTAGCATCACGTGCCCCTGTCTGCTGAGCCATCTCTGCAGCCCCAGTTTGTTGGGTTTGTTTCCTGAGGCTGGGTCTCAGGTAGCCCACACTGGCCTTGAGCTTGTTATATAGCCAAGGATGACCTTGAATTTCTGATTCTCTTGCCTCCACCTTCAAAGTGCTGAGATTCTAGGTGAGTACCCCCTTGCCTAGCTGAACAACTGGTATTCTTCACTTTATGTAAGATATGTCTATATGAGGCACACATAAAGAATTGTTGCCTTATTGCTGTTTGCAAGGAATGCAGAGGGAGAAATGCCTTGAAGTTGATGATTTTTTTTTTCACAGCTGAAGTGAACAGTGGGAACACCGCATCGGTTTGTCCAGCTAGTCCCGGAGGGGTGGTGGTGAGAGCATTGGGTTTGCAGCCACAGTTAAAGCTAGTGGCAATGAGCACAGTGCTTTTACTTTCTGCGTGGTCCACCAGGAGGCACTCAGAGCATGACAATATCACTAGCACTACATGCTGCAATTTGCTGTCTATACTACCAAAGCCAGCAACGTGTGAGAGGAGCCCTAGCAGCCACTTGCTTCAAACCCTTGCAAAGACGTGGTCCTTGTTCCCCAAAGCTTATTACTTCATGCAGAGAGAGGGGTGGAGTTTAAACAGAATATTGAAATTCAAAATCAAAGATTAAGTTTTTAATGTGTGTGTGGGGTCTGGTACATGCACACGTGTGTGTATGTGGTTGTGAGGCCTGAGAAGGATGCCGCCCTGCTGTGTCACCGTCTGCCTTGTTCCTTTGACACGGGGTCTCTTACTGAGCCCAGAGCTAGGCTGGCAGTTAGGGTGCCTGAGGGACCTCCCACCCACTGCTGGAGCTGAGCCCTGCTTCCTTAGGGTGCTGGGGTCTGAACTCAGGTGCTGTGATTGCTCTTAGACACTGCTTGCTCTGAATGCTGAGTTAATTTCTCCTTTTGTTGCTGTTGCTGATTCCTCCCCTGGTTAAGGAGAGGTTTGTTTGCTTATTTATTTATTCATTTATTTTTATCCACTTTACGTCCTGATCTCTGCCCCCTTCTTGGTCACCCCCTTCCCACAATCACTCCCCCCACCTCCTTTCCCCTTCTCCTTTGAGAATGTGGATGCTCCTCCTGGGTATCCCCCAGTTTGGGCACATCAAGTCTGTGGGAGGCTAGGCACATTCTCTCCCACTGAGGCCAGACAGGGCAGCCCGGCTAGAAGAACATATCCCACAGACAGCCAAAAGCTTTTGGGAGAGCCCCCCACTCCAGTTTTTTAGGACCCACATGGAGACCAAGCTGCACATCTGTTACATATGAGCAGCGAGGCCTAGGTCCAGCCTGTGTATGTTCTTTGGTTGGTGGTTCAGTCTCTGAGAGGCGCAAGGGTTCAGGTTAGTTGACTCTGTTGGTCTTCCTGTGGAGTTCCTATCCCCTTCAGCACCCTCAGTCCTTCCTCCAGCTCTTCCATGAGATTCCCAAAGCTCCGTCCACTGTTTGACTGTGGGTCTCTGCATCTGTCTGAGTTAGCTCTCTCCGAGGACAGCCATGCTAGACTCTTGTCTGCAAGCAAAACGGAGTATCATTAATAGTGTCAGGGATTGGTGCTTGCCCATGGGATGGTTCTCTAGTTGGGCCAGTTATTGCTTGTTTATTCCCTCCAAGGTCTCTCTATGTAGCATTCTCAAGTTTAAGTCAGCTGTTGTTATTGTTTCAAAGTAAGCTCATTTAATAATTTTTCTCTTTTATATAATATTTTATCTATCTATCTATCTATCTATCTATCTATCTATCTATCAGCTGTCTGTCTGTCTATCTATCTATCTAGCCCTCCTTTTTGTCTTGTTCTTCTAGAGAACCCTGACTAATACAGAAGCCCTTACTTGAACCACACCAACTCCTTCAAATACCTTTCTAGAATACTTGGTTGGTCCTGAGCAGTGCCAGGTCAGGGGCCAGGTGTCAAGGGTCTCCCATGCTTCTCCATGTTACTCTTTTTTGTATGTTTTCATTTTTTTAAAATCTGCAACTACACTTTTAAATTTTTTTCTTGAGACAGGGTCTCTCTATATAGCCTTGGCTGTCCTGGAACTCTCCATGTAGACCAGGCTGGCCTCTAACTTACAGAGATTTGTCTGTTTCTTTCTCTGGAGTGTGGGAATAAAAGAGTGAGCCACCATGCTTAGTTGGAACTTCACTGAGTTTATTTGTGGAGTTGTAAAATATTTTTTCTTAAAGATTTATTTATTTATTTTATGTATATGATCACGCTGTAGCTGTACAGATGGTTGTGAGCCTTCATGTGGTTTCTGGGAATTGAACTCAGGACCTCTGCTCACTCTGACCCAAAGATTTATTTATTATTATATGTAAGTACATTGTAGCTGTCTTTAGACTCACCAGAAGAGGGCTTCAGATCTCATTATGGATGGTTGTGAACTACCATGTGGTTCCTGGGATTTGAACTCAGGACCTTTGGAAGAACAGTCAGTGCTCTTATCCGCTGAGCCATCTCTCCAGCCCCGTAAAAACTTTTAAAATGCAATAGTTAGTATTATCTATGTGTAAAGCCACATTATCTACGTGGATAACTTAACTTCTTTCTTCCTGATTTGGATGCCATTTCTTTCTTTCTCTGACCTAAATGCCCTTGGTCAGACTTCCTGTGCTACATCAAATAAGAGGACAAGAGAGACAGCCTTCAGTCTTTAGTGCATATGCTCCAGCTTGTCCCCATTGGTGTGACACTATCGGTCTGTTTTTCATGAGTAGCTTTTGGCATCGTGAGGTGTGTTTCTTTTGTACCTAATTCATTAAGAGCTTTTCTCATGAAGCTATGTTGAATTTTATCAAATATTTTCACTGTATCTATCGAGATGATCTACATATGGTTTTGTTCTTTATTGTGTTGAGTTGTGTATGGTTCATGATTTGTATGTGCAAACCATCCTTGCATCTCTGGTATGTGTATCTTTTTTTTTTGATAGTGTCTTATTATAGAACCCAGGCTAACCTCAAACTCTTCATTCCACCTGCTATTGAGATTACAGGTGTATGTGTAAAACTATAGCAGGCTGTCTAATTCTTTCATGTATGTTTTATCGAGAAATTTTGCATCTTTGTTTTTTAGGAATATGGTGCTATAGTATTTATTTTCTTTCTTTTAAAAAAATAGTCATTGGTCTGTGGCATCAGGATAATGCTGGCTTTGTAAGAACAACAATAGAATTCATTCCATTTCCATTTTGGGGGGCTATCTCAATTGGAAGAATTGGAATTAACCTTGTCTAAGTGTTTCCTAGACATTTGCTTCCTACCGTGCCTCTGTGCTCCTCAGTGGTCTGCTTGGATGCTCTGCATCCTCTTGACTTTGCTGGCTGGCTGTGTTCAGGAACTCTCCACTTCTAGCTTTGCCAGCCAAACCAAGTCCTAGGACTCTGGGCAGTCAGTGTCCTTCCATAGCAGTTCTTTTTGCTTCTAGAAAGCTGGGGTGGTTTACACAATATCTTTCCACAAATCCAGCCCTACAAAGTATAATAGATGGAAAATACCAACACAAGGAAGGAAACTACACCCTAGAAAAAGCAAGAAAGCAATCTTTCAACAAACGGAAAAGAAGATAGTCACACAAACGTAATTCCACCTCTAACAACAAAAATAACAGGGAGTAACAATCACTTTTCCTTAATATCTTTTAACATCAATGGACTCAATTCCCCAATAAAAAGACATAGACTAACAAACTGGATATGTTATTGGGACCCAGCATTTTTCTGCATACAGGAAACACACCTCAGTGACAAAGACAGACCCTACTTCAGAGTAAAAGATTGGAAAACAATTTTCCAAGCAAATGGTCCCAAGAAACAAGCTGGAGTATGCATTCTAATATCAAACAAAATTGACTCAATAGAAACAGATATATAAATGTTGGGGTCACAGACAGATGCAGTTAGAACTTAAAATGAGCAAAATGCATAGAATCAAACACTTATCTAGGACTAATTGGCTATTCTGGGTCTTTTGTTGCTCCATATGAAATTGAGGATTTTCTTTCTATTTATGTGAAGAATAAGATGAGGATGTTGATTGTGATTTTATTGAATCAGTTAATTGTTTTGGTAGGAAGGTCTTTTTTTTTTTACAATGTTTATTCTACCTTATCAAAGATGTTTTCTTTTTCTTTTTTTCTTTTTTGCTTCCATTGAGATGATCATGTGATACTTTTTTTTTTTTTTTTTGGTTTTTCAATACAGGGTTTCTCTGTATAGCCCTGGCTGTCCTGGAACTCACTTTGTAAACCAGGCTGGCCTCGAACTCAGAAATCTGCCTGCCTCTGCCTCCCGAGTGCTGGAATTAAAGGCGTGCGCCACCATGTGATTCTTATATTTTTTGTCCATGTATTTGGTTTATTACATTTATTTCTTACATATGTTAAAAATAAAATAATAAAATAAAATAAAGTTACTTTTGTAAGAAAAGCAAGCAAGCAAGGTGGGGTGGGTGATCTCAGCACTTGGGAGGCAGAGCCAGGCAGATCTCTGTGAGTTGGAGGCCAGCCTGACCAGCACTGGGCAACCCAATCTCCAAACAAACCTCGTACTTTCCTGCCTTCTCGGGGTGTGATGTTTGCACTTCCTGAGTGTCAGGAGCCTCTGTCTCCGAAGGGAATCTGTTCAATTCAGAGGAAACTAGGCATATCTATAATCACAGAACCCAGGAAGCTGAGACAGGAGGGTTGGGAATTGAAGACCATCTGAATTACATAGCAAGACCCACTTTGTGATGGTTTGTATATGCTTGGCCCAGGGAATTTGGAGGTGTGGCTTTGTTGGAGTGGGTGTGGCTTTGTTGGAGTAGGTGTGGCTTTGTTGGAGTAGGTGTGTCACTGTAGGCATGGAAGTCAGTATTATGCTAGCGGTAGGCATGGAAGTCAGTATTATTATGCTAGCGGCCTTCAGATGAAGATGTAGAACTCTCATCTCCTGCACCATGCCTGCCTGGATACTGCCATGTTCCTGCCTTGATGATAATAGACTGAACCTCTGAACCTGTAAGCCAGCCCCAATTAAATGTCCTTAAAGGAGTTGCCTTGGTCATGGTGTCTATTCACAGCAGTAAAACCCTGATTAAGACACAACTCAAAAAAACAAAAAACAAAAAACAAAATAGTAAAATATATAAATTTACAAACGTATACATGTATAAGTTAAAAATAGAGCAGACACTAAGGGACTGTCTGTCCTAAGGCCCTCTCGGGTTGAACTTGAACTCCGACTTCAGGCTGGGAGAGCTGGAAACCTCGCTCTCTGTGCTTCCATCCAGTGAGTGAGCTCCCCACCTAGTGGCGACAATGTAGAATTACTTCCTCTTAGTTGGGTGTCGGGAGGAAAGCAATTTAAGGTCAATGGAATATTTTTGCCAGAAGGTGAAAGAAGGACATTGGTTAGAATTTCCCAGAAAACAGTTTTAACGAGTCACAGACACTTAGTACAATTCCAAAATTCCAGAGAAGCACTTCTAGAAAAAGAGTCAGAATGGGCAAACAGGACGTCTGTTCTCACACACTGTTGTGTGTTTCCCTGACCTGTTGTGGAATCACCGCACGCCCTGCCCTGTTCCTCAACTCGATATCCAATAATTGCTCTCACCCTTCCATCCAAGGGCCCCTACTCTGGCTTCTCAAGCTCTGGGTATTACCACTACTACTACTACTGCTGCTACTACTACTATTATTATCTTTGAATTATGTTCTCTAAGTGGCAGGGCACTGGGTATGCATGGGGTGTGCCTCTGGAGCTTCAGAGCTCACAGGCCTCCCCTGTCTATTATCTTCCAGCCTTGCTGCTGCCTGCCTCCTGCATCCAAGCCCTATCTCAACTCTGGCCCGGGGTGTACTGTATCTTATATGGACTAGAGGCATCAGGCCTGAGCAGCAATGTTCTTCTCTCAATACCTTTTTGCTTATGAGTGCTCTTCAGCTGGCTTCCTGCTTTTCATTTGTTTAGGGATCACTGTTTAGGCCTCCCACCTCACCATGTATGTTAACAATGCGTGAGTTTACCACCACCCTGCAAAACAGCGGCTTCACCGGAACATTCATTTGTTTTTATTGGTGGTTTTTGTAGATCAGAAATGCTCAGCCGGGTATGGTGGAGCTTGCCTTTAATCCCAGCACTCAGGAGGCAGAGGCAGGTAGATTTTTGAGTTCGAGGCCAGCCTGGTCTACAAAGTGAGTTCCAGAGAAACTCTGTCTTGAAAAAAAAAAAGAAAGAAAGAAAGAAAGAAAGAAAGAAAGAAAGAAAGAAAGAAAGAAAAAGAAAAAAAAAGTAATGCTTGTCTTTGCTGGAGAAAGTTCTAGACATTGCAGGCAGGATCTCATTCCCTGAGGAGTGACTCCCTGCAACAGATCTGGTACAAGGGGGTTTATTTAGGCGAAGGGAGGGGAGTGAGGGTCTGGGGAAGGGGTAGAGGCAAATGAATAGACAAAGTAGACAGGCAGGCAGACAGGAGCAGAGCCATGAGGGCAGAGAAGAGGAGGGGGCACAGAGGAGGACAGAAACAGGGAGAGAGAGACTGGCGGGACTATGTGGGAGCAGAGAGAGCAAGCTGGAGTGGCAGGCAGTCTTTTTATATGCAGCCCACACCTGAAGCACCTGGCGGTGGCTGGTGACCCTGGGAGGAACCTAGGGGAATTGCCTGTGAGCTACTAATGGTCACTGAAAGTTTTGACTAGGGCTGGTGGCATCACTTCAGAGATGTACTCCTGAGCTGATGGCTGGATGACTCAAGGCTCTCTGGACAGGGCTGACTGGGTGTACTTAGCACACGCGGGCCAAGAGAGCAAGGACCACCAAGCCCTGTGACTGAGTCTGTGTTCCCACCGCCAACTCCTACCACACTCTGCTTGCCAGGTGTGGCTCATACTTGACAGGCTCGCTCACCTCTGAGGGAAGGAGTTAGGTATTTCCTTCTGGAGGAAGAGTAGATAGGTTAAAAAGAGGGTTTTCTCCCTTTCGATGCTAGGCTGGAACTTAAGGCTTCACTTATCAAGGACTCTTCAATCAAATAATTACGAGGCCTTTATTAAGAAGACAGAAGTTTCCAGATGGGGTCCCAGCGCTGAGAAGGGGACATGGACACAGGTTCCCACCCTAAGCAAGAAGCTATCTGCAACCAACTCCTGGTTTCACCCAGTGGAACCTCATGGGATATTAACCACGCACAGCAGTAGATGGCCGGAACAGAACAAACTCAACGCACTTCTTGCAGGCTTTTGTGTCAGATTGCTCCATTTGGGCACTTTGCTGGTGGTGGTTTTTTGTCTTTTTTTTTTGCTAGCATATTTTGGTTTCCATTTTTGTGGGGTTTGTGTGTGTATGATTCTTGATTTTTTTTGTTGTTTGTTTATTTGATTGTTTTTTTTTTAAAAAAAGAGAGAAAGAGAGGCTGTGGCGTTGGATGGGTAGGAAGGCTCTTCGAAGATTTGAGGGAGGAGAAAAGCTTGATCAGAATATACTGTATACAAGATTCTCAAAGAAATCCTAGATTTTCACATTGAAAAAGAATTTTAAAATACTTAGTAGCACTTTGGCTTATAAAATTAGTTTATACAGGAGTACTATAAAAGGATGCAGTGAGTTTAAGTCAATATATTAACATATTACATGTGAAAAAGATTAATAATAAATTCTTTTATCTCCTTTTCTAAGATATGTTTGGTATGAATTGCAAGCTTTGTTTTGCATAGGAAAAATAGAAAATACTGGTTTTGCTTTTCTGACTTACTGAATGTGAAGTTCATCTGTAGCAGCTAGTTTATATAGGTAATGCTATTTTGGTGTTATTATTATTGATTTTGTGTTTTAGACTTTTTACATTCTTTGGTATTATTTATTGGGCCAATATAGAAATAGAAGCGTGCAAGTACAGTAGTTTAATTTCACCTGCTTTGAAACTTTAGTCATTTGCTGACTACACAGGGATGTCTACCTACTCACTACCATGCCTCAGGCCTGGTATGCTCTCAATAATGCACGGTATATAAAATAATGGGAATATGAATTAACCTTTGGCTATAAGTTATTTTATCATTCATACAGAGAAATGGATTTAAAATAAAATAGCCCATTTACATTTTTTTCAATTAAACATCAAAAAAGACAGTTTTATTGAACAGCATAGACCAAGGAGTTCATTGGTGCATAGTGACTTCTGGGACTCACAGGAAGGCAAGTTTGGGTCAGGGTTCTGAGACCCACTATTTACCAACTGACTTGGTTTTTACCATTTTGGGGGTTGGTTCTGTTTGAGTGGAATCATTTGTGTGGAACTGCTTTTGATTCAAGGAGACAGTTTCCTTGACAACAGCTCTCTGGAGAGGTGACTTTAGCCATTAGCTCAGTTGCACAGTATCATCTCCCCGTGAAGTCCTTTCCTTTACTCTTCACTGTCTGGCATCTCAGGCCTTGAGCTCTGCAAAGGTCGGTGGGCTGGCTGATCAAGTGGTTGCGTCTGGTCTTTGGTCAGGCATGATAGGCTCTGCTGTTGAGCTCTGGGGAAGAGAGCAGGGTCCTTTGTGGGACTGTGATGGCCCAGGGTTACAGAAGAAGGGTCCAGGGAGCATCAACCCCGGATACCTCAAACATGAGGACCACAGTAGTTGGCTACCTCCCTACTCCCAACCTGGTGCCATAGAGCTGGCTTCCCCACCGTCAATTCTAGCAGGGATTTACTACCCTGGCGGTTATCAGGCTTTACTCCTTGTTTGACTTATAAGGCCACCAACTGCAACCAAGCCCCTGAGTATGCAGATAAAGCATCTTCTGACACCCCTAAGCTGACCAATGGTAATCAGCCACACAAATCTAGCCCCAGAGACCCTGGCCACCTCCCCAGCGGCATAAATACTCCTCCCCCTCCAAGAAATGAACCAGTTCTCCCAAGAAGTTCCCTAGTGTGTTTATTACTTATGTGAGATCCTACAGTGTACCCACACTCGCCCATTTAAGTTTCCCTCCCTCCAGCCCAGCTAGGTGTGTAACTACCCTGGCTATTCTTGCCCCATCCCTTTCCAGGAGAAGCTGAAATGGGGGCAGCAGCCCTTGTCACTGAGGTGTGGGTGTGAGGTAAGTCCACAGCTTTCTGACAGTCATAGATGATGCATTGGCCGTGTCTCAGACCTTCGTCCAGAGAGTCCCACTGTCTTCTGAGGTCATCTCACCCTGAACTTTGTACTTGGCTAGGAGAGGCAAGTATCCAGGGCATTAGGCATTTGCTCAGATCCCATCCAAGTTCAAGGTCTCTGTACACTGCGTAAGGGAAACAGTGCCCCAGGTTGTCACCAGTGATGCTCTGAAGGCTCAAGGAGCAGGGTGTACCAGCCTCACTCACTTCTCTGTAAGGCTATGGACAAGGCCATGGTGTCCTGCCTCCTTCCAGTATGACCATAAGTTCCTTCCTTCCTTCCTTCCTTCCTTCCTTCCTTCCTTCCTTCCTTCCTTCCTTCCTTCCTTCCTTCCTTCCTTCCTTCCTTCCTTCCTTCCTTCCTTCCTTCCTTCCTTCCTTCCTTCCTTCCTTCCTTCTTTCCTTCCTTCTTTCCTTCGTGTTGGAGACTAAGCCTAGATCCCTAGTGAAGGGCACTAGTCTGCCAGTGAGCTTCATCCCTAGCTTACACTGCTGACTATGACTCTCTGCAGCTGTACCTCTGGGACATTTTGCTCTGTCTTGTTTGTTGGAGATATTTGCTAGTGTGCTGGCAACCCTGACCTCACAGGAGGGGATGGAAAGAAGGCTTGCTTCTGGTTTCTGGAAGAGACCGTCGATATAACCCTTTCCCTGTGGTTCAGTGGTGCTGGAGGAACTGCCCTGAGCACTGTTATTTTTCTGTTTTGTTAATTATTAACTCCATCATCTGATACGCATCAGATTATTCCTCCTGTGTGGCTTTTACCTGGTTTTCAAGGAATCGGTCTCTTTTATTTTGCTCACAAGGCTTATTCACAGTCACACGAACTACTTCTGGCGCGGTTAGGAGCTGCCCTGCAGTGACAGTCCCTCTCTCACCTCTGGATTCAGTAAGTTGTTTCCTGTGGTCTTTCTTTAATTAGCCTGGTGAGAAGCTTTTATTAACCAATTTCATTAACCTTTTCAAAGAACCAGCTTTGGCTTTTCCAAGGTCCTATTTTGAGTTGGCTTTCTGCTGTGATTTTTATTCTTTTCGTCTGCACACTTCAGATTGGGACATAATGATCAGGTTGGTCTTACACTCTGCTTTTCATTTTATAGCTTCCTGAGGTGCGTGAATATTGGTTTTTTGATGTCTCATTCGTGCTAACATTTCCATCCTGCGTGTTTCTCTCTGAGCACTGCTCTTGTTGTGTGTCTCATCCATTCCAACTGGGGTAGATTCCCATTTCCATTTAGCGAAGAGTGTTCTAAAATTACTCTTGAGATTTTCTTCTTTGATATCTATTTAATGTAGAAATATAGTATTCAGTCTCTAAGCACTTATGGATTTCCAAGCTGTCTTTCTTTTGCAAGACCCCAGTTTAATTTTGCTGTCACTTGAGAGCACTGCATGGTCTGCATAGTTTAGTTAGGAGTGTTTGTGGCCAGAGTGTGGAGACTGCTGTCTGAGCTTGAAGACTGCACTTGTGCCATTGTGGGGTGCGTAGTCTGTGTCCACTGGGTCCATCTGTTTGATGGTTCTGGTGTGCTCAGATTTTCTGATGTCATACCTGCTGGGTGCATCCATTTCTTACAGAACTACGGTAGTGGACCCATCAGTTTCTTTTCTTTCTTTCTTTCTTTCTTTCTTTCTTTCTTTCTTTCTTTCTTTCTTTCTTTCTTTCTTTCTTTCTTTCTTTCTTTCTTTCTTTCTT
>NC_034591.1:104762423-104771951 GCF_900095145.1 Mus pahari | reverse complement strand
AGTCAGATCTTGTTACGGATGGTTATGAGCCACCATGTGGTTGCTGGGATTTGAACTCCGGACCTTCAGAAGAGCAGTTGGGTGCTCTTACCCACTGAGCCATCTCACCAGCCCTGACCCATCAGTTTCTTGAAAGTTCTATCAATATATTTTTCTTTGAGACAAGGTCATTGTAGATCAGGCTGGCTTTGAACTCACAGAGATCTGCCTGCCTCTGCTTCCTGAGTGTTGTGATAGGAGGCATGCACCACTATGCCTGGCTTTGTGTTAATTCCATCTCCGGCAGTTTGTGGCTGGTGCTAGATGGACACATTATTTCTTAATGACCTGACCCCTTTGACACCATGTGATGCCCCTTTCGCCTCTGATCCTTCCCCTTGCCTTGAAGTCTGCTCTGTCCGAAGTGAGTACGGAAAGTTAGGCTTTCTTTTGACCACCATCGACACAGTAGTACTTGACCCTACCCACTTCACTGAATCCACATGTGTCTAAATCTAAAGTAGACTTTTTTTTATTTGAAGAAGTTTATTTATGTTATTTTTTTATGTGTATGTGCTGGAGTGTACATTTGTGTATCACATGTATGCCTGAAGAATCACAAAGGGGCACTGGATCACTTGGAACAGGGGTTACAGGAAGCTGTGAGTGATCTTGTAGGTGCTGGGAATTGAACCCAGGTCCTCTGCAAGTGTCGAGCTGTCTCTCCAGCCTCCTCAAGTGGACAACATGTGGCTCGCTGGTCTGAGGATCTCTATCTTTTGGTTGTTATAATGAGACCATTAATATTTGGGGGTGATGCTGACAGGGTGTTGATGTCTCCCACGACTGCTCACGTTTGACGTCTGTTGTTCTGTCTTCAGCTTGTGTTCTGCCATTTGTGGTTCTGATTCAGTGTTTTCTGTAACCCCACCCTCTCTCCTTTGCTGCCCACCCTCCCTTCCTTTCATAGTGGCTGTTCTAACATTGCAACGCCCATCCATCCAAGTCCATTTTCAACAACTGTGCTGCTTCATGGACAGCAAAGCTTTCCAGGCTCCACCGTAGCCACAATAGCAAGACGTCCCAGTTCCTGCACTGCCCATGTGCCTGGGCTGGGCATTTCACTCACAGAAGCTGAATGCAACACATGCTTCGTTCTCAGATTGTCACCAAACGGCTCATTGTTAGCTAAGGGGGAATAAGAGAAATAAAGAATTGTTTTCTACCTTAACTTATTCTTTCTTTTGTGGTTTTTCTTTCTTTATATGAATCCAAAATGTTTGCTTGTATAATTCACCTTCTCCCCCCCCCAAAAAAAAAAAAACCCTTCCTTTGTTTCTTGCATGCTGCAGTGAGTTTTGCTTGTCTGAGAGCCTTTACTCCTTCGATCTGAACGGTGATTTTTGCAAGACTCAATGAATACTCTCTCCCCATCTCAGTGTCTCACTCTCTCCTCTCTCCTGTTGCCTTTTTTAGATGAGCTCTCACTATCTAACTTGGGCTGGCTGGAAACTCCTGATTCTCCCGTCTCAGCCTCCTGAGCGATGGAATTCCGGGTCTTCAGTATCATTGTAATTTTTATTTTGTTTTGCATTGATTCTGCCTGTGCACTTTTCATCTTCTAGATCCGTGCTTTGGTGCCTGGCAGGAGTGTGGGGACGTTCAACCATCTCTGCTTTAGCTGTTGGTCTGCATCTTCTCCCCTCAGTTACACATGGTAGAGTTGTCCAATTCTTTCTGGCCTTTTCTGCTCCCTGTTCCTAGACTTTTCATCTCTGCTGCTCAGTTCTAGAATTTTCTAGGACGTTTCCTTAGGCTTCCTAGCATCATCTCTGAGCCTCTCTCTGGAGTCCTTCCTCATTTGCACCATCGTCTCTGATCATATGGAAGAGTTCTTTACTCTGTTTGCAATTGCTGGCCCTTCCTTGGGACAGGCATCCTCTGTTTGTGTTGCTCGCTTGGTCTTGCATGCGGCTGGCCTCTTCCTTTAGAGCTGCCTGGTAACCAGATGTTTCAAATTCCTAGTCGGATGTTTCGTGACTCTCTGATACAGTCAGGGATGATTGTCTCTTCAGATTGTCTTCTGCGAAAGGCCGACTCCACGTGCTGGGTAAGGAAGTCCAGGAGCTGAGCCTTTTGTGATGTGGTAATAGAAAGTGAAGGTAGGAAGTAGGTGTTCTGTTACTCCAGGATTAGCTAGGTGCACATGGGACTATGGCCTATTGTTCCAAATGCCTGGGAGCCAGGAGGATAGCTTGAGCCCAGGAGTTTGAGACCAGCCTGAGCAACATAGGGGCATCCTCTTCAAAGAATGTAAAACAACCAAACACAGCGCCTGTGGTCATGGCTGTTTTAGGGAGCCCAAACTTGTCTCTGGTCTGCTCTCCCTGGGCTGGGACAGGAGGGGCCAGCTCTGGGAATTGGGCTGCAGGAACTTTCCTTCTCCCAGTTTGCCAACGCTCTGATGAAGCCTGCACCTCTCAGGCTCCAGTGAGTGCAGCTTGTTGAGAGCAGACTGAGGGCAACAGTGTGCATGGTTGGGGGCTCCCGTAGTGCTCAGGCATGAGAAAAACAGAGAACAAAACCCGGGATGCACAGCAGTGCCACACTGGCCTCGGTCCGCTTCCTCCCAGAAGTACTCAGTTATTTCTCTTCTATCTTTCCTGTGAGCTCACAAAATTAGACTCGCCAAAGTGGGGGGTTCCCCTTTGCCTGGTCCCCCACAGTGCTTCCTTGCACATTTGTCCACACTACATTCTAATTCGCATACAGCTTTATCAGGCCTTTCTTGAGCAGACCACATAGCATAGGTCAGTCGGCTGGGGCAAGCAGGGCCTTGTGTGCTCAGGCTGAGCAGGGAGGATCAAAAGGAGGCAGGTCCCTGCTTCAGACCTGCCTGTTTGGTGCCTGGCCTTGAGCACTGACTCCTGAGGGGGTGGGTCCTTGGTGGCATCCCACCTTTGATCTGGTTGTGCCTTTCCTCTGTGCCTACCCACATTCCACCTCTCCTCTTGGATGAGGTGACAGCCCAGCTTCCACCCACAAGCCTACAGACTTCATTTTCTCCTTGGAGCACTCTGCTATTCCCAGTTGCAACACTGCCTCAGAGGTGGGGAATTCCCCAGTGATTAGATGTGTCCTGGAGGCTGGGCCTGGGTTTACTCAGCTGGTATGCTGGTGGAAGAGGACAGTGCTGGGGGGCAGTGTGTGGAGATCTCAGGACTCCAGGCTTTCAATGTGGGGGCTCTGAGAGAATGTAAGAGGTCCAAGAAAGGGGTTGCTGCCAGACCCAGTTTTGGAAGGAGCCTTGGCTGCCAGAGTTCTGAGGGAATGACGAGAGTCAGACCATTTGTGGAGAGTGTTCAGATGGTGGACAGTCCAACAGTGGCCACTAGACTGGAAGTCAGGACAACCACGGTGGCTGGTCCAGCGACAGCCAGTGTTAGTCCCATTAGTGGTCGGGTTAATCATGGAGGCTAGCTAGCCTGGTTGTGGTTCAGGCTGGTCTGATGATGGTGAGAATAACCACGGTGGCCCAAGTCTGGGCCAGCGAGCTCAGCAGGAAACGAGGAAGGGGTTCGTGTGTGCAGGAGCCGTGGATGCTGGTGTGGAGGGATTTCTCTGTAGGAGCTCACAGCCAACCAAAGCTTGGTGCAAGGTGTCCAGGATGGCCAAGGCGCCACGTGTACCCTCTGCAGACAAACAAAAGGCAGGAGCTAGGATAGACTTTTGGTATCTTATCCACAGTCACTTCTCTCTTCCACGGGGTTTGCCTACTACCTGCCCCGTACCACTTCCCAGCCCGTACCACTTCCCAGCCCTGCCCAGCACTGCCCCTTGTGTTCCTGCTTAACTCCTAGACCAACCATTCTCTCAGCCTGTGGGTTACAGCCATCCTGCATATCAGATATTCACATCACGATTCACTACAGTAGCAAAATTAGTTGTGAAGTAACAATGAGATAATTTTATGGCTGGGGGTCCCCACAACATGAGGAACCGGGTTAAAGGGTTGCAGCATCAGGAGGGCTGAGAGCCACTGTTCTAGTTACTCTTTGTCTCCAATGATAATGGGCAGTTTGAGTTCCTGTCAGCAGGTGAAGGCTCACCTGTCTCCCCACGAGGCCCCTATGAGGCAGGGTCAGCTGCGGGGCGGTGGGGGGCACAGCTGATGAAGTTCTGCTGCTCTCAGCTTTGCCACAGGGCCTGGGGTTTCAGGGGAATCCCAGGCACTTGGCTGAGCTCGTTCTTGACTGTGTGATGGGGATGGTGCCTTTCTTAGAGGCCAGCTGTCAGAGCTGGGCACCGAGGCACTTCTCTGGTTCTGCCCACAGTAACCTCACTGAGCAGCAGCAGCCTGACTTGCCAGCAGGCAAACCCACTCTTGTCTGCTGGTCCCTTGCTGGCTTCTAGTTGCCACAGCTGCCTGTGGCCTCTGCCACTCTGTTCTCGTTAAGGAGTACTGTCTGCTTTCTGAAATATGTTTTGACTACAGCCTATAGGCATTTGGGGTTGGAACAGAGTGGCCAGTCTGCAGACAGGAGCTTAGAGCAGAGCTGGAGTACCTGGCTGGGATGCCCTTAGCCACCATGCATTCTCTGCAAGGCACCCTTGCCTACCATGGGAGGGGTTCTGGTCCATGGCATTCAGCAACATCTTCCCCAGGGCTCTTTTTGATATGTTCTTCAAGAGAGAGGAGAGAGGCTGGGTCAGATTGTGGCTTCCATGTCTCCACTCAGCCCAAGGAGCACAGAGACTCCTAGAGGCTTCTGTGCAGCTCTTTGAGCTGGTACAGTAGCCTCCTTCCTTCCTCCCTCCCTCCCTCCCTCCCTTCCTTCCTTCCTTCCTCCATCCTCCCTTCCTGCCCTCCATCCTTCCTTTCTGTCCTCACCCTCCCTTCCTGCCCCCATTCTCCCATCTGGGCTCCATTCTATATCTGTCAATGGAGGAGCACCTGCTGACTATGAGGTTCCAGAGTCCTGGGCTTGCCACACAGGCTTCTCATCAGCGCCTGCCTCAACCTCCCAGCCTCCTCTGCTCCCCGCAGTGCCCCTATACACTCTCCTTGGCCTGTCTTACCATCACCTTGCTCTGGCTCCCCCAGCACCTCCTTCCCTCCAGGATTCCCCGAGTTCCCACCAGGTCCCGGAGCCTTTGCAGGAGTTGTAGCACATCCACCAGCTTCTCTTCCAGCAGCGACAGCCGGACCCTCTCTGTCTCCACCATCTGCAGCTCCAGCCTCAGATGCTCAGCTTCCGCCATCTGCTGCAGTTCTGCCTGGGAGAAAGGTCTCGTGCATTCCCTATCCCCCTCCCCCATGACAGATGTTCACAGCTCTCCAGCAAGGCTGCCTGCCTCCTGAACGCTTTTGCAGAGATCGGCTAGTCTGGCCTGCAGGTAAGGCAGTCAAGCAGATAAACCACCCTGAGTCCAGGGAAGCTAAGCACCTGCCCAAAACTGTACAGTGAGTAAGATGGAGAGAGCGCATGCGTGTGTGCTTGGTGTGACAGTTTGTCTGCCTTCATCCTTAAACATCCAAAAACATGACCTGTAGGAACATAGCATTTCCTGTTATCTATAAGTCACCTGTGGTCTTTCCCCACAGGGACATGGACAGTCCTGGTTTTTTGGACACTCACTGCTAAGTGCTCCCTGGTTCTAGAATCATAAATAGAGCTAGCTGAGATCTTTAAACTGTTAAACCTCCATCTTTGGGGGCTGGAGAGATGGCTCAGCAATTAAGAGCACTGACTGCTCTTCCAGAGGTCCTGAGTTCAATTCCCATCAACCACATGGTGGCTCACAACCATCTTTAATGGAATCCGATGCCTTTTTCTGGTGTGTCTGAAGACAGCTACAGTGTATTCCTATACAATAAATAAATAAATAAATAAATAAATAAATAAGACTCCATCCTTGATGATCCTTAGATTTTTCAGTCTGTGACTCAAGGCTGGGGCTTCAGAGAGTCCCAGAAAGGAAACTACCATGTTTATTATGCGTCTGGCCAGCTATGCCTGCAGCCCATGGCCCCCTCAGTTCTTATAAGCTCCTGCTTTGTAACCTAGATTATGTGAGATGGGACTCTGTAACTGGCAAGCAAAGTTCCCATGAAGTGAAATTGGAGAAAACCACACCTCCTGAGCTCTGGTCACATCTCTGTGACTGCAAGTCCCCCCAGCTGTAAGACCTGGCAGCTTAGGGCCCTGCTGACCTCCTCCTCTGGTGTCCTCAGGGTCTCTTTGCTGCAGCCCAGGGTCTGCAGCTGTTCCCCAAGCCTGGTGACATGGGTTTCCAGCTCTAGGGTGCAGATGTGCTCAGCACCATCACAGTGGCCAAAGGAAGCCTTGAGTGTCTCAGCTGTCTGGTCGTCACACCTGTAGGAAAGGAGAGGTCAGCACTGCCGGAACCCCACTCTTCTGGTGCTCCAGCCTCATGTCAGCAGATGTCATGGATCCTGCCTGTGCAGCATCTCCTGTGACTCCTTGGCTTCTCAGAGGAACAGCTAGAGTGTCCCGTACAACCTGCCTAACCCCCTCTTATCCACCTCATTCAGTCTGCCCCAGCCAGTGGACTCCCCAGGCCCCCCAGCACACACCTCAGAGCCTTTGCCTGCTCTTCCTTCCTTGTCTGCAGGTCTTCTTGCACCTCCTATGTCTTCACATTCTCTTCTTACCTCCCTCCCTACAGTAGAGGCTCTAGGATGGCAGGGCAGTCATCTGTTTAATATTTTTTCAATGTCTCTAATTTTGCCTGGCACACAAGTAGTTACTCAACAAGTGCTTTGTATGAACATAAATAATGAGTGATACCCCGTCCCAGAAAGCCAGTCGTGCTTTACAATGTAAGAACCGAGCTGTCCCTGAAGGCATCTTACACCCTGCCCTCAAGTCTTCATGAGACAGTGTTACAGACCCGTCTGTACAAGGGGATTGAAGCCCAGGAAAACCAGGCAAGCGGAGATACCCGTGGGTACCAAGCCCGTGTTCATTATCCTCTAAGATGGTACAGGGATTCTGCCAGTGGGCAGCTGAGAAAGAAGCAGCCCAGGGCCAGGTTGGAGAACAGGAGGGCTTTGAATGGTGAAGTAGGAAGTGATGGATAGCTCCAAAATGACAGGAATGGGTGGGTCTTAGGGACAGTGATCGAGGGAGTGATGGCCAGGTTTGAGTGTCTCCTCATTTCATCTGTGCCCTTGGTGGGATGTGTACCCACTTTTGAGCTATGACTACCAGGAAGGGCTGTCAGGGGCTAAGCATGGCTGTGCACTAGAACTGTCTGTCAACTTCCCCTAATGAAGCCCGTGTGAAGGCCCTGCAAGGAGAAACAGCCTTCCTGCTGCTTGGTGCTTTTCAGCAGCCCGGTACTTACCTACTCACACAGCCTGCAGGTTGCACCAGGGGTACCGCGCCGTGGGCCTGTGGGCGCCCTGGCTTTTCCTGCCACCTTTCTTCCTCTTCCTCCTCAGAGGCGGCTTGGCCTTCCACAGAGCGGAACAGCTGCTCATCCTCTGCAGGGGAAACATGACATCCAGGGACTGGAGACCCGGCCTGAGGACCAAACAGCCCTCCTTGGGAACGTGTGAAGTGAGGCACTGGTGACACCGTGACACTGGCCCAGCCCCTGGGGCACTGCATGGGAGCCCCTGAGATTCAGCCCCTGTTTCCTTAGGTGACACATGAGGATACATCTCTGGTGTCATGGTCCAGTATCAGGTCTACTTCAGGACATGTGATGACTTGGATTGGGGAACTGGATGGAGCTTGTGGGGTGCTGGTGTTATGTCACTCAAGACTTTCAGTTCTCAGTTTTGGGGATTTGTGGAAGAAGAGATGTCCAATATGTGGCCTGTGGTTCCCCCCCCCCCCAACTGCTGAGCTTTGATGAACTCCATCCTGACTGGCATAGGTGATGGCAGCTGCCCTGTCCTATCGCCCAGCCAAAGTCCTTGTCCCCATTTGCAGGTCAGAGACTCCAAGAGACCCCGATCCTTTTGCTCTGGATATCTGCCAGGCTTTGGCTCTGGATATCTGCCAGTCTGTGTCAAGCAAAGGCAGCCTTCTCGAACAGCCTCAGTGAAGGTTCTGGAAGAGCTGGGATACCATGCAAGTCAGTGCAGAATATAGCCCAAATGAACTCAGATGGGGGCTGATCCTCCTGCTCTGGGCTTGGGGGCCAAGATATGGGTTGGAGCCAGGGAGGTATGTCTGCTGACAGTGACTGATCTAAGGGTTGGGGGAATAGGCCAGTAATTACTGGGGGTGGCCCCCAATCTATGGACTCAAGTTATTTGAGCCCACCCTTTCCTTTTAACCTGAGCAGTTTGTGCTGACTGATGTGACACTCAGAATTCCCTACTTAAAGCAGCATTTAAAAACAAAAATGAATCCTTACCTCACAGGAGACCAGAGACACAGGCATCAGGGATCCCTGGCTCTGGACACTCATTGCCTTCCCATGGCTTCACCCATGGGCTCTGAGGGATCCACTGTCTGGTTGGGCCACAGAGACCTACTGTGAGGATTTTTATGACAATGTTGCTAATATTGACAGCATTATTTCCCTCCCCTGGCTGCCCCCTGGCATTCATCTGCATTGTCCTGGTGCTGAAGGCAGGGGCAGATGGAAGGGCCCTGAAACTGGGAGGGAGCGACGGAGATCCAGGACCTGGCATACTGTGGGGGTGAGCGCTCAGATTCCCAAGGTTCAGGTTTGTGTGAAGACACCAGGAGATAATCCTTCGAAGGTACTGGACGCCAGCCTGAGTAGCAGGATGGCCTTTTGTCTGGAGGCTGGAGGTAGCTCTGATCCTGCAGCCCTCGAGAACAGGGATAGGACATGGCCTCACGGACCATAGGCCTGGCATCAGGCTGGCATGTGGGGACTGACCTTCATCTGTGCCTCTGCTGTCTGACCGCTGGACTCCCTCTGGAGTGGTGTCCGAATCTCTGGCTCCTCCAGCCGCAGGTTCACCATTCCTGTTTCCTGGCTTTGGACTGGCTTGTGGGGGTGTTAGGAGCTGAGGCCCTTCTGACCTGTGGGTAAGGGAGAGACATGTTTTGAGAGGTGAGGACACCTTCATCTATTTCTCACTCTGCACAGGTAAGCCAAAGGCAGCATCCGGTAGGCCAGAAAGAACGTTAAGATTCGTCCCACTTTTCTTTGCCGATAGGGAACAGACATGAAACCCAAGTTTAGAGAATGGGATGTGTTGCAGGATATTTGATCACACTGTGAATCCTGAGATTGTGTTACTGCCTGGAAAAACCTGTTTTTAGTCGTGGTGTGGCTCAGCCCTAGTACACACCTTTAGGTCAAGAGCTTTTTGCTTCAATACTGTAAACAGGATTAAGTAAAGTCAACCATATATCAAGAGGCAGAGCCAGCAATCAGCTGACAGGAAGTGAGCAGAGGATTATTAGGAAAAAAAAAAACAGAGAGTAAAGGAAGTCAGGAGGACAGATAGAGAGGCCCACAGGAGGCAGCCGGGAGGGACATGCAGTTGGAAGGAGTTCTTTCTTTCTTCTTCTTCTTTTTTTTTTTTTTTTT
>NC_034591.1:104741076-104761723 GCF_900095145.1 Mus pahari | reverse complement strand
TGGGGCTTGTGGCAGTCCTATTGTGACCATGAGCGATGGGGTTGTGGCAGTCATATTGTGATCATGAGTGAATGGGGTTGTGGCAGTTATGTTGTGACCATGTGCAAGTGTCTGAAAGAATTACCTAGTAGTTGGGTAAGAGCCCTGACATCTTTAGAGACCAAACTAACCAGTCCTGTAGCTATCTAATTCTGGACTTAATATGATTGGCATTTACAGAAAGATTTACTTTTATTTTTTGTATATGAATGTTTTGCCTGCATACATGTCTGTGTACCACATGAGTGCCTGGTGCCCATGGAAGCCAGAAGAGGGTGTAGGAGCCCCTGAGATGAGTTACAAATAATTGTGAGTCAATACCTGAGGGCTGGGAACTGAACCTGGATCCCTGGCAAGAGCAGTGAGGGCTCCTAATTGCTGTGCCATCTCTCTAGTATGGGTGGGGGAATGCTTTAAATTAGTTTATGTATATGGGTGTGTCTGTGTGTGCCTGTTGCCCGTGGAGGCTAAAGAGGGTGTTGGAACCATTGGAACTGACGTTACAGATGGCTGTGAGCATCATGTGGGTACTGGGAACTGAGCCTGGAGGGACAGTCAGTGCTTTCAAAGGCTGAGACATCTCTCAAGTACTATGTGACAGACTTTTTTTTTTCTTTTTTTCCCTACCATAATCTTTCTTTTTTTAAAAAGAGATTTATTTATTTTATGTATATTGAATACACCATTGCTCTTTTCAGACACACCAGAAGAGGACATTAGACCCCATTACAGATGGTTGTGAGCCACCATGTGGTTGCTGGGAATTGAACTCGGGACCTCTGGAAGAGTAGTCAGTGCTCTTAACCCCTGAGCCATCTCTCCAGCCTCATACTCTCACTTTTAATCAAGTTCTACTTCTTGGCCCCAAAAGCCTTTAATGGAGGAATCTCCCCTCTCTGGGTTTTGGAAAACCACTTTATTTTCAATCAGTCTCCTAGATACTCCAAGGTCCCTATGTTTTGAACATTTGTTTTCTATGACCCTGTGGTTTACAAGGTCAGATAATAGAGAAAAAATTCTGACATAAAGTGAACTTATTTATTTATTTTATGTATTTTTGTTGTTGTTGGTTTTTTTTTTTTTTTTTTTTTTATTTATTTATTATATGTAAGTACACTGTAGCTGTCTTCAGACACTCCAGAAGAGGGCGTCAGGTCTTGTTACGGGTGGTTGTGAGCCACCATGTGGTTGCTGGGATTTGAACTTTGGACCTTCGGAAGAACAGTCAGGTGCTCTTACCTGCTGAGCCATCTCACCAGCCCTGTTGTTGTTTTTTTGAGACAGGGTTTCTCTGTATAGCCTGGCTGTCCTGGAAACTCACTTTGTAGATCAGGCTGGCCTCGAACTCAGAAATCCACCTGCCTCTGCCTCCTGAGTGCTGGGATTAAAGGCGTGCGCCACCACACCCGGCTGAACATATTCATTAATGAACTAGAAGCTTGTTAAGCTCTTGTCTGTGCACTTGCCCATCTCCATCCATTTTTTCAGTACTCCACCATTCTCGTCACAGCCTGAGTGCAGCTGTTAGAGTCCTCTCCTGTTACCCCAACAGAACAGCTAGAGGAACAATCTGCAGGCTCCATTCCAGCTCAGGGGTTAAGAAGCTACAGTCTATCCTGAAGGGGAAGGCATGGCTGTGCTGTTGTGGTGGAGGTATGAGGGAGCTTCATCTGTGTCTCTTGAACCAGGAAACAGAGTCTGGGAAGGAAATGGGGCTACATCCCCAAAGTCCTGTCTCTTAGTCAGGGTCCCTACTGCTATGGTAAGCACCATGACCAAAAGCAGCTTGGGGAGGAAAGAGTTTATTTCATTGTCCATCATCAGGGGAAGGCAGGACAGGGATTCAAGGCATACACCTGCAGGCAGGAGCTGATGCAGAGGCCATGGAGAAGCTCTGCTTACTGGCTTGCTCACCATGACTTGCTCAGCCTGCTTTCTTATAGAACCCAGGACCACCTGCACAGGGGGCACCACCGATAGTGGTGTGGACCCTCCCACATCAGTCAATAAATAAGAATATGCAGCAAAGGCTTGTAACAGGCAAAATCTGGTTAGGACATTTTCTTAGCTGAGGTTCCCTCGTGCCAAACGACTCTAGCCATGTCAAACTGACATACAATTAGCTAACATACCTGTCCCATGGCCCTTGCCCCCGAACTTCTTCCAGCTTAGCTTCATCTCTCAGAGGTTCTATAACCTCCCCAGACATCTTGGGCCTACATGTGGGGACACTCCACATGACAACCATAGCAATAAGTCATGCCATTGTCCCCATTTCACAGAGAAGGCCTCATCAAAGGAAAGCAAGTCCCTGGAGTGACACGGCATAACTACTGTCAGCTTTAGGAGACATCCATGGATTTGGGAAGAGGAAATGCCTGAAGCAAGGTAAGGGAGTAAGGTCAGGACAAACTTTGACATCTTCCATTTTCTGAGGGTCCCATGTGGCTCTTGCCTACTAACTGGGATTTCTGAGTCCTCCATGCTTGATAGAGCTGCAACCCCTTATTAAGTCATCAGGAGACATGCTGTACTTCCCTGGCTCGTGTTCTCCAGGAGGATCCCGCTTCACCAGGTACTATTCTCTTTTGGGGTCCTTTGTGGAGTAAGGGTGTTTCTGGGAGACGCCCCTGACCTGGAAGGCCTTGTTGGAGCCTCCCCAGTGGCTAGATGGATCTGGATAAATGAACTCTGGTGACTCCCACTCTTCCTCAGACCCAAGTCCTCTGCGTGGCTGGGTGTTCCCTCCAGCTGGCCACAGCCACACCCTCCTGGAACTCTTGTGAGCCTCTGATAGCTTCCATGTTGTGGTCCATGGCCACATCTGGCTGCCAGCCCAGGGGCTTAAACAGTCTGACAGGAGCCAGATGTTGCATTTTCTTCCCATCCCAGATGCTCCCAGCTCCCTCTGACAGACTCCCGTCTTAGTTCAGTGATGCCAAGGGGCCCCAGAAGCTGCCGCCAGCCTGCAGAAGCACGTCTTTGCTATGTGAACCCTATAGCTCCCTCTCTCCACTCCAAGTGGTCTCATTTCATTTCCCATATGTTTGCCAGTGAACAAGATGGGGGTCTATCCTGGGTTGGACATTGAGGGAGGGGCGTCCTATGATGAAATGAAATAATGGAGTGCCTGCCTTCACTGATGTTTGGGGTGAGTTTAGGGAGCAACCAGATGAACGGGGAGACTGTGTGTATTCAGCTATGCATTTATTCAAATGTCTCCTAAAAACAGTGAGCACATAACTTTTATTTATTATCTTTCAAACTTTATAATAGTGATATGACTACCTTTTAAAATTATTTAAGCTGGAAGTGTAGCCAGGGGTAGAGTTTGTCTAGCATGTGTAAGGATCTGGGTTCCATCTCAGCACTGCAGAGAGGGTGGGGGAGGAGAGAGAGAGACAGAGAGACAGAGACAGAGAGAGGAAGGAAAAGGAGGGTGTCAACTTAAGGGAAAACAATAATTAAGTAATAGCCTTTACATACATATGGCAAACAGGGCTGAGGCCTGGGCAGTCTGGAGGCTAACAAATACTCAACTACTAGTTAACAAGCAGTAGTTTGGGGCATCTTCAGAGCAGGGCTCCTCCCAGACAGGCTTCCTATGCACAGAGGGCAGAATATCCAGACTCTAATGGTCTGAAACCATGGAGATCTGGACTATTTCCTGAAAACCAGTGTGTTGAAGATTTGGTGTCAGCTCGGTCTGACGGGGCTGTAATGGAGCCTTTTAGGAGGTAGAGCCTCGTCACATAAAGTAATTTGGGCGTGCTCCTGGGGGTGGTATCGCTGGGCTCCTGACCCTTTCTTCTTCCTTTGTGAAAGTGAATAATTTTGTCCCCCACCCACAAGCAAAGCTACAGATCCATTTCTTTAGCTGCCCTACCACGCTGGCTGAGTTCCAGGTGCTCCGTAGCCACACATGGCTCTGGCACAACTTTGGAAAGCACACAGAGAAATAGAGGCAGCTTCTAGCTCATCTTAGGATGCACAGACCAAAGATCATGGGTGTGGATCTAAAACAAAGGGTAAAAGCTAAGTGACTAGTTTCTCACCATAGACCCCCAAACAGCACAGATGACCAACCATGAACATGGATAACTGTTACCATGAGCCAAATGCCCCTCCTCCATTTCTCTGTGCCTGGGATTGGACAGAGGACCTCATGTATGGTGACCCCATGCATGGGGTCATGCTCTACCTCTGACCCGGCCCAACCCCACCTGTTTCTTAGATACTTTGTTACTATGACAGAAAGTAGGCTAAGGCGGACATTGTAGAGCGTTTCTCTGCTTGAATCTAAATGCAAGCTGGATAAATGGAACACTTTTTATTTTGAAAATGGTACTGAACAGTAACTTAAATGGGGGAAAATAGATTTTTATATTACAATTCAGTGTGAAATACTCCGATAGAATGAAGTTTTCAGTTACTTGAAACTACACATAATGGATGAGTCTGTATTTAAAAGGGACAAGGGCAATATTTACTTGGATGTTGTTGGTATCCTTCATATATCTGACATCTTGAAACACAGGATAAGAAAATATAGTCTGATAGACAGATAGGCAGGTAGACACACAGGACGTAAGTGTCAGGAGTCACAGTGTCCCTCAGTGGTAAGGATTCAGCTTCCGCCATCTGTGATGTGCTTGGGAAATGATACGCAACTCTTGGGGAATTCCAAACACAACAAAGTCTGACGCCTCAACTCACATAGTCTGTGCTCTTGGGAAAATTGTTTGCATATTGTAACTGTGCAGAAAATTGCTTATTCATCAAGCAGAGTTCTACTCTGATTTTAGATCATTACTGTAGCTGTCTCTTTGCTACTTTGTGGGTTCTTCTTTCTTCCACCCTTCTCTACCCTTTTCCCATCTTTTCAACTCTTAACACTAGATAGGAGAGATTAAAGGACAGAAAGGAAATGGAGCAACATTATCGTTAGACTACTTGCTGCTGATTAGGGGCAAGTTTGATCTTTGCCATCAGGATATCTAATTTCCTCTTCTACTTGTTTCTTCTTTGTGCATGTCTACTTAAACTGAAACCAACAACAACCAATGGCAACCAACCAAAAACCCACCAACACCCAGCTCTCAGGCCCTAGCATTTTTTTTACCCTCTGATAAGTCTCCAGAATTCAAAATGTCATATGATCGCAGAAACTATCTGCAGCTGGCAAAACCATGCCCCTGCTAGAGCATGAGGCAAATCATAGTCAGCTGCTGTGGACAGTCTAAAACAGCCCCATATGCCACACCTGGGATTAAAAGGAAAACATATTCCCACAACATTTCTGTATTTTTCAAAGAAACCAAAACCTCCAAAATTATCACTACAATTACAGTAGAAGTGTTTAGTGCATAAATGTCCAGTTGGCCATGCAGAAGCTGTGTAGGGGTGGGGTTCAGAGGCTCATTTTCCTGGCAGGACCCTGGGTATGAGAAGCCCTGTCATTCTCCCACTGCTCCTCCTTGTTCCTGATTCCTCCTTGATCTTGGCCTCTTGTCTTCCTGGCTAGTGTGGGCCTGGTCATACACTTTCCTGTTGGTTACGGCCTGTGGTTCAGCTACAGGAGTGTGTCTGTATCTTAGAAGAGTGTCACCTAAGGTCTCTGCAGTCGGCCTGTTCCTCGGGGACCCTCATGAGAGTGGTTTTGGCTTGTATCTGCTCTACTGTGGGCCAGTGCTTGGGATGGCTTGCTGCTCTTTAGAGGCAGGCGGTCACCTCAGCTCATGAGGTGAGGGTTGGGACTGAGCAGGGGCTACATGGACTTGACACAGAGTTGGTACAAAGTAGATGCCAACTCCCATGCTTGTTCAATGCTTCCTTCTTGTTCACTGGGTCTTGTCCATCTCTTATTTTGTTTCCTTAGCTTGGCCCCACAGTTTAAATCTGATCAATGCTGTCCAGTACGGCAGCCAACATTCAGAGATAGCTATTTAAATTTAGAATAATTAAAATTAAGTAACGCTCCAAACCCATTTCTTTTTCTTTTCTTTTTTCTTTCTTGGCTTTGGTTTGGTTTTTGGAGACAGGGTGGTGTAGTGAAAAGCCTGTCTTTCTGCAATAATCCGAGCCCAGAATTGGACTCTGCTCTTCATACAAACACAAAATACACCACAATTGAGAGTCTTCACAGCACTGTGCTTTGAGAACTTAATCCCCAAATCAAAATGCTAAAGGGTGCCTGGAGACAGAGCGTTTGGGAGGAGGTTAGGGTTAGGTGACACGGTGAGGATGTGTCCCCATGGGGGTGTGTTAGTGCTTTGTTAGCACAGTCACTGAACTTATCCTGTGGTGCCTCGGCCACCTCGCTGCAGTGTAAGGGTCTTGCCAGATGCTGACATCATACTCCGGGGATCCCCAGGCTGAGTGAGCCTCTGTTCTCTAAAAACTACCCAGCCTTGGGGTTTGTTATGACAACAGAAAACAAACGAAGAAAGCTCCAAATGTTGGGGAGAATTATTTGATGGATGAGGTAACCAACAGGAGGAACTGATGAAAAGCCTGATTGGTCAAATTAGATTGAAGACGGCACCCCTGCCGTGGAGAGAAAACTGCAGGGACCCCTGGTCACATCCCTCAAAGGGAAGGGTCAGGGTGAACTCAAGATCTAAGTGTGAAGGAAAAGCAAACAACACCACCCAGCTGAATGGGTTTGTGACCCAGGGTGAACAACTCATTTCCAAAGCAGAAGTCATGCGGCAAAAGGACTGACCATGTCACAGCACACCGTGGGCCGCCCTGGGTTTCTTGGTGAGAGGGCATGAGCATCCTCCCCACCCATGACCTGGCAGATGCTCTTGGGTGATGTCATATAAGGCTTCCTGAGACACACAAGATGACACTCACTTAACATCATCTCAGGAGGAGGTGGCGCCTGCTGATGGGTGGAGGACTGTGTTAGGAAGAAGTAGTGAGCAGAGAGACCTGGCAACATGGTCTGAAACCCAGCATTGAGCAGCTGAGGGGGAGGAGGAAGAGGAGGAGGAGGGAGGGGGAGAGGGAGGGGAGGAGGAGGAGGCGAAGGAGGAATGGTTTGCAGGAACATACACAAGGGGAAGGCAGAGCCCTTCATTTGGGGGATTCCTCATCATGTCTCCCTCACAGATGCCTGCAGCTGCTAGCTCACTGGGCATTTTCCTCCTCTGAAGACCTGTGAGAAGTATAGTTTACAAACTAGGAGCAGTAAGAGCCAAGAGCATTGCTTCACACTGCTCTGGAACAGTTACTGCATCCAGTAGAATTAGCCCCGTACTCAGTCTCTACTGCTTTGATAAAGACCTTGACCAAAAGCAAGATGGGGCTAAAAGGGTTTATTTCACCTTACAGTCCATCATGGAGGGAAGTGAGGACGGGAACTGAAGCAGAGGGCATGGAGGAACACAGCTTCTGACTTGTTTCCTGTGGCTTGCTCAACCTGCTTTCTTGGACACCCCAGGATCACCTGCCCAGGGGTGGCACCATGTAAAGAGAGCCGCATGAGTCATTAATCAAGAAAATGCCATACAGACATCTGGCAAGTGCATTTTCTCAGTTGAGAGTTCCTCCTCCCAGATGTGTCAAGTTGATGTAAAATTAGCCAGCATCAACCAGTGACGGCGGCTGTGGAGTGACTAGTGTGGGCTGCACATGCAGTGTGGATATCGAAAGGGCTGACAGCAGGATGCTGTGGATTTTATCACACTTTCCAGAACAGTGTGCAGTGTGACCTTTATGAACTACTTATTTCTGGCATTTCCCATTTTCAAATTGTGATTGGCCACCGGTGACTGAATCTGTGGACAGCGAAGGTGTGTGTGTGTGTGTGTGTGTGTGTGTGTGTGTGAGAGAGAGAGAGAGAGAGAGAGAGAGAGAGAGAGAGAGAGAGAGAGAGAGAGAGACTAGTGACCACTGACATCACAGGAGGAAGGGGACTGGGAAGAGAAGCAGAAAGACCGTTCCTACCCCATCCAAGTTTCCCACTCAGGACGAATAGGTGCCCTAATGGCAGATGTGACGGCACCAGTGACGAGGGCGATGACATGTATGTACTTATGTATGTACATGTATGTAAGCATCCCAGGGCCAGCACATGCTGGGAAAGTACTCTGCCAGACACTGACACTAACTCAGGAATTGGCAGAGAATATTTTTCTGAGAATATTTCAGGCTTTTAAGCCTGGTCTTATAATACATGGTCTTTGAAACACAAAAGTAGTCTTGGAGGTGCTCAAAGAACAAACATGGCTGTGTTCTAAGAAAACCTTAGATAATCTTCACAAACATTTAGAATTTAATGAAATTTTCATACTGTGAAATATCCTTTTTAAAGTTTTTTTTTTTTTTTTAGGTCATTGAAAATGAAAAATAATTCTTAGTAGATTGTGGCAAGCTAGCAGAGGGCTAGGTTCCGTCTGGATGAGGGAAATGATGGTTTCTGCCCTCTCTGCCAAGCTTGTTTGAGAAGAATGTGTTTGATCAACCAACAGGAATGCCCTCACCTTTGCTTCCAGGCTAAAATCTGTCCTCTGAGGGCTGCCTGAGGTCCTCAGAGAAACTATCACCAACCAGGTCAGAAAGTTATCCTCAGGACTATGGGGAGCCACAGTCACTGGGACCCTGTAGTCATCCCACCGGCAAGGTGGTTCATAACTAAGGAAGGTGGAGAGCGTGTTTCTGAAAACATTTCTTAGTTGTCAGGGTCACTCACCCCTGGACTTAACATTCGAGGGCACAGATGTTACTATTATTATTTATACCTTTTACTTTTGCTCCTTTGAGACATGGTTTCATGTGTAGGCCTGACTTTCCTGGAACTCACTCTGTAGACCAGGGTGGCCTGAGACCTGCCTGCTTCTGCTTTCCTAGTGCTAGGGTTAAGGGTGTATGCCACCACTGCCTAGCCATAATAATTTTTTAAATTTTATTTTATATGCATTGGTGCTTTGCCTGCATGTATGTCTGTAAGAGGGTGTTGGATTCTGGAAGTACAGACAGTTGTAAGCTGCCATGAGGTTGCTAGGCATTGAACACCCGACCTCTGGAAGAGCAATCAGTGCTCTTAACCACTGAGCCATCTCTCCAGTCCCCATACATGCTATTACTTGCGCTGTTATGAGTTGGGTTTGTGTGACGTGCAGCTAGAGTATTATCATTACTAAACCACTTACAGCACTACTTGGGGGAGAAATGAGGCAGTGTAGATAAGAGCTCTGGTATGCTGCCTCATGCACAGCAGATGGTAGGACATTCTGGTTCCTGGCCTGCGTCTATGTCACCTCCACTCACCTCAGCCCCCACAGAACTAGTCTCCAGCCAGAGGGGTTAGGCCACCTCTAGCAATTCACCATGTACTCATACCATGTCTATAGCAAGCTCCAGCAAGGTCTCTCCTGCCAGTAAAGGCTTCGACCTACTGAAAGGGAGGGGTGAAGACAGCCTGGAGTTCACAGCATGGCCACATCCACAGGCAGAGCCCCCTTTCATTCAGAAGCCTTGACCTTGCTTCTGAGGTCACCTGGACTCAGCATCATGTCTTCTATCTAAAAGCAAATGAAGACTGGCCTCCACATCTGCAGGGGTCCCCAGAGCAACCACTGCAAACCTGTGTCTGGAATCAAGGGACATGCGATTGTGCTATTCCAAAGCCAAGGCGAGGCCTGGAGACCTTCCCACTTTGATCTTGGTCTCTCCTGGCATAAACAGTGTCAGCCCTTTTCAGCCACTCAGCTGCCAGCCCTTTGAACTGCTCTGTATCTTGGAAACTTCAGGAAGCCATAAGGCTGATGAGACCCTTGGCTGACAGGTATCCTTGGGCCAGACTGGTGTAGATATCCAGCCCACAGCCTTTCCTGGAGGTCCTGGGGTTCTACACTGTGGCTTCCTTTGTTGTGAGATATTTCCTGAGCTGAGAAGCCTCTCGGAAGTTGAGACTCCATGGGAAAACAAGAGAACAACAGGAGGAAGGAGGGCCAGGGCTGCTGCTGGAGAGAAGTGGAAAAGAAGCCACAGACAGGCAGCAGGGGGTAACCCAGGGGCCTTCTGGGCATCTCTGCCATGCAGTCTCTGGTTCAGTGGGGGCCTGCGGCCCCCACAGCTAGCTGGTCAACTAACTCACTGCCAATACTGTCCTCTGGTCCTCCACAACATATTGTGGGGCTGCTCTGTCCTTAGCAAGAATGGGCCCAGACCTCATGGCTTAGCTGGCCTCAGGGAGATAGACTTAGGGAAATTGTCACAAAATGAGAAAGGGATGATGGGAAGGATAGACTGTAGGGACTTCAGGGAACTGCTTGTAGTGGGATGGGGTATCTGGTTGAGATCTGTGATGACCACCAGGGACTGACCTAGGGGCTGCAGAGGGCTGTGGTGGACTCAAGGGAGGAGTGCGCTGGTAGATTCACTGCAGTGGGCCCTGGCAGAGCTGAGGTCAGAGGCCAGGTCACTTGGAGCTATGAATGCCATGGCAGAGAGGCTCCAGAGACTGTGATTAGGGAAGCCACCCAGCTCTGTTGGGTGCTCGGACCACCATGGGTGGCCCTGAGCGTGTGATCAGTGACTGGAAGGGAGCCGGGAAGAGGGTAGGAGCCAGGACAGCCATGCAGGGGTTAGTGCAGGGCTAGGATAGACAGAGTGGGGACAGGCAGAGCCGAGACAGGGCTGAAACTGGGCTTCAGTGGGGACTACAAGGCATCACCTGGGGCTTTTTGCCTACCCCACTCTCCAACCTGAATGGCTTGTTCTCGTCTAGGTCAGGTCCCCCTGCAAAGGATACTCTGAGCCATGTGTTCTGCAGTGGGCGGCCTCCAGACTCAAAAGACCTGAGTGACATGCAATCTGAGAGTCAGCATTATCTCAGAGAAGAGCCACCTACAGTGGGCAGGGTGTCCCCAGATTTAAACACTGAATCGTGGCTGCTGGAGACAGGGGCTATATATGAGTGAATAGGTAAAATGAAGTTTTAGGACGCTCTGCTGTCCACTTTGTCCAGTGTCCTGGCAAACACCCAGAAGTGGGTGTTAGTATTGTTCTTGTCATCCCATTTTTGCAGATGAGGAAACTGAGGCTCCTGGACACAAGAAAGTCTTGCTGAGGGTCACACTCTACAGCTTAGTCCTCCCTCTTCCCTCGCTGCACAGAATGTACACCAAGATGGAGGAACGGAAGTTTCTCCCACTTAATAGATGAAGAACTTGGTCTCACAGAGGGGAATAAACCTCCAGGTACTGTATAGCACATAGAAAAAGCTGAGGTTTGAATTCGGGGTATCTAGGCCTCTGAGCCTGGGCCTCTCCCCAGCATGTCTCTGTTTTGGGTCTGTTCCATTGTCCCTGAAAGAAGGGCCTCTGTTCCTACCAGCAGCCACCCACATGGCCTCAAAGGACAATGGGCCAGATGACTTGGGCCCCGCCTTGTCCTTTTCTCTGTCCTTCTGAGTGGCTGACTGTGGCCTCCAGGTCAGGCAGGCCAGCTGCCGTGGGTGAGAAGAAAGGAGGTAACCCTTGAGTGGCCTCCTCATCTTTGTGTGCCTTTCATGGTGGTCTGCAGACTGAGCGATAGTCTGTCTCCCTCCTTCCCTGGCCTTTTCATCCCCCTGATAACAAAGGCACAGAGGCCAGGCCAGCCCCTGGGGCCCCCCTCAGTGGTCAGGAGGAGAGGAGGGCTCTGTAGCACTCTTTACCGGCTCTGACTTCCTAACCTAGTGTTCTGACACCTGGCTGCAGGGCAGGGGAGGCCTCAAGAGACAGAAAAGCTGCAGCTAAAACCAGAGACTTGACACACCCAGGGTGGGAGTGACCCTTCTCGGAGGCGGTGCTGCCACTCTGTAGACAGCCTGTACTTGAGGCTAGCACCCATGCACAGGTTCCTGCTGCCACTGGGCTGTTTATGCCATCTATCTGGCTGTGTGTCAGTCCTGGGTCACAGAGCACCAGGCCTGCTATTTCCTTGGAGCGAACAGTTAGGGGAAGGGGTACTGGTGTGTCTGTGCCCCCTCACTAACACACACTAAGCAGCACAGGTCGTTGGGGACAGAGTCCTCTGAACTACCCTCAGTGTTATTTGTAGACAGGAAACCCTGGCATGGGGACAAGCCTGGGTTATGTCCGACCAGTTCCTCCCTGGGCTTCACTGTCTAGAGCCTTGTAAGTTCCCAAGTCCGACAGAAGTCCCAAAGTATAATAGGGTCTTAGGTCTTCTAGGGGGTATAGACGTATCTAGAAGCCCAGTCCCCTCCTACTGAGACTAGCAGTCCTCCCAAGAGGATGCCATCATGGCTATACAGTTCCAGTCCCTCTCTCCCACGGTGCCTCATGTGAGGTGAGGTCTTAGCTGCTTTCTCCAGCCCCACAAGGCAGTCCACCTGGGCCTAGCAAAGGTTTTACCTCCAAGGCCATACAGATGAAGGTACGAGTAGCAGCTTTGTGGCTCCTCAGTACATGTCCTAGTATGTGTGACCAGGACCTGCTCTCTGGGGCTGGGAGGTCATCTGAGTATGATAAGTGTTTATATTCCATTTCTGTATCCTTGAGGTATTTGGCAAAGGTCTTGGTCATTGGAGCCATATAAAGTATGGTTTCATTAATAAGTGAATGCCTCTAAGTGTGTAAGTCATGACCATAGTTTTTTAGCTTGGTGGGCAAGGTGGTGGCCTGAAGAACTCAAACAGATAACCTGGGAGAAATATAATGTGTAAAAGGAAAAGGGAAAGTCAGAAGCAAGAAGAGACCTCTAGTTCATGCAAGGAACAGGAGATGCTCACAAGGACGGAGTACAAAAGACAACCTGCCGAGTCAGCAAGAAGCTGAGTTCAAGTGACACAAGATAAAAATAAAAATGTCAATCCAAGGCCTGGGGATTTTATTCCGAGGTATGAGAATCTCCGGAGTAAAGTTGGGAAACGCAGTTCTAAGAAACTCATTTCAAAGTGGTTAAGATAAAACCAGGCTGTGGTGAAGACAGGGGTAAGAACCCCCAAACCCTGCTCCTCAAGGACTCTCCAGGGACTAAGCTTTGCCACAGATAGACTTAGAGCAGGAAATTGCCCAGTGTACCAGGAACTCAGCATCACAAGGGGGACAGCAGATGTAAAACTCTTGTGGAAAGTCAGATACTACAGCAATCCAAAAGGTAAGTCTGGTCGTCTGTCAGTCTGCAGAAGAATGGTTCTTGGACCTCCCGTGGATGCCAAAATCCTTGGATGCGCAACCTCTTGCATATACTGGCACTGTATTTGCACAGAATAGTCATGCATCACATACGCTAAGCCATCTCTCCAGAGCTTATAACACTTGGGATGATGTTAATGCTGCATGTGTGGCTGTAACACTATGTTGTGCAGAAACAGTAATTCTACAGAAGTATGTTCAGCGGAGACCCAGCCCTTTCCTGGTATCATTGGATGTCCATGGATTGACTATGGCATACGGAGACCTTGTTTAACAGAAGACCTACTCTGTCTAAAAATTATAGAGGGTCAAATGGAACCTACAGGACAGAGCAGGATGAAAACGGAAACTTGGTTTGGAAAAGGACTAAACGCAAGTCCTAGAGATGGGAAATGTTACCAAAGAGTTACAGCTGGGGACAATCTGGGCTCTGGCTCAGCCTGGTCCTTCATCTGTGATTTTAATAAAGCCACCAGGACTCGTAGTCAACAAAGTTTCAACCTTAGAGCATCCTTACTTAGCATCAGAGTAGAAGGTTCTATGAAATCTATAAGTCATGCTGCCTCACAGACACGCCTTCAGAGCCCTTGGAAGGGTTAGCATGGTGTCACCTAGGAGGGTATGGGGGCTCCCATTTGTTCCTCCTGGATGCTGACCCCAGGGTAGCACAGAGTAGGGAAGGTCAGTTTAACCCTCAGGGATATCTGAATACCGCACAATGCATACGCAGAGGTGGTGTGTAGTCTCCCCACCCCCATGCCGCAGGCTTATCCGTTGGGGTCTGAGTTGCTTGGTGACAGGCTTTGGGGAGATAGTGGGATCTTGGAGAGTGATGACATAATCAATATAATAACTCCTTGATGGATCCATAGCATGGCAGCATTATTGAGAGATGTTGAAAGAGATGTATTAGGGGCTGGTTAAAAGGTCACTAGAACATGTCCCTGTGAGCTATAGCTGGCCCTGGGTCCTTCATACTCTTTCTCTGTGCTCACTGGTGGTCATGAGGTGAGCACCTTTTGCTTTATGCTGCTGTTGCCTAGAATCATCCGACCCAAGGACTATGACAGAAACACTCGAAACCATGATCCAAGACAAAGCTTTCCACACAGAATCTGAGCGACACACCTTGTAAAACATCCTGTGAATGTTTGGTGGGGATGACTAGTGGGGAAACCACAGAGGGTGGTGCCTCTTCTCAGAGCCAACTAAGTGGTGTGGCCTCAGGTTGTGCAGGTGAGGTTTCCATCCTGCCTGTTACTTACTGGGTCCTGCTAGTACATCACTGGCCTGGTTCTCTTGTCTTCGATACAGTAAGAATGATCTTCAGGTTGACTTTGAGCTCCCACACATTGACATGGAAAGGATGCTTAGCTTAGCCTGTTAACTTTGGCCTCAGGAGATGAGCAGAGAACTGCCTCCTGACCTAGTCATTAGCCTGATCACAGTGTGGCCTTCACATGGCGTATTTGCCCTTTGGTTCTCCATTCTGTCCTTCCAGGCTCTAGGGTGCCTGGTCTTTCCTATTCCAGACACTTGGCATTTCATCTGAGTTCTCTACAGCTGCTATTTCCTCTTCCTTAAGAATGGAACTCTGATTCTACCTGGGGCTCACCAATACCATCAGTCACCATTGTGGGTGGCAGCAGAAAATGATATAGTCTGTGCCAGAAAGGTCCACATTTAAGTTCTGAATACAAAGGCATAGGCTCCCTGGGGAGAGTGTGGTGGTTTGAATATGCTTGGCCCAGGGAGTGGCACTATTAGGAGGCATACCCTTGTTGGAGGAGGAACGTCACTGTGAGGGTGGGCTTTGAGACTCTCCTCCTAGCGGCCTTCAGATGAACATGCAGAATTCTCAGTTCCTCCTGCACCACGCCTGCCTGGCTGCTGCCATGCTCCTGCCTTGATGAGAATGGACTGAACCTCTGAACCTGTAAGCCAGCCCCAATTAAATGTTGTCCTTTATAAGAGTTGCCTTGGTCATGGGGTCTCTTCACAGCCATGGAAACCCTAGCTAAGACAGAGAGCACATCCCTCTTCTTGTGCCTGAGTGGTAGATGTAAGACCCGTAGGCACTGTAGCCATCCTGTAATCAACGGAACAGCAGCAACAACAAACGTGTAGAGTAGAAGAAGGGAGAACACTGGCTGTGGGGCAGGCAGACCATACTCTTCTACTTTCTGGCTGCATAATCTCAGGCATATTTAAAATGGTATCTGTAAAATGGGAATCGAGACCTTCACCTTGCACGGTCGTTTCACAGATCCAGTGCTGCGATAAACAGGACTCTATGTTCTCTACTGTAAAGCTCTCTCCTGTGTTGCAGTTGTTTTAATGCATAAATATGTAAGTGTGACTTTAAGGCAACGTGAAGGGGACCATTTGTTTCTCCTCATGGACGTGAACCTTCTGTCAACCAGCTCTGATCTGTAGCCCATCAGCTATGCAAACAGGAAGCCACTATGCAAACACTTGGAGCTGCAGGAGGCGGGCCAGGGGCAGCCTCTCTAGTATCCCAGAAGGCAAGGATGAGGCCCCGCCTCTGAGGACAGAAGTTCAAAGCCATCCCTTTGGGTTGTCCTCCCCTGGCCTTGGTCAGATCACCCTCTGTCAGGGGAGACCTGTCCTCACTGGCTCCTCTAAGCTGTCCCTGGTTTTTTGGCCCCTCCTCTCTGTCACAGTGGGAATGGGGTAGGTTTTTGTTGCTGTTGTTGTTGCCTTTTCGTTCTGAAGCATCTGCTGGGTGTCTGTCTCAGAACGTTTCCATGGTTTCCTGCACTCTAAGGATTACATAAACCTTCCAGGCTCTAGATGGCTGGCCCTTTCTCTCTCTTCTCCAGCTGTACTTCTTCAGCCATGCTGACTTCTGTTTAGTTTCTGTAATGTGCTATGGTGACCCTGAAGGTTTTGCCCACATTGTTCCTATTTTCTCAGCTTTTAGCTCCTACTTCTGGGGCAGCAGGAACACACCTACCCCAGCTCTAGCCTTGGTCCTGCCTCACATCTGTTCCTGTGGAGGTCTCATGCTCTCTGATTGCAGCCCAGGACAGGGATTTTGGTCTGTTCTCTTCTCAGTCACATCCCTTGCCAGGTAGACAGTGGCCCAGAAGGTCTCGGCTGCTGTGCAAGTCAGGAGGCAGGCCCGCCCTACCACGTGAGAAAAACGCACACCTGGCACAGCCTCATGGCTGTTCTGCTCTGCAAAGGCTCCAGTCTGCTCCACCCAGGAGCAATAGGCTAGAGGACAGCTGGTGACTTGCCAAAATTACACATCTGTCAGCAGCCTTGCTAGAATTGGAGCCTGGTCCCAGAGTCTAGCTTCCTGCCCTTGTCCAGCTAGCACAAAAGGTCACTCTAAATCTGTTTCCTCATCTGAAGAATGGGATCATAACAGGTCCCTCTTTGCTGGGTTTCCTAAGGATGAACTGAAACAAGCCCATAAAGTGCTTTTGCTTGGGGCCAACCTGTACACAGTGCGCAGTCAGTGACAATCAGGATCAAACCGAAGAGCCAAAAATGGGTATCACTGATTGCAATTCACGAGTAACAAGTGAAAGAATTTCGTGGGTGAACAGATGGATGGGCCAATGGATGGTAGTGGAGTAATGACTTAAGCAACGGAAGAATCACATGCACGAATAGCTGAAGACAATGAGCATTAGAGCGCACAGCGCAGGTGCTCGCCTAGGTTTGAGAAACAGGACCCCGCCCCATCTGCTCCCCGCCTGCTGCTGCCCCGCTCACCGCTCACCTGTAACGCCTAAGCTCTGCCTCCAGTCGCTGCACTTGGCGCTGCAAGCGGGGGACGCGCCGCGCCAGCGCCTCCAGCTCCCGCACTCGGTGCAAGCTGCGCCGCACCGCCTGCCGGGCCTCCTCGGTGCGCAGCCGCACCTCCACCTGCCCGCGCTGCAGCCGCCGGGCGCGCGCCTCCGCCTCCGCCAGCGCATCCTGCGCTCGCTGCAGCTCGTGCGCCGCCGCTTCCGGGACGTCCGACTGGCTTTTCCAGAGGCCGACCTGCCCGCGGGAAGCCACAGTGAGTGACCACTGCAGGAGCTTACGGGGACATCCCCCTACAACCACAAAACTGGCTCACACTGAGCAGCGGTCACAAGCGGCTAATGCACGTGTATGCAATACCCCCCCCCCCAACCCCCTTGAGGGAAGTTGGGACAGGAAGTCCACACTCTGTTTTTCTGCATGGTGACAGTAATTCCCCAAAGTCGTGCCTTCTAGGCTTAATTCCTGCATCCAGTGTACGCTGCTCCTAATTCACTGGACTCAAAGCACAGATTAAAGAGCAGATTGAAATTTCCGCCCTTCCCAAGATCTGTGCTCTGGACTGTCCTTGGAAACGGGGTGATCTGTTTTGTTTACTGCAGTGTTCCAAATCATAAAGGAAGCTGCCACAAGGTGCCCAGTAGGCACTTGGGCGTGATAGATGGAGAGACCCTTTTAAATGAGAGACCCAGTCTCAGGCAACCCACACAAGACTCTATGCACTTCGAGGGTTCCCCCTGCCCCATCTTACACTCTCCTGGCAGACATATGAACTGCAGAGGCCACTTTGACACCTAATTGTACTGTGCAGCAACTAGGAGACAGGAGACACCAATGTAAAGCAGGTCCTCTTCCTATAAGGGCCCCTTTTCTCCCTTGGCTGGTCACCTGAGCTACACTCAACACCGAAGGCTCAAGTGTTCATTGCCTCACCCCAGAGTCCAGCTCACTCAATGGCTCCACCTCAATAGCTCAGAGTAAGCCTGGCCCTCACTGCTGGCCATCTGGTGTCTTTCTTATCTGGGGTAGAGGCCTGGCTGTGAGGGATTCAACAAGTTTCGCTGACTTGGGGAAGAGCAGTTCTTTCTGTTTTCCTTAAAGCTCCCCGAAGGATGTGTGCTGACCCATCACTACGTGGCTGCTTAAAAGGCTCCTTCTAGGATTAGAAGGAATTTGGGTAGGAAGTTGGGGTCTTTAGGGATGATACATTGGGGATGAAAGCTGGGATGAAGGGGGTGGGGTGGGGAACGGAGAGAGCCAGCTGAGGAGCGGCTGGGCACGGTGGGGCGCCTATGTCTCCACCCGCGGCATTCCGCGCACCTGAAGGGCCAGACAGCGCGCGTCACTGCTCTGCAGCGCAGCCCGTAAGTCCTCCACCAGCTCGCGTAGGCTACTGTTTTCCTCCTCTAGATGTGCCACGCGCTCGCCATAGGCGCCACTGTGCAGGCTCGGTGAGCCAGGCCGGCGGCGGCGGCGCGGGCGGCGGAGGAGGATCTGTGTCTGGATGTGCTCGCTGAGAGCTCCGCGGGGCAGCCGGGGCCCCGCTCGGCTACTGAAGTAGCCGCAGAGGCGCGCGTGGAACTGGCGGAAGGTGAGCTCTGGAGGGTCGGCGCGCAGAGCCAGGCGCGCCTCTTCCCTGACGTCCGCGTCCCCGCCAGCGATCATCCCAGCAGCTGGGTTCGTGGAGGCCGCCTCCGCGGAGTTTGCGTCCTCCGTGGTTGTGTCCCCGTCAGCGTTCAGCCCCAGTACCGCGCAGAGCGCACGGAAGTCGGCGCGCGGTAGGCGGCCTGCGCCCCGGCAGTCCAAGTGGTGGAAAACCTCCTGCAGATACTGGTCCAGACCGGTAGCCAGCACCACGATCTCATTCTCCACGCCGCGGTCCAGCCCATAGTGGTGAGCCAAGGCACTCAGCAGCCACTGAGTGCGCCGTGCGGGCCGCCGGTATGGGTCGCCCGCCGAGCTCTCCATGCCCAGACCCTGGAGGCTCCTCTCGGCAGATCGGCGCCTCCAGACAGCCGCCCGCGTCCGCGGAGGGAGGGGCCGGGCGGCCACCGCCAGGCCGGAGAGGCGCGGGACCGTATCCAGGCAGCTGCGTGGGCTGTGCAGGACGTCTGTGTTTGTCCCGATGGGAGGCGCTGGAGCTGTGCGCTCTAGTAATGGCCTTGACCTGCACTCCCCATCGCTCCCCGTCCCCATCCCCATCACTGTAACCAGTCCCTAACTCAGTTCTTTTGCCCTCTCCAGGCCTTTCCGCTATTGTCACCAGAGGCTGGAGCGCCTGCGCCTGCAGTTGTATTCTGCAGTTCCCAGCCCTCGCCGGCAACCTGCCTAGTGTTCTCTGCCCCAGTTGAAAGGCCTCTTCTCCAGAATGCTTCCTAAACTCTCCCTCCCCTACGTACGTAACTAGAACCAAGGAGGAGACAAACTTGGAAGTGGATGAAGTTTTGGTGAGAGAAAAGTGGTTGTCTACCTCGGCCACCTTTGGGCTCCAGGTGGTGACTTGGCCTGAGTCCCTTCCGCTGGCTTGGATGAGGTAAACAGGGTTGTTTGGCCACCATTTTCTCTGGTGCCAAACTCTGGAAGATGCTGGGCAAATCTGCTTGCTCTTGAGTGCTAACTAGCTTTTCTTCTCTCTTTCACAGAGACGTGGTAGACTCCATCTGTTGCCTGCCTTGGGAACCTTACCCAGCCACATTGGAGCAAAGAGCAAACTCAGCGGCCCTTGACTATTAGATAAGCAGATCTTGTTTTGTGTACAAATCCCAGTTGCAAAGCATTATTTTGTTTCCTCCATTATAGCACCCCGGGCCAGCATTTTGTCCTTTGTCCCACACATTCCGGGAAGGAATCGGACAACCCAAGCATTTTGGATATACATATATATTAATTATAAAAGCAATGGCAATTAGCGGAATAATGTACAATACCATATCTTGGCTTCTACCTTAGAAAACCACATGCACAGCATGTTCATTGACCACATTATTGATTATAATGGCTAGAAGCTGATATTCAGCAGGGGCCCAGCCAGGACAGATCTCTGAACAAGGATGAACGAGGAAACACGCTGCAGCAGTTTTTGTGAATGTTAATACCTATGAGATAATAACAACACTGCACAGAGCATTACTGGATGTTTTCTACAAGGATGCACATAAGGAACAGCAGCCACAGAACATCTGGTTGCTGTTTCTGGTGATGGTGAACCTTTTGCTATTGGCACACTGGCTCTTTTGCTGAAATGGGAGATTGCATTGTAAGATGTACAGATCAACAGTTTTTAGTATGTTACAGTTGTCTAACCACAACTATAGTCTAGTTCAACATTTCTTCATACTTCAACATTTCTACTCCCTCCATCCCCACCCTGCCCCCATCATGTCATGTGCACCCCAGTACTGCTCAGTCTCTAACTTGTCCTTCTGCTATTAGCACCTACTACTTTCTGAATCCATAATCTGCCTATTCTAGACATTCATATAACTGGAATCATATAGAAGGTGACCTTCTGGGGCTGCAGAGATGGCTCAGTGGTTAAGAGCACAGGCTGAAACACCGAAGTGGATGCTCACAGCCACCTATTGGATGGAACACAGGGTCCCCAATGGAGGAGCTAGAGAAAGTACCCAAGGACCTGAAGGGGGCTGCAACCCTGTAGGTGTAACAACAATATG
>NC_034591.1:104722430-104740376 GCF_900095145.1 Mus pahari | reverse complement strand
ATGGTTGTGAGCCACCATGTGGTTGCTGGGATTTGAACTCCGGACCTTCGGAAGAGCAGTCGGGTGCTCTTACCCACTGAGCCATCTCACCAGCCCGACATTACTTTTTCAAAGTACTTTTTGACACCAAAGACATTTGACAGACATACTCACGCTACCTAACGTCACGGCCTCGGCTGCACTGATGGAAATCCAAAGGCAGCAAATTCAATATGTCCTTACTTGGCATAGTACAAGTAAGCCACTTAAGCAACACCTTAGGATCTCTCTCTCTCTTCTTTAAAAATAAGTTGTTATTAATTATTCATGAGTTTCACATCATGCACCCCAATCCCACTTATCTCCGTGCCTTCATATTCATCCTCTCTCCTTGCAATGTCCCTCACCTCACAAAAGAAGAGAAAAACAATAAAAATAGAAATAAAGAAAATGAACAGCAAGTGAGCAAAAGAACCCCAAAGCAACCAAACATCTGTAAGCTGCAGTATATCACACAGCTGTGAACTGGCTTTCCAAGGGAAGGTGGTGTAGCACACACTGGCGCCTGCTTTAGTTCTGAGGGATGCTCCATTGCGTGGACAGACCCTATTTTGCATTATTTGTCCATCAACTAGTGGGTGTTTGACTGTTGTGAGTGATCCTGCAATGGATGTTTGCTTGTTTGTTTGTGAGTTCAGGCAGTTCACTTACTGAAGAGTGGGTTAGTTGTTGTGCTGTCCAGTTGTTTTTTTTTTTTTTTTTTGGTCAGCTTGGTAAAGCTAGAGTCACTCAAGAAGAGGGAATGTCTACTGAGGAATTGTCCCCAGATTGGACTGTGGACATGTCTGTGGGGGCATTTCCCTTGATTAATGATTGATATGGGATGAGGGCCCATCCCACTGTTTGTGGAGTCACCCCAGGGCAGATAATTCTGTATTAGATAAGAAAGCAGACTGAGCAAGCCATGTAGAAGAAGCCAGCGAGCATGGTTGCGCTGTGGCTTCTGCTTCAGTTCCTGCCCTGGCCTCCTTCAGTGCTGTAGTGTGGTCTAAGGCAAACAGACCCATTCTTCCCCAAGTTGCTTTCAGTGTCACAGCAATAGGAAGCAGCCTAGGACAGATGCATCCTGTGGTAGTTAGATATCGTCTTGAGGAATGGCCCCTGTCTTCCCCATAGAGGCCTCTGTTTTCACGGATACTGACAGTGCACTCCATGTGTTCTCCAGTGTGTTGAGTGATTTGGAGATGCCCAACCTGCATTTTCTCCACTGCAGTGCCTGGCACCAACCTCTTTCTTCAGGCCTGTACCAGTCAGCTGTACATCACGGTAACAGCTACTTCAGGGTTCTCTCTCTTCATAGGAAGAGAGAGATTTATCTTGGCTCACAGTTTGCTTTGGGGCTTTTGGCGACATACAGGCATACATGGTGGTTAAAATGCCACAGACTTCATGGGCGATGTGGTCGTTTGAATACGGTGGCCCTTTAGGTCCATAAGAAGTGGCAGTATTAGGAGGTGTGACCTTCGAGTAGGTATGGCCTTGTACACTTATACTATGCCCAGTGTGGCTCACAGTCTTTTACTGCTGCCTTCAGATTAAGATGTAGAACTCTCAGCTCTTTCTCCAGCACCATGTCTGCCAGCACACTGCCATGGTTCTTGCTGTGATGATCATGGACTAAACCTCTGAAATTGTAAGCAGCCTAAATTAAATGTTTTCCTTTATAAGAGTTGCTGTGGTCATGGTGTCTCTTCATAGCAACAAAACCCTAAGCAACTAAGGCAGGTGGAAAGAGAAAGAGGGAGAGGATGGGACTAGGAGTCCACTGTTGTCCTTAAGGACACAACCCAAGTGGCAGGCTACTAGGTCTCATCTTTTGGACTTTTTACCACCTCCCAAGAGCAGCACCCAAGGGACCAAGGCTTTCACACACATATCTTCAGAAGACATTGCAGGTCTGAATTATAACAAGGTTCCCCTAAGGCATGCCTAGATCCTACTGCAAGCCTGTCCAATGGACCCGCCTTTGAAACTTGTCCTGAATCTGTCTCCTTCCTAGTGTACTGTGATCACTCTAGCCCAAGCTCCTCACACCTCTCTCCTGTGCCCCAAAGACTTGAATTTTATGTATGTATGTGTACACACACACACACACACACACACACACACACACACACACACACATTCATGCCCTTAAATGCCTGCGTCCAGTCCTTGAGGGATGCGGTTAAATCTTAAGTTATATCATGACCCTCCTTCTCTGTTCAGAACTCACTAGGTCTGAAAGACAAAGTCACCACCTTGGCCCCAAGGATGGCACATCGGTACCTACTGTCCTTTTAACTTTTACCATCATTGCTTCCTGCCTCAGGCCTTGGCATCTGTTCGCCTATCCATAACTCCTTTACCTTACCTACTAAGGATCCTATCAGCCCTGGAAGATTACTTCTTCCTCAGTGGATCATTTGCCTTCTGTAGGAACCACCAGACTGTATGGGAGAAGCACTGCCTGAATTCCTCACCTGGAACAGTATTCAACACACCAGAAGAAAGAGACCTCTGGCTCCCATTTTAGCTCCTTCCCCATGGTGGACATAACAAATGGCATTGTGGCATGTTGCTTGGTGTCTGCTCTTATTGTTAGTCACAAATAATAGATGTCTTTTATTGGCAGATGAGTTTTAAAGCAACCCTTAGACTACATCATGTATGAGCTTCATACATGGTCTGAGCCACTTTAGACTGGAGACCTGGTGCTCCAACAATCATCACCAAGTAGGGACTTGGTTGTTTTGCTTCACACTAATTCATATTTGCGAATATGAATTCATAGCACCAAAGGGGAAAGCTACTTTTGGCAGACATCAGTGGATTTGAATGTTTTCTAGTTCGGTGATGTTCAAGCCCTTAAGGTTCCAGGTTGGTAGTGGAACGTACCTTCTGCTGGACCATAAAATCCTGGCCTGGAGGTTAATGTAGCCATGTAAGGCAAATATCTGGGCTGTGACAGAGCCCTGTTCTTTGCAGATGAACCTGGTTTTATCTCATGCCAGTTTTGAGGGCTCAGCCTAAGATGCTACAAACACCTTCCCAGTCCCATGCTGGTAACCACTTTGCTGAAGGACTCCTCCAGACAGTAGCTTTCCTGGGCCAGACAGTATTGAAAACAAAGCTTTTCAGTATCTTCCCATGGGTCGTTCCCCAGCCTCCTGCAGCTTAGTGGGTTAGGGTTTATAATGGCACGCTGTTAGGCCTGTCTGTCTGTGGGCTGTGTTACTAGGCACCCCCCGAAACAATCCCACTTGGATCCAGAAGGCTTTTGTTGGAGGTTCAAAGCATGTAAACTCAGAAGGTTTGTGGGTTCCTTTGTACGTGCTGGGGGGTGGGATGTCTGTGGGGGAAGAGTTAAAGTCCTGGCAAAGAAGTTACTTTTGAAGTCACTTCAGTATTGTTTGAGCTGCTTCCAATAGAGTACTGTTCAAAGTGTCATTACGAAGTCTAGAAATACATTAAGAAGCAGAGGTCACCCAAGATTCTGCAATCATCTAGCCTACAGTGTATTTGTGATGTATTTATTCTGGATTTTTTTCATGTATTGGGGCATGAAAGAATTTGGGCGGCGGCTGCTTGAACTAACTGCTTTGTGGTGGGGCTCACAGCACATCTGACACTTTGAAGGAGCAAAGCTTGTGGTTTTCAAATTAAGAGGACAGCGATTTGCTCAGGGATCTGATGTAGAGAGGGTCTGACGGTGACTGTGTCGGCTCATTGTGGCGGCAGCCTGTGTGCTTATAGGCCTGGGGTCTGACATTGGCTAGGAGCGCTCAGAACAGTGCCGCATGATCCTTGCATGACCATCGTACTTGTAGACAACATGGAGGCTATATTTGCAGATGAGGCTCCAAACAAGACAGCGACAGGGGTTGTAGGAGCTGATGTCAGAAGTCACATGGTATGACATCTATGAACTTTATTGGCTGAACTACTGCAAGGGAGGAGTACTGGCCACACAGAGGAAGAACATGAGAGGATGTCTGAGAGGTGATATATCCTCAGAAAACACAGTGACACTGGTCCCTAAGCCTTATTCCCGAAGAGTTATCCCTAAAGGCCTGGAACGGAACCTCAGAATATTATTGTTGCTATTTTTAGTATTACTATTGTGCTGGCCTAGGGCCTGCCACATGCCGAGCAAGCTCTTTACCACGGAGCTACATCTTCTTACTTTTTATTTTGAGACAGGGCCTCCCTAAGCTGCCCAGGGTGATCTTGAACTCATGCTGTAGTCCAAGATAGTCTTGAACTTGTGGTTCTCCTGCCTCTGTCTCTTGAATAACATAGTATGACAGGCCTGTGCCATCAGGCCCAGGGAAGTCTTATTTTTGATGTATTCTGGGTAACATTGATGTATATTTAGGATGGGCTTTGGCCCTTTGGTTTAGACCTATGACCTCTCACCCTGAGCCTGGGGAGTATGGCTGCTGTCCTTAGGCAATGTGATCAAAGACACTTTGAACTCTGTTGCCAGGTCAACATGATCATGGATCTTTCTCTGTCTCTCTGTCTCGCTGTCTCTCTTTCTGTCTTTCTGTCTTTGTCCCCCCTCTCTCTGTCTTTGTCTGTCTCTGTCTCTCTGTCTGTTTGTCTTTATATATCTCTCTGTCCCTCTCTGTCTCTGTCTCCCTTTCTGTCTCTCTCTGTCCCCCCCCCCGTCTCTGTCTCTGTCTCTGTCTCTGTGTCTCTGTTCCTGGGAAGGAACAACTTGGCTGTGCCTTATTGCTGAGGCTCTTCCACCGTGCCGATAGCTGACCATGTGAAGAAGTAAAGCCAGACTTCATGTGGGTTTTGTTGTGGGCCATACAATCTCGACACCCAGTAAGACTTGTTCCTGGTGTTCTCCACTCTACTATTCAGCCAAAGAAGGAGTTGCTATTCACAAGTATCTTGAGATGAAAAGAGAGGCTAAGGATGTTTAATCCCGACACAGAGCTGAGTTTACCAGTTGGGACCTTGGGCAAATGAGTCATTCAGATCTCCACACAAGTAGTGTGTGTCCATCTGCGCACTTCATAAAAATCGTGGCGTAAGTCAATTATGAAAGGACCCTTCCGTGGGAAAGTGATCCAGTGTCTTCTCCTGAGGGATGGGGCTGCTGACCTGCTCCTGCTGTGGCTGGCTTTAGGAGCTGCTGTAGCTCCAGGCTCCCCCCTCCCCTCCTGCTTCCATCCCCACCCCCCACCCCATGTATTTTCAGCACATCTTGGTACAAGGTGTGGACTTACTAGGATGCTGGAGTGTAGACTAGATGAATAGCTTTCCTTAAAGGGACTTGTTGCCATTCAGAGTCAACCCCTTCGAGTTTTTCTTGAAGTTCCGGTTTTATCTTGATTTAACCCCAGGGTTCCGCTTACTATGCAGTATTCTAGAATGTTCTCTCATCTGATGACCTAGAAAAGTGCGCCCCGGGAAGCTTGGGACTCGCTTCCAGCTTCAAGTTTGCTGTAGCTCTGCTCTGAGACTAAAAGTAGGTCATAGTTCAGCTTCAACTTTACTTTTCTCAGCAACCAAATGTATGTTAATCCTTGTGTCCCCTTTTCTTTACTAAACTGGCTCATGGAACACTCCCTCTCTAGAAAACCTACCGGATTCCACCAACCCTCCACAGTTCCCACTGCCTTTTGGGGCTGTGTACCAAAAGCCATCTTGCCCTTCACTAGTTTTCTGTGAACTTGTCATGAGCCTTCACCTCTAGGCCTTGTATCTGCCATTTCTTCTGGATAGGCTATTTCCTTCGTTCACAGCCCTGTCTGTCCCATTGGCCAGACCACTGTGGGGTGTTCCTCTCTGGCTCAGGCCACTTGGTGTGCAGTGGCCTTCTGGGTCAGTGGCAGCAGCTGGGGTGCTTAGCCAGGGTGCTTCAGTGTGGGTGGGCTTTGCTGTGGCGTGCAGGCCTTGGTGGCCAGGAGTCTAAATTTCAGTCCAGTGCTGTGACATAATTGCCGTGTGCCTTCTTCACTCTTTTAAGTCTGCAGCCTCATTTCGGAGCGGGGGTGGGGGACAGAATTCTCAGGATATTTTGAGGTCTGAGTATGTAGAGACTATCGCTTCCTTTAGCTTTATTTAAGCGTGGGAGGTGGGAGTGGACGGAGACATAGAGAGGATTTAGCAGGTATCCAGCTCAGAGTGAGAGTTTTAAAAATATTGGGTAACTATCCAAATCGGCCGTCTACCTTTTTGACGGGTCTGCTGCACCAAGGCAGAGCAGAAGCTGTGTGGTGAGAATCTCATTCTCGCCCACTTGTCCCCCACACCCCGTTGTGAGCTCCTTGTTGAAAAGTTCATACTCCCTCCCCTCCCCCCCTCCCCGACCTCCGCACCCTCCTGCCATCCACCCCGGAATATCTAGAAGAAACAGGTTCCCACCAGAGCCTACAGCCAGGAGCCAAGCGGAACTCAACTGGAGGAAGGAAGCCCCGCCCCCAGCTGTGGACAAGTCTCCTGGCAACCGCCTAACAAAGTCCCTTTGGGACTCTGCTCTCTTAGGGCCTGCGCCTAGCTCCCCTGATTCCAGTGGCTGTAACTGTGCAGCAGGTGCAGGAGACAACCCGTGTGCCTACTCACAGGTAACCCTCGAGCCTTGGGTTCAGCCTCTGTTTCACCCTAGATGTCCCAGGTCTCCCAGGCACCGACTTCCTGCCGGCTAGAGTGATGTCCAAGCCAGAACTCTTTATCTTGCTTTAAGTCAGTTTCTCAGGGATCGGTCTATACCGGCCTGCTCACTTTCCCCTTCTGCAAGAGAGAGTTGCCAGTTCTGCGCTATTGCCACATCTGGGACTCTGCCTCACGCTCTTAAAAGGAGTCAGATCCCTGTCTTCTGGCGCCTCCTGGGTCAGTGGTGACCTAGGCTCACCTGGATCGGTATGCCAAGAGCACCTCCTGACCAGCTCCTGCTTTCTGAGAGAGGAGTAGCTGAACTCAGGTCGGAGAAACATCACTGATCTTCACTGCCAGCCCCAGTTCACTGGTGGTTCCTTCTCTCCATCTGTGAAGCACTCACTGTGCAGCAGGCCTCTACCCAAGCCTGGGACATGGGAGACAAGGCAGAGATGGGACTGGGAGGGTGGGCCTTCCTGTACTGGGCAGATTTACTCCTGGGATCTTTGCTGTCTCCCACCAGGACCATTTTAGTGCTGTGCACCATGTCCCTGCAGGCCTGGGATTGGGAGGAAGAGGAAGGAGCAAGCATGGGGCACCACTCCATGACCAGTTCTCACCCTTCAGCCAGCGAAAGTGAGATGGAGGAGTATCTGAGCTCCAGGATCCCAGGCAATGACTGGGACTCTGAGGACCTGTTCAGCAGCAGCCTGCATTCCTCAGAGGGGCCTGCCTGCATCTCTAACTCTGACGTGCCCCAGATTGTCCCGTGCAAATTCGAGATCTCACTGGCCTTCCCCATGCTGATAGGTAGGTGCTAAGGGAGAACTTTGCCTCTGAGCAAGGTGGAGCATGACTGGCTTCCGTGCCTCTTTCCCTCCACCTTTGCCTTCCCATGCTAGAGTAGTTGGCACCAACAGAGGCAGAGGTCAGAAAAAGGACAGACAATTTGGGCCCAGCTATTGGCTAGGCATGGAAGTGATTGTGGGACTTGCACTTAGCTCGCTCAGAGGCTACAAGAAACAGGTCACACCCCTTCCCTCCTCTCCTCCCCTCCCTTACCCTCTCCTTCTCTCCCTCTACCCCCTCTCTCTCCTCCTTTCCCCTTCTCTTCTCCTCCCCCCCCCTCTTCCCCACCCCAGCTTAACAAATCTCTGCAAAAGTTAAGACTTGGTTCTCATAAACCATTACCCAATGCCTTGCTTAAGACACATCCCAGACTCATTGGCTAAAATCTCTTGAGTCAAGAGGCACAGCAATATAGTAGTGCAGCAGACACAAAAGGGACTCCACCCTCCCTGGTTGCAAGCAGGAGTCATAGTTTCTTCGTCAGGTTCCCAGTCTAGGCTGGGCTCTGGACAAGTGGCCTTTCTTCCTCTGTTCCAAGCAGACGTAGTGCTTCATACACACTGGCTTACTATGGACAGGCTGGCACAGAGGGTAAACCTAACCTGTGATAGTTTATCTTGATTGCCAACCTGATGGACTGTTTGGTCATGGAAAGAAATAGCCGGGTATGTGGGTCAGGGATTGTCTAGATTAGGTTGAGGTGGGAAGACTAACTCTGAATGTGGGCAGTGCTATTCTGTGAGTTGCAGACAGGAAGTGAATAAAAAGGAGACCGTGAGCGGGGCAGCTTTATCCCTCTTTGGTGACTCCTGTGATCGATCAGCCTCAAGAGGAGGAAGTGACCAAATAAGGGACTAGACCTTGATGGCTAGCTTTAGGAATGTAATCTGATGGTTTTTAGCAAGGCAGAGGGAATGAGGGGAGAAGGAAAAGGCCCTCCAGGGCCATGCTCACCACATTTGAGCCAGGGTCCCTTCAACTTCTGTATCCCCAATTCTAAGAAGTAGAATTGCTTTGAAAGTATGTACTTAAAATTGTCTTGATGGCTATTGTCAAACTGCCCTTTAAAGGATTAGAATAATTTACCCACTAAGTAATAGAAAAATGACTCTATCTGCTCATTTCTCTTTTTCTTTCCTTTCTTCTTTCTTTCTTCCTCCCCCTCTTCTCCTTATTTTCTTTTTTTTTTTAGAGACAGGATCTCATTGTGTAGCCCTGGCCAGCCTGGAACCAACTAAAGTAGACTAGGCTAGCCTCAGACTAACAGAAATATAAACTTGTCTCTGCCTTCCAACTGCTGGGATTAAAGGGGTTGTTTTAGGGTTTCTATTGCTGTGAAGAGACACCATGACCATGACTTTAACTGGGGCTGGCTTGCAGTTTCAGAGTTATCATGGTTGGAAGCACTGAGGCATACAGGCAGACATGGTGCTAGAGAAGGAGCTAAGAATTTTATATCTTGATTTGAAGGCAGCAGGAAAAGAACCCAGTGAACCATTGAGCTTAGGTTTGAGCGTCTGAGACCTGGAAGCCTGCCCTGCTGTGACACACTTCCTCCAAGGCCACACCTCCTAATAGTGCCACTCCCTATGGTCAAGCATTCACACATTGAGTCTATGGGGGCCATACCTATTCAAACCACCTTGGGTGTGCACTGCCATTTCTGGCTATTTGTTCATTTCTTGACTTACCTTGACTGGATCAGAACAAACTCTCTGGGCAGTTGTACTGTGTCTTGGTTAAGACTTTACAGCTGTGAACAGATACCATGACCAAGGCAACCCTTTTTTTTTTTTTAAGTCATCAAAATAATTTATAATAGTTAAATGCCTCTTAAATATACATGATATATTATATCCCTGTTAGTCTGAGGCTAGCCTGGTCTACTTTAGTTGGTTCCAGGCTGGCCAGGGCTACACAATGAAGCTAAAAGTAATATACACTCAACCCGTCTTTAAAATCTTTTCGGAACATTAAACATGATGGAAGTAGAAAAAATCTCTTATGAAGTCCTCTATAAAAGGAAATTATAAGTTTCTGATTAGACAGAATCCATCTCCAAGGGCGAATACTCAGTGTAGCTGTGGCTTCATAGAATGAATTGGGTAGTGTCCCTTCTGTTTCTATTTTGTGGAACAGTTTGAAGAGTATTGGTATTAGGTTTTCTTTGAAGGTCGGATAGAATTCTGCATGAAAACCATCTGGTCCTGGGCTTTTTTTGGTTGGGAGACTTTTAATGACTGCTTCTATTTCTTTAGGGGATATGGGACTGTTTAGATAGTTTGTCTGATCCCGATTTAACTTTAGTATTTGGTATCTGTCTAGAAAATTGTCCATTTCATCCAGATTTTCCACTTTTGTTGAATACAGACTTTTGTAGTAGGATCTGATGATTGTTTGAATTTCCTCAGTTTCTGTTGTTATAGCTCCCTTTTCATTTCTGATTTTGTTAATTTGGATACTGTCTCTGGTGGAACTGCCTGTGGAGGAAACTGCTCCTCTCAATGTCAGCCATGGTGGGGGTTGTGGTCAAAGACAGACAGAGGGAAGAGATGCTGGCATCCCAATGTCACCTCTGGGGATGTACTTGCACTGACACACTCTCTAATGAAGTCCAACTCTTAGTTTCTACTTCATCCCTGGTAATGGCGCTGAGCAGTGGGCCCTCGGAGATGTTTCCAAACCATAGCAATGTTTGTTGCCTTCAGGGAGCAGTGGGGCTAGGCCTTCTTTCCCCCGGGTTAAGGCTCATTAAACCGGTGTCTTCTAGGTAACAAGGGGAAACCCCCAAATGTGCCTGACAAAAAGAGGTCTGCTAAGTTAGATGCCCGGACTGGAAAGGCTCGTCAATTCTACCACATTGAGTATTTTTTCCTGCCCGATGACATAGAACCCAAAATAGTTGATATTGTGGTGTTTCCTAACGTAGCCAAAGTGTTTCTGGAGTCAGGAATAAAGGTGAGTGGTGTGTGTGTGTGTGTGTGTGTGTGTGTGTGTGTGTCTTTGCATGGAGCCTCACACTCAGGATGCAGACTGTCCCACTGACCTGCAGCAGGCTCAGCAGTGGAGTTTTCTAGATAGGTGGGAAAGTGGGGCCACCTCAGAACTAAGGAATGAGAAGGAGAATAGCAGAATGGTCCTACAAATGCAATCACATGGCCTCTTTAGGTTCTTGAATGTTTCATCAAACAAGGCTTCAGTTTTATCTTAATTTTTTTAAGAACTGAGCATTCATTGTAGGCCCTGAAGGTTCTTTCCTACTATGCACACATACATGTGTGTGACTGTTCATGTGCAAGACTTATACCAACATACATGCACACATGGAGCCATTGCTTGGAAGTCACCATCAAGGGCACTGTGCATGTACTTGCTTAGATTTCTGTTTTCAAGGAACAGGTAATGGGACACAGTCCAGTGCTCAGGGCTCATTTCCCTGTGATGGAGAGCTAGGAGAGAGGCAAGCACAGAAGCCAGCTAGACGGAGAGGGTGTCATCCCTACACTGCTGCCGGGGCTAGGCCAGTGGGAAGTGCCCAATCTGTAGGTTGATCCTTCATCTCCCACTGTCTCTGAATGGTGTTTTACACAGACTATAAAGCCATGGAGAGATGACGACAAAGTCTGGGTGTCATGGAGCCAAACTTTTCATGTCAACGTGACAAAAGAATTGTTAAAGAAAATGAATTTCCACAAAATCACTTTGAGGCTCTGGGACACCAAGGACAGAGTCTCAAAAAGAGCCAGGTACCAGCGGGTGAAGGCGTCGGCCTACTCGGAAGACCTGGAGTCTCTTGGTAAGTTGGTAATCTTGCTTCTATGTTAAATGTTGCTGGCGACTTGCGTTTTCTCACTACTGGACGTACCTAGTCTAGAAATTTAAAAGGCTGACGTGGTATCAAGTTTGATCCTCTCTGAGCCCTGACAGCTGAATTCACATGACAGACAGGGTCATCAGAGTACCAACCTTCCTAATGCTGGGATCCTTTACTAGAGTTCCTCATGTCATGGTCCCCTCCCAGCCATAACATTTTCATTGCTACTCCATAACTAAAATGTTGCTACGGTTATAGATTATAATGTAAATATCTGTGTTTTCTAAGGGTCTTGGGTGACCTCTGTGAGAGGGTCATTTGACCCTCACCAAAGGGTTCTCGATCTACAGGTTGAGAACCACCGTGTTATAGCATCTCCTCAGGACTATGAATGGAGTGTTCACACACCTTGAAGGAATCTCCTGTTTAGAGATGAGCTTCTTCCTTCAAGGTTCTTCATTTGCATATGAAAATATTCCAAAGTCTGAAAAAAATGCTCCAAGTCCCAACCAAGCGTTTAAAATGAGAGATTTTAGATTTATAACATCAGAGTAAAAAGCCAGTGTTCCTTGTGTCCTTATGAGATTAGCCTGATGCACACATTGCTTTCTGTGTTAGGCTGTGACATCCACCCAGGGCATACCTGGGGAGTCACAGTGTGTTTGTGTACTTGGGCAGTGTCTATACACCACCTTTACCTTTGGTGAACTTTCGGTCCAGAGCAGCTCTGATATGAGTTACCGTCACTGGGTTGTCTCCCCAAACTGATATTGTGTGTTCACTCAAAAGCAAATAGGGATACCAAGAAACAAAAGAAAGGTTTGGCTTGTGTGTACAGTTCAGTGGTTAATGGGCAAATGTTGCATGTCTGAGTTTCTTCTATAGTACTAGAAAAAGAAACAGACTGTTAAAAATTGTACCTCCTCTGGCTGGGATGATGGCTCAGTTGGAAATGCCTGCAATGCAAACACGAGGACCCAAATCGCTGGGCAGTGGTGGTGCACACCTTTAATCCCAGCACTTGGGAGGCAGAGGCAGGTGGATGTCTGAGTTCAAGGCCACCCTGGTCTACAGAGTGAGTTCCAGGACAGCTAGGGCTACACAGAGAAACCCTGCCTCAAAACAAACAAACAACAAACAAACAAACTAACAAACAGGACCCAAATCTGACCTTCCAAAACTCATGTAGAAAGGATGGGGGTGTTGACTTGAATATGTAACCATGGTTTGGGGGAGGTAGAGATAAGTGGTCTCTGGAACTTGAGATCATGGTCTAGCCAAACCGGTGAACTTCAGGATTAGTGAAAGTCTGTTTCAAAGACTAAGGGAGAGAGTGACTGAGGAAGCCAGCCAGCCTCTGGCCCTGCATGCACCCTCACCTCCAAACATGTGCTCATACACAACCCCAGCGCTCTCAGGTCAACATGCTAACATCCATATGCAACCCACTTCAGAGGCCTTTTGTTGTTGTGGTGGTGGTGGTGGGAGTAGAAACCAAGGTCTTGTACTTCTGAGCTGCCACCAACCTTTTTGGTACCCCTCTCCCAAGTTTAACTGGAGACAAGATCTTACTAAGACAGCCAGGCTGTCCTGGAACTTTTGATTCTTCTGCCTAAACCTCCCTAGTGCTGGAATTACAGGGTTATTCCTGACAACAGAGACCTTACTTGTGTGAGTATACCAGTGTAAGATCCTTCTGAACTTCCCTGAAGCAGCAAGGAGGGATGGGGACACTCACGATGTGATGTCCCATCCCCATTTTATCCTAGCTGCGGAATGTGGACGAGTTCTTAAACATTCCTCTCATCTGTAAGAAAGAGAAATCAGTCGCCACTCCACTAGCATGCTACTGGCAAGATGGTGAGAGTGGCCTCTTAGGACTCAAGCAACAGGAGGGAGGGGGTTGTTCTCGGAGAACTTGAACACCAGAATGAAGTGCTACTGAGGAGCGGGTGCTGGGTGCGAATCCTGAAACTCTCCCTGATGCTTAGAGACACAGAACAGGGGTTTGTGCTGTCTTTGTTGTTGGCTTTCAGGTGGGAGGGGCAGAGCCACACACCAGCTTCCCAGGTTGCCTTCCTGAGGGCCATTTTCACACCTCAGGCTTGGTTGGAGTTTTTCCTTGGTAACCTGAGCTTTGTGGACGTTTTGGGCTTGGTGCTCTGGTTGTGGGCTTTCCTGAGGATAACAGTAGCAGCGCCCTAGGCTCAAGCATTCCTCCATATACTGCAAGGTGGCCTTAATGGTTCAAGTCACGGCTCACCGAGAATCGCTGATTTAAGTCTAAATAGTGGGAGCATTTCTACAGGAGAAAACGGGAACAATAAATAACTTTTCTCACTCAGACCAAAGGAAAGACACCTGTAGGTGTCTTCTGTGGGTTCCAGGGCCTGACCTGGGCCTGACTTTCTTCTGGTGCATGTATGCCTGCCATTGGAGCATGGTTTGGGGCAGTAGCTTCTGCTCTGCCTGGTGAAAGGGCCCTGGCACCCACTGGGCCAGAAGAAGGAGGTCTGGGCCCTGCAGGGAGGGCCCCGGGCATCTACCTTGTAGCCACAGTGACAGCTTTTTCTTAAGCTCTGTCCCAAGCCTAGTGTCCCTGACTCTTACTTTAAATATATATTTTCCCATTAAAGGAACTGGATATTCACTATATAAAAACATTTTAGAAATGTCTAGGAAAAGGAAGGAAAACCTAAACTGGTCCAGAGTTGGTCATTATTAATAGCCTTTCTGTGGGTCTGTCTTTTGTCACTGATACCTCAACCACGAGTCAAATTTAACCTCCTCTTCCCCCTCTTCTTTCTTGAGGTTTTCCATGATCTTCATTCACTCCATGCATTCATGGAATGCTTAACACTGTCATATGTGCGGGGCTCCATGCTGAGAGAGAGAGAGACTGGCAAGGGGGTGCAGCTCTCTGGCTAGGAACAAGGAGTGCTTGTGGGCTTGGTCCTTCTGGGGCAGTGGTTTCTCAACCTTCCTCATGCTGTGACCCTTTAATGCAGTTCCTCAGGTTGTGGTGACCCCAACCATAAAATTATTTTTATTGTTACTGCAAAACTGTAATTTTGCTACTGTTATGAATCATAATGTAAATATCTGATATGTGACCCCCAAGGGTTGAGAACCACTGTTCTAAGGGCTGTGATATAGAAGGGTTACCCATCAGCACCAGGTGCTCCATGTCTGGAGGGCAACTCCTCCCTGGCAGAGATGCAGAGAGCCAGTGGCATGTCACACACAGGTGCTTAGGGCAAGGTGAAGTACAAGCAAGTGTGTGACTTAGTACTTGGTGGCAAGTACTTCCTCTTGTCTTCTGCTGTGTGTCCCTGGGAGGTGTCAGAGGACTGGGTGTGACAGGTGTCCAGTAGGCATATTTGACTGATCCATTTTCTCATTCCAGAGGAAGTGAAACATTTGGTTTTGAGTCATAAAAAGTTGTCTTTAATTTCCAATGGTAAAACCAACACTATCTCCGAAGAGTTGAAAGAGGAGAATCTACCAGGTGACCAAGAAAAGGCAGAAAAACACTTGAAGTCTCCACAAGGTGAGGAGAGAGGGCTGTGGACACCTGAGCTCAGACCTGTGCCGGGAGACCAGCTCGTATGCATCCCCCGGCATCTTATGCCCATCTGGTCATCGCTCCAGTGCCCCTGGGCGGCTTGATATGGAGTTTTCTTTCTCGCCCTGCCCTGTCCTCCCCTGTCTTCTTCTCTTTTGTCCTCCTCCCTGTTTTGAGCCAGGGACTCCCTAAGTAGGCCTGGCTGGCCTAGAACTCACTATGAAGGCCAGTTGGCCAGGCTGGTCTGGCCTTGAGTTTGAAGTAACCCTCTTGCCTTAGGCTCCTAAATGTTGGAATTGCAGCTGTGAGCCAGGATGTGGCAGATTTAATGGATATTTGTTTCACAACTTAACACACACACACACACACACACACACACACACACACACACACACACACACACACACCAGATAGAACACTTAGCCACCTGGTTGGGGACTTGAGACTCCCAGAGTGCTTTCACCACTCTACAACATATTCATAAGCAGGACTGAAGTGGACACTTAGAGCAGATCCTCCTCCTCCTCCTTGGCTGGTAGGGGTCTGCTGGCCTTCGTTTGCCCAATACTCGGAATCAATCAGGTGTGTATGTTTCATTCATGAGCAAGCCCTTCTTTCTAAAAGATGCTGCTGTGTGAGGCCTTTGCCCGCAGATGTGTCACTGAAATGGGCATGGACATCATTTGCTTTGAGCTAGCACAGAGTGAAGCTTACAGACTCTTGCTAACACTTGGTTCTCACCAAGCAGAGCCCGAAGCCCCTTCTAAGAATGTCGAGGAGTGTGAGAAGTTACTGAAGATGGAGGATTCTCCTTCGTCTAGGTAAGGACTAGCTGCTTATGTGGCGTGGCGTCGGAGTAAGGCCGCCTCCTCCCTCTGAGTCTTTGGACACTTTTTTTTTTTCTGGTCGTGGTTAAGGTGGAGCTAATACAACCAAGGAAAAAGAAAGATCAGGGAAGGAAAGGGAGGCGGTGCTTTGGGGTGCACCAGGCACCCCCTCTCTGCAGGAAGTGCTGTATACCCTGACTGACCCGCGAACCTTAGGTGGTTTGATCATCAGGCTCCACTGTAGGCACAAGGTGACGAGTGCTTTCATGAGCTTCACAAAGTCAGAAAGCTGGGATTTGGGGGCAGCCAGGATTCCAGCCCACAGCCCTAGCCTGTGTAGCCTTAGTGAGGGCTTCCAGAACGTCACGGCTCTGGAGCTCAGATCGCCAGGTTGGTTCTGGAGAAGCAGGGGTGGAGAATGGGAACACAGCTGTGGTCTGGGGCAGGTTGAGGAGAGCCAAGGGCCCATGCTGACGGATTCCTCTACGCTCAGGCTTCTAAGCTTGGGCCATTCTCCTGCCCAGTCCTCCTGAGTGTGCAAGCAACAGGCCTAGCCAACAATTCTGACATATTGTTTTTAATTGAACTTGCATTTTAGTTTGAGATATTTGACCTTTGTTTGTCATCACAGACCTCCCATGATCACAGCTTATCTTTTTTACATAATAGGCATCCTTCCTTATAGACTTAAGTGGAGATGATATTCACCTCCTGGAAATGTTGTGGATAAGTCTTGTGGGTTCTTAGATGACTCATAGTCTTAGGTACTTTATATATTTTTCCATGTTTTCTACTTGGTATGAACCTTAATTGTGCAAGTGTGGCCCACCGTATTACTAGCCCCTGAGAGACTGGCAGATTTAAGGAGTCTCAGGCTGCTCCAGGCTCCCGAGGCATAACCCACATCTGACAAAAGCCGTAGGCTATCCCTATGAATATGGTTTTAAGAAGTAAGGACGGACCAGTGAGTAGAGTCTGAAGATATGACACCTGTATGCCTTCTTCTTACTGTCCTTCTCTGTGCGGCTTCTCTAGACGGACCACTTCCAAGACACCCATTTCTCTGAGTGGAGCAACCATGATGGAGATCAAGGAGCTCATCGAGAAACCATCGTTGACCAGCTTAACAAACATGATAGAGAAACAAAAGTCTCAACGTGAGTCAAGATGGGTTTGTGCTTTTATGACACGACTAGATCTGAAGTTAGGAAATATTTAAATTTAAGGCTTGTCAGTAAGGTCTGTTGCCATTGGATCAAATGAGATACTACTCACATTCACTTGTCCATTGACCCATTCATCTGTCCGTCCATCCACCCACCTTCTCATCCATCCAGCTCTCCAGTTGCCAGTCTGTCCATCTGCCCACCTATCTGTCCATCCACTCACCTGCAAAATTTTGTTCCGTTCCATTCCACCAGTGGTTTTGGATTCCCGTCTCATGAGTTGCATAAATGCAGACATGAAAATGTCTACTCACTGAAGGTGAACTTTCCATGGAAGGCCGCAACTCTGCATGGTAGTGCTGTGTTGGTAGGCTCAGGGTTGTTGGGGTGATGGAAAGACTCCCCATGACAAAGGATGGTTTGCATCTTGGGGAGGTGAAGGGCACAGCATAAGTCACGGGGCTGTCTCAAACAAAGCTTGACATCCTAGCCTGCAGAGCAACAAGAACCATCAGAAGCTACTTGTCTCGGGATCTTTTTATGCACCACGTAAAGATGGTTGGTTTTATTGTTCAAATGCTGATTTCTGTGCAGGCAGAGAGTTGAGAGCAGACTGGACCTGGGTATTGTTATTCATATGGCTACGTCATATCTTGTAAGCATTCCCTCCATCACCTTCTGGTTGGTTTAATAAAGAGCTGGGCAGCCAATAGCTGAGGCAGGAGAGGAAAGGCAGGACTTCTGGGAGAGATAGGACTCTGGGAAAGTCAGGCGCTGGAGGGCTGGCCAGTCAGACACTGAGGAAGTTGGGTGTATGAGACTGAACCTGAGGAGAGGTAATGCGTCATGTGTGAAATTAGTGCAAATGGGTTAATTTAAGTTATATGGGAGCAAGTAAGATAAGGCCCAAAGCTTCCAAAATTAATAGAAGGTCACTGTTATTATTCTGGAGCTGGCACCTCAGAGACTATCTGGTTATACTTGTCTTGGTGGACATTCCCTCCCTCCCTCCCTCCCTCCCTCCCTCCCTCCCTCCCTCTATGTATGTGTCCTCATTGTTCAGGATTCTTGTCACTGCTGATATAATGTTGG
>NC_034591.1:104713886-104722220 GCF_900095145.1 Mus pahari | reverse complement strand
TTCTTCCCCCCCCTCCTCCTATTTCTCCTCCTTCCTTGTCATCAACTCGACACAGACTAGAGTCATCTGTGACGAGGAACCTTAACTGGGAAAATGCCTCCATCAGTTTGCCTATAGGCAAGTCTGCATGGCATTTGCTTGATTACTGATCTATGTGGGAGGGCCCAGCCCCCTGAGGGTGATGCCACCCCTGGGCTGGTGGTCCCGCATTGTATAAGAAAGCAGGCTGAGCTAGCCAGGAAAGCAAGCCGTCGTCCATGGCCTCTGCTCATGCCTCCAGGTTCTTGCCAGCTTGGGGTCTTGCTTTGGCTTCCCCTGATGATGGACTGTGACCTGTAAGCCAAATAACCCCTCTCCTCCCTAAGCTGCTCTTGGTCATGGTGCTTTATTGCAGCAACAGAAACCTAAGACCAGCCAATCTTACCTTCTCTTTCTTAGCCTGGACCTTCTCACCAGTAAAAAGCAGTGTGTATCTAGTGAGAGGGGAAGCTCCCCATGACAGGCTACCTCACCGCAGTCCTGCTGCTGCTGCTGCTGCTGCTGCTGCTGCTGCTGCTGCTGCTGCTACAGCTGCTTCCTCACCTGCCAATCATCCCTTGGTCCCTGAGGCTGCAGAGAAAGGACTGTGAGTCCTGCTCTTGCCGAGGTGCTGGAGGCATACGGGTCTCTCCTACTTTGGAGACACTGAGGCATGGTCCCCACATTCACATTTGGAAACCTAAGTCCTCCAGAAGGTTCTTGTTTCTAGAAAATGTTTTTTTGTTTTTTTTTTTAGCTTTTTAGTGAGGGTTTTCCAATCATTCCTTTTATTTTGAAAGAGACAGAAAATTCACAGAAAATATAACAACTATGTGGCCACAATTTAGGATTTAATATTTTACCATATTTCCCTGCTTCTTGTTTTTTCCTTTGTGTGTGTATGTATGTGTGTGTGTGTGTTTGTGTGTGTGTACACATGTATGTGTGCACAGTTTGTGGTTCCATGAATGGCATGGTGTACATTTCAAGGTCAGAAGACAACCCTGGATGTTGGTCCTTGCCCTCCACGTTGTCTGAGACAGGGTCTCTCTTTTTCTCTGTGGCTTCTGGGGATTCCCCTGTCTCTACATGCCATCTCACCCTGGCAAGATTTAGTTATTTATTTTATGTATATTAGTACACTGTAGCTGTCTTCAGACACACCAGAAGAGAGCATCAGATCCCATTACAGATGGTTGTGAGCCACCATGTGGTTGCTGGGATTTGAACTCAGGACCTCTGGAAGAGCAGTCAGCAGTCAGTGCTCTTAACCACTGAGCCATCTCACCAGCCCACCTTTGTGCCCCTTTTTGAGGAATAAAAGACAACAGATGCAGTAGAAGTGCTTGTGGAGTCCCTCTCTGAGGGACACACCTTTCTTGTTTCCTTCCTCCATCCGTTCTCCCGTGTTCAGATGACAAACTGGATTTTATTCCTGTCACGTGTGGAGAGTGCGCAATGCCTCCCTGCACCTTTAGCTTGCTCTTTGGGCTCACCCTCATTTCTGAGGCTTACGCCTGTCCACATATGCGAGGATGCTACCTGCATTCTGTTTGCATAGCGCCCTGTCAGATAGACCACTGTCCTTCATCCCATCCTGTCAGAGGACACTTGAATTTCCCTATGGCTTCCTGCCCCTGGCACCGTTGCAGTGAACACTGTGTTCCCAATGCTTGGAGAATGTGTGGCTAAGACAGTTGCCCCAGCTGGTTTTGGTTGTTCTTGGGTAGGTTGGGCTCTCCCTAGTGGTGGGCATTGAGAGTGTCCCTCTGGCCCACTTCCATTGCATAGCCACACTGGATTTACAACCTTGGCTTCCAGTGAGGCTGTACAGCATCCTGGAGGCTTCTGTAGTCCCACCTGTACAGGATCTGCTTTACACTGCCTGCTAACTATGGATGCCAGTGGTAGATGGCCCTCCCAGAGAGGGGTACGGCATCCTTGTGTACCCCTGAGGGGTTTTGCTTTGTATAACATTTCACTGCCTCTTTTAGTTCATACTTTGCTTAACACCTGAGAAAACACATCCTCGAGTGACCCCAGTGCAGCAGGCACAGGAGGTCTGTCTGGTGATTCCGAAGTCTATTCACGAGTTCATTTCAAAGACGGGATAAGGTTGGGATAGCCCTGCAAGTCCATTTGCTTAAAATGGTCATTCTGCAGCTCGCCAAAGTCCCTGCTTTCCTGCTGCTTTGAAATGTCACCTCTGGCTCTAATCAACTCTCCCATGACCCTGGACTTTGCAGGCAGTTCCACTGGCCTTCATGCTCCTCGAGCAAGTAGTGCCATGCTGTTGCCTGGGATCAAGACAAGCACCTTCCTTCCCTTCCCTTCCCTTCCCTTCCCTTCCCTTCCCTTCCCTTCCCTTCCCTTCCNNNNACACACACATACATACATACACATACACACATACACACACACATATCATACCTTAGATATGTTACAGTTATAAACACAGGTAAATTATATTTGTAGTTTTTATTTTCTTAAATAAATTTAAGTTAATTACTTGTTAATTGTTTCCATTATTATGACAAGTACCTTGAAACACTTTTTATTAGAAAAAGTATTTGCTTTTATTAGTGTTTATAAAACATCCAAAGTAGGATAAAGTTTATCATTTATGACTATCATTTTCATTTTTAAACTAAAAACAAGAGAAAAATTTAAAAATATATCATTGTGGGGTTAATTAAGCTACTTAACATTAAGCTAATCTATAAATTCTAAAGATGTATTAGTAAGCCTCCAAGTAGGTTTTGAAATGACAATTTAAAAAATACTTAAGAGTTGGCACTTATATTGGCCTTGTTAAAATTAGGGTCTTAAAATCTATTCAGTAAAAAAAAAAAAATCCTTAAAATAATTTAAATGTTTGTATTCACATACACATTCACACTCATATCAAACATATACAAAAGCACAGATATAAACTGTCTTCCTGACCTTTAGAGTTTAGCATTTCAAGGAAGTTCAGTTGTTCATAGGAAGAACATATCCTGCAGCAGGATCAACCACCTCTTAAAGTTCATGTATGTCTCAAGTGGTTTGGGCCATGTGGTAGAACCAGAACTAAAATAAGGATCAAGGAGATAGCATCTAGACCAGAACTATGTGAGTGTGTATATCTTGTCCCTAAAAGCAGATTTAAAATTCTAACTTAAAAACTCAAGTAAATTGNTCCCCAAAGAAATTTAGAGCCATTAACTGTCTCTAGTTTACCTATGTGGTTGCATTAATTAAATAGACATTTTTGTCATTTACCATTATTTTGTTCCTTTAAATTTCAGTTTTATTATGAGCCAAAATAAATCTGGGTCAGGTTTACAATTTTAGTTTACATGAGCACTTACTTATAAGTCAATTTGGTACTAAGTATATTATGAAAAATAAATAAACACTGCTTTGTTTAGCAAGTATAGTAAGACAGTTTGGAGAAGTAAATGTTTCTCCCAGTTTCCCCCAAATACTTGCAAGTTAGTAATTATTACACATAAAACTGGCTAGAATACCGGAATGTGGTTTATCTCTAAACATTTCCTTCTTTTTGAACATCTTCTGTGATGATTATTCTTGGTTATCAACTTGTCTACATCTGGAATTAACTAAAACTCAGAAATGTCTGGATATAATTGTGAGGGATTTTTTTGTTTTGTTTTGTTTTGTTTTGCTTAATTAGATCATTTGAAGTGAGAAGGTCAAATCTTTGCGGTGGAAAGATCAACCTTTAATTTAGATCACACCTTCTGTTGATAGCCTGTATAAAGGACATAGAAGAAGGAATCTCCTCCTCCCTCCCTCCTCCTCCCTCCCTCCCTCTCTTCCTCCCTCCCTCTCTTCCTTCCTTCCTTCCTTTCCTTCCTTCCTTTCTAAGGTAAGGTCTCATGTAGCCCTGGCCAGCCTTGAGTTCCCTGCTGTGAATCTACCTGTCTCTGCCCCCTGAGCACTAGGGTTAAAGGTGTGCACCATCATGCCTGGCTGAGCTGAGTGCTGTACTCCCCAACACCCTGCTGTCATTAGACAGATGCGGTACCTTGGGTTAAAAAGACCCGTCCTGCACTACCCTTCCCCTGCAGGAAGGTAGACCAGGGCTCGGCACTTAGCTCAGCCCCATAGCCCAACCTCAGTGCTGGTCTGGGACTGAGTGACTTAAGCAGCTGGAACACAGCACAGTGTCATCATCACGGTGATTTCAGTCTCAAAGGGATTGGGACACCTTCACCATGTACCTGCTTATAGCTGACAATCACTTGCCACCTAAGCCTAGTTAACTCTCTGGTAGTTAGGCAGAGACAGCAGTACAAAAGATAGCCCCTGGTATAGAGAGACTCTCTTGTACTGTCAATAAAAGGAAGAAATCATGTCAATAAAAGGAAGAGTCACCTGTCAATAAAAATGCGGTTAGTTTAGGCAGGAAATAAGGAGGTGGAAGTTCTGGTACAGAGGGAGGATTCGGGTAGAGTCAGGTGCAGGAAAGAGGACTTGGCCCCAGACCCAGAGGAAGATGGTCACATGTAACTGAGGACCAGGTCATGTGGCAGAACTTAGAACAGAATAACAATGACTAAGTCAAGAAATGATCCAAAGCATTTGGCCAAGGGATTTGTAAATATATTTAAGCCTCAGAGTTGGCCATGGGAAGAGGGTTGGGAAGACACCATGGGAAAACACCTGGAGCAGAGAAAGCCACGTCAATCCTAGTATGCAAGTAACTTGGGGGTTTTGGTTGGGAGGTAGCCAGGTTAGTTTAGAGGATTAGAATAGCTACTGCACTGTAAGGCTTATTAAATAAATCTGTAGTCTCTGTTTCATTTATCTGGGAGCTAGCCAGGATAAATAAGAAACTGCTACTTATAAAATTGCTTCTAACACCCGGGTTTCCAGGAGTTTCCAGAACCTTCCTGATCTCAATAGCATACATAAGTGCACATATCAAAGCATGGTGAATCCCTTTTTAACATGTATTCTGTTTGGTTCCAAAGTTAAAGGTAAAGATATAGAAGTGAAGAAGAAAAGTCCAAAGAAAGTGAAGAAGTACCAGACAGAAGAGGAAGGAGACCAGAAGCAGGAAGCCACTGCGGCCTGGAAGCAGAGCATCTTCTCCATCCAGTTACCCATCATGCCTCTCCTTGCCGGTAGCTACCACGTTCTTAGAATGCTAACGAGGTGACTCGAGGTGACTGTCCTCACTTCATCCTCCCTGTCACCTCAGGAATGTCTCAAGTGTACAGAGAAGGAAATGCAGGCCCAGGGAGGCTAGCTACTCTGCAAGATCACACAACTTACACGTGTAGCCAGGATTTGACTCCAAAGTCCAAGGAAGTCCGTGAGAACTTAGCTGTCAGTTTTGTTCGGTAAATAAGGTGCTGCCTTGTGGTGACTGTTCTGCAGCTTCTCGTGGAAGCATCTAGGAAGGGAACAGATGGATGCAATGGATACGGACCGTTGTGACACATTCCGTCACATCCTGTCTTACTTCTCTTGAGAGGCTTGCGTCTGTTGGTGCTATGAGCAGGTTGTGGGCAGGGATTTTAAAATCACCACTATTGTTTTACAGGGAGGAAAAACCATGCTAGTAACTTACCCAGTGCTTACAGCTCTGCAGCACTTGACTTGCAAGAGTTTCCATGTTTTATAAGTTAGGCTTCTACCTCCTGGCAAATGATGAACAGATGTTTATCATATTCAAATACTTTGTGCAATTTTAAGGATACATTTTAGGTTTAGATTAAAAAAGAGTAATGGGAAAACTATATATATATATATATATATATATATATATATATATATATATATATATATATATATATATATATATATATTCCTATTTAGAAAAAATAATTTCATTTTCCAAACCCTTTTCTGGCTTTTCACTCTCATGTGCGCCCTCCACTGGCTATTTTGTAGAGTTGCAGGCTCCATTCTGAGATGGCACCAAGGTACATAGCTGTCAAGTCAAAGAGGCAGGAGGAGGGGGAGGGGGTGGGGGAGAGGGGTGAGGGAAGAGAGGAGAATCGGGGAGAGGGGGAGAGAAAAGAAAGAGGGGGGAGAGAGACAGAGGCAGAGAGACTGGGCTGGGCTTTTAAAGTCTCAAAGCCCTTCCTCAGCATCACACTTTCTCCCACAATGCCACACCACCAAATCCTTCTCAAATAGCGCCCCACCCTGATGACTAAGCATTCAAATATATGTACCCCTGGGGACCATTCTTATTCCAACTACCATATTTCTTTTCCTGGTCCCCATGGGCTTGTAGCCATATCATAATTTAAAATACATTTAGTCTAACTTCAAAAGTCCCTACAGTCTACCACAGACTCAGTTCTACTTAAAGGTCCAAAGTTCAAAAAGTCTGTGAGATTCATGTAATCTCTTAACTGTAATCCCCTGTAAAATCAAAATAAAAAAGCAGATCATATATTTCCAAAATACAGTGGCATAGAATACACATTACCAATCCAATAGGGAGAAGAGAGAGCATAGCAAGGAAATACTGGGCCAAAGTGAAACTGAAAACCAACAGGCAAACTTGAAACTGCATCTCCGCGTCTGATGTCAAAGCATTCTTCAGACCTCCAGCTCCTCCCAGCCTTGTTGACTGCAGCACACTTCTTCTCTCAGACTGATTCCATACCCATCCTGCCACTTTCCTTGGCAGATATCCCACGACTTGGCATCTCCAACAGCTTAGGGTCTTTAACACAATCCAGGCTTCACCCTCACAGCTTCATGCAAGCACTTCTTTGGGCTTCCATACAGGGACACCCCTGGCACGTGCCTGACCTCAGTGACTTTCCATAGGTGGGGAGGGAGACTATACAACCCTTTTCCTGTGTCCTTGATTCTAAAGCTAGAATCAGGAGCCGCTAAGTTCTTCTGCTTGATGGGGCTAGTAGATCCTGGTGGACTCCTTCAGTTACATTTGTATCAGCTTTCTGTTGTTGATGGTTTCCTTCATTGCTTAAATTTTCTTTAATCCCTTTTCACAAGCTGGGAGCTTAGTTGAGTGACTTGCCCTGAGGTGACCACTTCCTTTATTCTACTTAGCATCAGGCTTCTTCCCGGCTTTTAATTTTCTTGATCATAGAACTTTGCTTCGTTACATTTCCTAGCACTCCTTCCCTCTTCAGATTGTGTGTGTGCTGTATTTCTCTTTGCCCTGTTTGTTTCTTTTTATTGTAAATCTTCATTAAATAATCATAAAACACAGGCTGTCTTGAAATCTCCTCTCCCAAAGCCATTAATTCAAAACTCTTCAGTTTAGCTTCAGGTAGATTTTTAGGATAAGGGTTAAAAGAAAAAAAGGCAGCCATATTCTTTGCCAGATATCATAAGATGGTCTCTATGCCAGCTACTAATATTCTTCCCCTCTGAAACCCCTTGAGCCAGTACATCATAATCTACATTGCTCTCAGCATCGCTGTCTTCGTGCTCCTACTAGAGGGTTCCACTAAGTCCCACTTAAGGCATTCAGCTACTTTCCTAATCTAAAGTTCACAAGTCTACATTCCACCAAGCAAAACGGTCAGGCCTGTCACAGCAGTACCCCAGTCACCGATTCCAAATCTTGTCTTAGTCACTGGTCTATTGCTATGAAGAGACACTATGACTAAGGCAACTCTTATAAAAGAAAGCATTTAATCAGGGACTTGCTCACAGTTTCAGGGGTATAGTCTGGCAAAGACAGAGCGAGCTCCCTTCTTTCACGTTCTTTATATAGGATGCCAGAAGGTGTGGTCCATGTATCTTCCCAGTTCAAAGATCAGGATTAGAAGCAGGTCTTCCCACTTCCAATGATTTAATTAAGAAAAAAATCCTAATATCTACTTCTCAGTGTGTGCATATCATGTGAGTTCTTTTGTAACTGGGTTACCTCACTCAGGATGATATCTTCAAGATCCATCCATTTGCCTATGAATTTCATAAATTCATTGTTTTTAATAGCTGAGTAGTACTCCAAGCCCAGAAACTTAGATTACCCAAGATACAATTTGCAAAGCACATGAAACTCAAGAAGAAGGAAGACCAAAGTGTGGATACTTCATCCCTCCTCAGAATGGGGAACAAAATACCCATGAAAGGAGTTACAGAGACAAAGTTTGGAGCTGAGATGGAAGGAAGGACCATTCAGAGACTGTCCCACCCAGAGATCCATACCATAACCAGCCACCAAATGCAAACACTATTGCATATGCCAGCAAGATTTTGCTGACATGACCCTGATATAGCTGTCTCTTGTGAGGCTATGCCAGGGCCTGGCAAATACAGAAGTGGATGCTCACAGTCATCTATTGGATGGAACACAGGGCCCCCAAT